>NW_026889758.1:21060000-21635000 GCF_033153115.1 Saccostrea echinata
AAATCCTTCGATTAGCAATACAGAATTAAGAAACCATCAGAAGATGACATTAAAGTTTCATTTTGAAAGCTTAATAAGACATTTTTCTCACAATTCTTTTTCGTTTTATGGCAGGATTTGACTCCATCATGCCTCTCAGATATGTTTCCATAACCACCGTCCCTAATGAAGCAGATCGTTCAGACAATCCGGGGCACTCACGAACATTAAAAATAAGTATCAGGAAGCATTAAAGGAATTGGTTTGGGGATTTTTAAAATTTTATATCGAACAGTAATATCAGAGTATTGAGCCTAATAGAAAGCTACACGGACTTCGATTTTGTTGGATATTAAACAACAAAGACAAAAAGGGGTGAGTTGGGGGGTGGGTTGAGGTGGACTATGGCCCCTAGAGATTAGCGTTAAAGAGCAAGCGCTAAGACTTTTCTTTAACTATTTGTTTCTGGTAATGAGAGCATACATTTTAATTAATTATATTTCTTCAATTCGATGGCCTCTTAGATAACCACAGAAAACCAGCAAGACAGACACCAAGCAAAGAAAAATGGCGATTAGGAAGACTCCACAGAGACCTCCTGTATCAATGGTTTTCCAAGTAATTCAATTTCATTGCCCTGCAGAACGAGTATCACCCACTTCTATATTAATGTCGATGAATCGCCGCTGTCTTGCATTAGAAGGTTCGCATATTTGTCTCTCTTTTTTACAGAAGACATAATAGTTGCGTGTATAATACTAGAAGCACCATGGTTCCAATACTCTTTTTAATTTATGGATAGGAGGCCATATACAATTGGATGCCTAGACTAGCCTTAACAAAAGCTGTGCTAAGAAGAATAAATTTAGCAGGAAAAAATAGATTAACGGTTCCTCACAAAGTTACCAAAACTTGGAATGATTTTTAAATGAAAGAATCAATGAAAATTGTAAGCAGTAACAGATTCTCTCCTGATATATATCCCCCACCCCCTCTGTTTCTCCAACGAGGTGAGCACATCTTAACTGAAGTGGGTGAAACTTGCCATTGGTGTCAGGTAATTTAACGGCTTTTGTTCTTAGGAACACAAGTCTCACCGATATATTGACTTTCAGACAAGTGTTTTGTCTTTTTCGTTTCAGCGTACGAGAAAGAGATACTTCTGTGCCACCTCCGATGAACTTCTTCCTCAAGATCAATATCATTATGTCAAATGGGTCTGACGGACTTTCTTCTCGGAAAAAAGAAAGCTATAATCATTGAGGATGATTATCAAATAAAGGCGTGTTAGGTACAGAGTAAAATAGGTTAAGATTCTGTCAGCAGTTATCTAAACATGCTACCAAGTCAAAATGTTTTTGTATACTAGTACTTATCCATGATAAAAGCTATACATCAGAAAGAGAGAGAGAGGAAATTTATCCCTGGTGAGAACAACAATTTTGGTAATCATTTATTTTTTAAAAAAATGCAACAATTGCAGGGACTGTTCGGACACAAAAATAATTCCACTAGATTCTTAAATGTCAGTTATGATTATGAATGATAAAAAGATCAATTGTGTTCGTCTTTCGAAAATTCTTTAAAATTTTATACAGCTGCAGCTTAATCTTCTGTGTAGAGATATTGTGACTGTGAAATAAACTGTTCTAATCTTCCTAAATAGCTTAAACATCTTGTCTTCCCCTGGTTCGTTCATCACCTGCACCGTAATTTTTTTATTACACAGAATTATTCATGTCAGTGGTCGACGCAAATATCTAGCTAGGGCTGCTAAGTGTATGCGTCTTGCGCTTGCCATCCCCGTGCTCAAGGTTCTTCCCGTCACCATACCATATTTATTATCGTATATATAATGCAACCCCCCCCCCCAAAAAAAAAAAAAAAAAACTCCTCAATCACTCAACAGTGAAATATTACTATTAAGATTTAAATCAGGATGTTATTAATATAATTTCTATACTCATTTGTAAGAAACTGCTTTAGATGCGTTACTTTTTTATATATCAAAGAAACATTGACTAGTATAAGTTTTGTTTTCTCACTTGTCATAACTTTCAGATTTTATTTATTTCAATGGCAAACCAATGAATAGATGAGTCACTGATGTTTTACAGTCAAATTGGATGTTTGAGATTTTCTTTAAGTAAGCTTTCTTTTCCTGTGTAAACATTAAATACATGTCATTGTATTAGTTTGTTTAACGTCCCTTCGAGAATTTTTCACTCATATTGAGACGTGGTGCCACCACTTGTCGGTCGAGGACTGTACTCTGCACTTACGGCTTTTGAGCAGTAAGGGATCTTTTTCGTGCCAGCACCTTAATCGGACCTCGGTTTATACGGTCTCATCCTTGAGTAGAATTTGTTTAATACGTTTGTTAAATTAATAAATGTATTAAAATTTACACCATGAGTATTTTGCGAGGAATGTCTAGAGTTTGAATTAAAATTAATAAGAATAAAATAAGAGATATTATAGAAAGGTATTTGTAAGGAAAACCAAAAAAAAAATGCTGTTCTTCACTTTCAAGAATTACTGTATGCCCGTCAATTAATGCTATAAGCTTCTGGATCCGCTCACAAGAAATTATGTGTACTAATTTTATCAACAACTGCAAAATATCTTCAAAGTTTTCGGTAAGTTTTGTGCAGGTGTGTCAAATTTTAAGAAATGACCTGAAAAGTTACATGTTAATAGGTAGGTAAAATTAATTTTAAGCTTCAAAATTTATTATTTTGTTCATCAAGAAATAAAACTTCAAAACAAAAACTAAATTACATTAGCTGATTGACAAATACACATTCCAGGTCTAAGCATTTTCAGAGAGAGCCAACAAAAAACCTTGTTTTCCAGCAGGCAATATGGACAGAAAATAACTCACCGTTTGCTCAAAACCAGAAGCTTTGTAAAATTTATTAACTAATCATAAGAATTTTTACAGAACCCTACAACATACACAATAATTTAGGGATGTAATCATAGGTCAATGCAAGTTCAGCCTTGTTTTGGAGTGAAAATCCCCCAAGGAACCATAAAACAATAGAAAAACCACATCGGAACAGACAATATAAAAACTCATTGATAATTTGATTTCCTGTGTAATTTAGTTCCGAGAAAAAACATTCACTTTTTTAGGAAGTTATGGTATTAATGCCGAGATTGGTTTCTACGATGAAGATCAGATACAATACTCCAAAATCTGGCTAGTTGTTTCATCTTAGATGACTGTTAGTGTTATTTTTCACCGATGAACTTCTTTTACAATATAAATACATTGCAATTTGTCATGATACAGTTAAACAAATCTAATTACGTGCTGATTGCTTCTCCGCCTTTAACTCACACGATTCATATCCAAAATGTGTACCCTTTCAGTACAACCTCAGAGCAACTATGCTTCCTTTTGAGTATTAAATTATACACCTATAATATTCATGTCACATCTTTTTAAACATTTAAATATATATATATATATATATATATATATATATATATATATATATATATATATATATATATATATATATATATATATATATATATAAGAATGCTCCTTACCTTACTGAGTTAGAAATGAGATTCAGCAACAGTGTCCGACACTGATGACGCAATGCTTTGGTATCTAGGTAAATGCATGTGTCCGATACAGTTGTCGTAAGGTTCAGTGTATGGAAAATGTATGTGCCCGACACGACAGACGCAATACTTCACTATCTAGGTAAATGTATGTATTTCGACACTGCGGGTCCGCACCCCCTCCTCCCCCCCCCCCCCCGGAATTTGCAGAGTTATTAAAAGGAATTTTATGAGGTTTTTTGTTTGTTTTTGTTTTTGTTTTTTTTTTTTTTGGTCAAGAAATTTCTGAGTAAGAATTTTTTTTGATATGGTTGGACCCCCCCCCCCCCCCCCTTGGAAAAAATTCCTGGATCCGCGCCTGTCAAGTATCCGAGTAAATACATGTGTTTCTTCACTGCTGACGCAATGCTTCGCTATGGAAGTTGTTGCAACAATATATACAAGTAAATTTGTAATTATAAAAATTATAAAGCATTTGAAATCAAGAAAGTTGTAAATAATTAACTTGGGACAGAATTAATAATAAAAACTGTCTGAGTAAAGTTCAATGTTTAAAGATAAAATTTGAATTTATAAAAATAATATAAATAGGTTATATTTATAAATCTTACACATTTAATTAATATAACGCGCGTATTATTTAAATGAATATATTTTCGAATTCACTGAATCTAGCAACCATAGTTCAGGACCATTTTAACAGTTCATCATACTGGCCCTCAAAAAGGACACCAGAAAAGATCATTTGAATTAGTAATGTGATCAAATGAGAATTTATGCCATGAATAATTTTGTAGAAGAATGCACAATCGATCATCATCAAAATTGTCTGTATTGTTTTTATGTAAATAAAGTTTGCTAAAGTATAATTCAGAGATGCAATTTGAACCAACTCTGACCCCCCCCCCCCCCCATTTCAGTATTATATATAATTAGCCATCGATGGAAAGTATATCGGAATCTAAACATATTTAAAAAAATAAAAGGTTGAATATTTAAAAAAAAAAAAGAAGGTACCAATCTAGTAATTCACATTTTACTCGCTTTGAAGTGGATTATAAAAGTCAAACAAGTGTCATATTGTCTGGCGGAGTCTTAATCTTTCACAATAAATAATGAAATAATTCGTATTAGGACACTGATAAGACGAGAAGTGGATTTTTATGTCCCTCAAATTATATCTCCCTCCTATCACGTTACCCTCTTGTTAAAAAAAAGACTGTTGACAGTTCCCGGGAAATCTTCAATCGATAATTATTTCATTACTTCATCAGAACAACTGTGCAAAACGTCAAGGCAATTAATGATAGTTTTCGTTTTTTGGTTAATAAAAAAACGTGTTTTCAAGTTAGATAAGATTGTTATTATATTATTCTTTTACCAAATGTTCAGTTCAGCATGAAATACCAGTAAGCGACATTAGCTTAAAGTTTAGTTTTTAAAAATCACCAGGATTATTGTAAACAACATTCTCCCTCATGTATGTAGCAGATTAATATTGTGTAAATGAAAACTTTATGTTTCGATATTTGTAAATTTTGAATTACTTTGTGGAGGTAAATGCAAAAGTTACAATAAAGTACATGTAATTGTAATAGTGTTGTAAATTTTGCATTTACCTTCACCCAATAAATTCAAAATTTACATAATACTGCTGCCAATAATGCCACAATAAATTGATTTTTTATTCAACAACATATAACATCATTAATGATGACAATTTAATTCTGATTATCTACACATGCCCATACACTTCTTGTATTTCAAAAATGACCTGGTTGGAATCTGATCAAAATAACACGTAGTTTAAGATGACCTGACAATCCGGAGTTTTTTTTTTTAATCAGGACGTCTTAAACAGGCACATGTCGCCTGATGGATCAAGGCATAGGACCAGTTCAGATTTCACTAATTCATCACACGCCTCCTTAACATTTTTATCCTTTATAGATTAAGATTAGACTTAATAAGTAGATCAAATAAAACAATTTCATCGAGTTAAGAATTGTGAAATAAAACAAATTCAGCGAGTTAAGAATTGTTGCAAAATAAACTTTAAAATCTGACTTATCACCATCAAACTCGCTCAAAAAACTTACCACCATCAAACTCGCTCAAAAAATCAACGTACAAACCATTTAATATAGGTCATACAGTTAAATACAGAAATGATAAGAATCACAGAGATTAAAGGCATTTCTTTTCCTTCTAATCCTTTTTGACTCTGTTGAATTCTTAAAATTAATGCTTTGTAAGATACAGAGTTTGTTAAAAATCGTCACAACAATTTTTTAAGGAAAATTCAAGATTATCAGTAAAAAGTTACACAAGTTTTTCCTACTCAATAACCAATGTCTGAGTGTGAGGGGACCTGACTGTAAGCGGGTACCCCTTTCAATTATCAATACATCATACATGTATTGTCCTTAACATAAAAACTACATAATGAAATGTGAAGACAATGCACAGTAATCGTGCTGTCAATAAGACAATACATGTACAAACTGTGAGTAGAACAAACACGGATCTCTGAAAACAGAGGTGGAATCGGGTGCCATGGAGGACTGCGCATCCCATGTCGACCGGTCACACCCGCCACGTACCCCTTGTCATGATCGGGTAAATGGGAGGGAAAAAAAACGAAGACAATTCGGTGTGTAAATAAATCAACCTAACAATTTGTATGAAAGATTCGACTCAACGATAGATTGTATTTGCAAACAATGTCATTGTATCGAGCATAAAATTTGCAAAATGTTAACTTTAAAAGAGATTTTTGATATCCTCGTGTCATCAACTTATATCTCAGCAGTCTGTCTCGTTTTAGAAATTGTTCTTACGTAGAACACGGTTTTGTGAATCGAATCAACGGGGAGACATAAACCCCATATTCAGATGATAATGATATATTGGTACATAAATAAGGGCAGTTGACGATAGAAAAGTTGTCATTGCACGTTTATGCTCTTAGCATAATAAGGCTATGCATTCTCATTTGAAATAATAGTTAAACCCTGAATGTGTGATTCTTGCGAACTCTGGGGTACCAGAACACTGTCAACACACCTAAGCGTTCTTAGTACGATGAATTCATTTATGCGGAAGGGCTAAGGACTCTCGGGATTCTTCGAAAGCGCGACTGTTCGAATCAAAAAGCAATAAATCTGAATTGTTCCCTGCTTAAATGGTGTGTCCTGTTTGAATTTCAAGACCGAGATATGCAAATCAAGTGTACTCGGCGTGATTTCAACCACCCCGACATCTACAACGAAAAGAATTGATTTTCCGGCCATTAAAATGAGTAACACTTCTCAGTTCCATTAATGAACTTTTATTAATAAAGGAATCGCACAAATGCTGAATGACTAATTCATGACAAAAGCTTTGTCATCGAAAGGCCGTTTATCTGTTACTGGCCGATTTCTAAAGATGTGTCCCTGCAATAGGTCACTTATTTTAAAGTCAGAAGGGCCTAATCATAATAAATAATTTTTTGTTATGTTTGATGGTAAAAATCTTGTTAAAATTTACTACAAGATTGTCAGTGTAAACCTTGTGATGGTATTGTTTAGTTAGATGTCGATCATTGTTACTTTGGTTAAAAAAAGTTCAATCCATCCAGATTTTCTAATAATATACATGTATTTTTTAAAATGCAATATTCATTAAAGCTATAGAAAATATGACTCGTGGAAGAATAATAGTTTGTTATTTAAAATAAATATTTGTTGTGTAACAAATTCGACCATAGATTCTTTATATTATGCAAAGATGATGAACATATCTGTAAATTGTAACAACCACTAGTGTGGATATTCGACCACTTGTGAATAATAGGTGTTGTGATTGAAGATTAAGAAATATCTTAAGAAATCGTATTAACCCATTCTTTTGCAAATCAGCACAAAAAACTTCAGATTAACACTAAAATGATATTGAGCGGTTAAGTACTTTAATTAAATCTCCACGAACTTATAAGGAGTAATCCAACTATGTAAGATGTATCGTATATCCAACACTGAAATGTACACAAGGATTAACCGCCTATAAAAATATCAATGCCAGGAATATGGACGACTAGGTGGTTATGTATAGCACAAAAACTATATGAAATAATTATTTTAACTTATTTTTATAAAGGCAACCAATGATGCATAACTGTTGTCTATTAAGAATAGCTCTAGAAATACTGCTAAGAATATCACTAATCGTAGTAATTAAAACAAGGGACATCAACATGCTACGGAAGCTTTCAACCAAAACAACCAACTCCAAATAATCTATGTGTGAATATATATATATATATATATCGATGTCCACTTCTTTGATACCTTTTTCAATCAGAGTGGAAATAAGGAATGGAATTGTCTTTTTATATCATAGGCAGAAAATGGCAGTGAATATTTAATCTCTGCATTCCCTACAGTTTATCTCTAATTAAAACTTACCCGATTTTAACAGGAGAAGCAAAATGAGGGTCTTTATAATCCGTAGCGAATGTAAAAGAATCATTTTTTCAACTTCCTATTTTTGTTATTTTTCACTTTATCTTCAGCAGCTAAATTTCTGAATTTTCAATACAACCGAAATTGAAACATTTTTTCCAGATAAGTCCAGATGAATTCATTTATTTGGGCTGCATCACAGTGTTCACAGTCAGCGATTGTCACATAGAATAGTAAAGAACAGTAATCCAAATTGAATAGCAGGAAAGAGTTGTCGTTACTGTCGTAAGCGTTAGGAGTGAAAATCATGACAGTAAGTGACAATTCCCCGTGCTCCTGAATATAACTATGCGACTCTGTGATCAGTTTGAGGAAATGCGATGAGTTTCAATATTTATTAATGTTTAAAGATACGAATGGCATACATTGTATTTCCATGGGAATTACATTATATAACAGTTTAACTACCATTTTTTCTGCATTCTATTCGGGGGGAAAATCGGGTGAAATATTTTTCTTAACATTAAATAGTATAGTTGTTCCCCGGAGATGTAACACATAAAACCAAAGCGATTATTGGCATTCAAATGTATTTCATTTTCCATCTATCTTTACTGAAAAAAAAGTCTGTTTAATCAACGATACCAGTTGTATAGTTGATAAAAATTGAAGCAGGGTTCAATCATCATTCAATGGCTGCACCATTTTGTACAATCATGCAGTGTATTGACTTTTCATTCATATGTAGCCAAAGTTAGATCAACAAGATGTGTTTGTGAAACACTGATGCCCCCGTATGACAGCTTATGGCAAAGGTTAAAGTTTCTTAAATGCAAGTCAAATTCCAAGGTCAAGAGATAAAAAATGTTGTTACCCAAAGAAAGGACTTGTTTCATGGATTTAGCTGGTAAATATGAAAGCCCAAGCATCAACCTTTCAAAAGTTATAATCAAGGTTAATGTTTTCTAAAATTGGGTCAAACTCCAAGGCAAAGGTCAAAAAGGAAAAACCTTGTGATACGAAATACACATGCAAAATATAAAAGCCCTAGTACCAACACTTCTAAAGTTATGACCAAGGTTAAAGTTTTATAAAAGTAGGTCAAACTCCAAGGTCAAGAGGTCAAAATTGTTGGTATCCAAGGATAGGTCTTGTCACAAAGAACATAACTGTGAAATTTGAAAACCCTAGTACTAACTGTTCAAAAGTTATGTCCAAGGTTAAAGTTTTTTGAAAGTGTGTCAAACCTTAAGGTCAAGGTCAAAGAATATTTACACCCATGGAAAGGTCTTGTCACATTGAATACACATCTGAAATATGAAAGCCCTAGCACCAACTATTCAAAAGCTATGGCCAAGGTTTAAGTTAGGTAAATTTTTGCAAAAGTGGGTCAAACTCCAGGGTTAAGAGGTCAAATATGTTGGTCCTAAAAGAGAGGTCTTGTCACAAGGAATACACATGTGAAATATGAAAGCCATAGCTCCAACCAATCAAAAGGTATGGTAAAGGTTTTAAGTTTATGCGGACAAACAGACAGACGAACGGAAAGGGCAAAAACTATATATACCGGGCATAAAAATCAAGAATTGTATTATTATTCTTTACTTATTCTAACAACGACACAAGGCACAAATTTTGAAAAGGAAACTTCTCAAAAGTTTTTCAATTAATACCACCTACTCAAAGTTGCGCATTTTTGGTAAGAATATATAGCAAAATTTAATACTGTTGTGCAACCTGCAGTAAAACCAGATTTTATACTTAGAAATATTGTAGTCTTTAACTTAAGGTTTAATTTTGTGAGTTTAGACGAAAAATGAGATATAATGGAATTTTTTGGCCGTCATTGCTGTTCGTTCGCGTTTAATGGAGCATAGAAAATTGGTCCAGATTTCCTCTAAAATAATTTATCTTGACCACACAAGGGCCTGATTTCGATGTATCGGGTTAAGAGAAATGCATGAATATTAGAGGACACTTTAACAAATACCTTGCCATTACACTCGTTAACATTATTTACTCATAAACAATTCCAAAATCTTTAAATTTAAAGAATTTAGACTAAACCCGGAGCAAAATAAAAATTCTGAATATGTGTAAATTTCGGTTAATTTGGAACACAGTGGTAACAGATAAAGAAATCTGGTTAGAAAAAAGAATTATTTAGGCAAAACAATCGTAATTAAGCAGAAAACGCCATGATAGTTCAATAATATGTATTATTTCAGTGCACTTTTTAACCCCACCCTACCCCCCTTCCTAATGACAAAGACTACTTCTTTCGCCCTGTTATAAAAAGCAAACATATTTCAAATAATTTTTAATCCTTATGTGAATCAGTATGCATTAATTAAAAATTTGAGACGAAAAAACAACAAAAGTTCAATGCGCAAGATCATTACATGCAGTTCAACTTTTGCCATATTTTTAGAAATCCGTGTTCACCGCGAACACCCCTGTCACCGAGTGTCGCCAATATTTTTCCTACCTTGAGACGGATTTTTATGAAACTTGCTTTATTACATTGAATATTCATTACAGATCGGGAAAATAGCATTATACTGGCAAGCAAAAATTTTAATTTTAATTGCAGGTGTCATAACAGTACCGGTATTTCACTTGAGGTTCACGTCAAATCATGGCAAAATAATTCCTGAATCTTCCCTTCTGATTCTGGCATTTTAACACGAGACTGGAGCTGAATATTTTTATGAGATGAAAAACAATATGTAAACTTCCTGTATTGACTAGATTCATTATAATTTAGGGCGTGCTGATTTTTCTATATACTGCATTTGAGTGGGGAGTGATTACGTCCTGGACTTAATTTTCAAGCACCTGCTCGACTTCGACCGCAATAAAATTGCGTTCCTTGCTGGATGGCTATGTATTTTTTGGTACAAAAATCTTTATAAAGAATTGTTTTACAAGATCTGAAAAGGAAACTTCTCAAAAGTTTGTATTCAATTAATACCACCTACTCAAAGTTGCGCATTTTTTGTAAGAATATATAGCAAAATTAAATATTGTAGTGCAACCTACACACCGTTCGCGCACTCTCTGCACTCAATGTAGAGCGTGCGCGAACGGAATTGTTCAAGTCTTTAAAAAAACAGCCAAGGCCATCTGAAAAAAAAAATGGTAACAGTTGCCCTCTCCCGACCGATTGGCTAAAAATGGCCGACTCAAAGCTTTTTTAAACCTCAGAAAACAATTATTTTTATGCATTCCGAAATATAGATTGTGAAAATTCACTATGTTAAAATTTTCTGAGAAAAAAAAATAAATTCCCACCTACCCACCGACCCATTTATTTATTCTGAGTCGGGAGAGGGCAAACAAACATTATTTTAAAGATTGCCCAATCAAAAGATTTTTGGTCTATACCCAAGTCTTTCTGGGTTTTTGTAATCATGTGTTCTTTGGAAAAGCAACCACTGCCACTGAATTGAAATGAAATTAGTTCCTCTCTTGGCCCCATGCATCTCTGTAGCAAATATGAGATTGATAGACCAAGTGATGTTTACAAAACTTGGTATACTGTCTTTGTCATTTACTTTTGTACCCTGGAATCAATAATCTTCTTGCTCCGGCAAGCATGAGACGGAGAGGTCAAGTGATAGTTCTATATTGTGTCCACAGCATAGATATGGATGCTGGAATGCACCTCATGACAGTGCTTCATGTACATGTATTTCCATTTTAACTTTGTTGCAAGGAGAATATAACAGCGTAATGTGTCAATTGGGAAAAGGATGAAAAATCATACAAGCCGAACAATTTGTGTGGTACATGTAATAAATAATATTGATTGATTGATTATTGTTTAACGCCGAGTCGGCAATATTTCAGCCATATTTGGACGGAAAATTAAGTTTATTTGACCGGTAATTGAAAGGTTTTTGGTTTCTCTGGCGGCCCCCAGTGAGCCTACTCTTTTTGGAAATCAAGAGAAACGATCTTTTACGTGCCAAGGGGGTTGTAATTGTCAAACATTAGGAGCCATATATAAGTAAGCACAGGACACTTTTTCCACAATAAAAACATTTGGTCGACGCTTTACATAAGGGGTTTTAAAATACGTAATGGTAACTTTTAATTCTTTTTAATTGAAAAAAATAATTTCTGGCTTTTGAGGCATTTAAGAACAAGAAATGTAAAAAAAAAAAAAGCATTCTGAGGGTATTGCATTAGCAATACTTGTCCCCTACCGGCAAGTGTAATCTGTTTCCCAATAAAAATTGAAATTGCCATATATCCGTCAAAAATCAATAAAGCAGACAGACAGACAGATGGACGGACAGACTCAGAGGAAACCTATAGGAAACCTATAGTTTCACCGGTAGGGGACTAATAACATAAAGAGCCCAAGTGATGATATAGGGACTTAAAGTTCTGTCTTACAATATTTCACCAGATGGGTACATGGGGATGTTGGGCCATTTATCTCGCTATCGGACATTTTATATCATTCCGCGGATTTCTTTAAAGGAAATATTGGAGATACTGAAAAAAAAACCTGAGAGTTTTTGTTATAGTTTTGAATTTTCAATCGTAATCCAATCAATGGTGAAACCTTTGTCAAAACGAGTAGAATATAATGTTAATGTGTACAACTACTCTCCAAATTAATTATTTAGAGCAATATAAACGAATGAAATAAGTACTCAGACTTTCCTTCGTACAAAAAATTGACAACCATTCTGTTTCATCTTAGGGATGAATAACACAAACGTACTTAAACTTTCTTATTCAAATATAACTGAAATATACCAAAGAAATACTAGGGTGCAAAAGTGCTAAAATAAGAACAAAACGAACTGAATTTTGTTATGTAAATTATCAGAGTTTGCTGGAGATTTGTTTTCAGTGCCTTTCCTGAAAATATACTCGGTAATCCCCTGAACTCTTTTGAAACATCGATTTAAAAATTCCTTTGGACACATCATGTTGTTAAAAAGGTAATAATAGATACTCTGCTCTACGAAAGTTTTCTAAGAAGTACTAAGTTTGTCAAAAACACATATATGTAAAAATGTATAAATGAAATGGTACTCTTCAAAAGGAAATAAAAAAAAAAACTAGTTGTGTTTTTTTTTATCATTAATGCTTAAACCTTTTGAGGATATAGAGAAAAACTCATTTCGGACTGACAGTTTATTTTTTTTCTCTTAAAGGCATAAAAATCTTCAAAATGTGTATATTGATTGGTATTCAAGATAATTAATTAAGACAGTCTAAATTGATACCCAAAACAGTACTGAAGTATGAGACTAACTCCAAATAAAAAGATTACATCAACGTTAAATATTATCTGAAATACTGAAATCAAGAAAACGTTGGATGCATAATACAAAAAATAATTCTTCGTAAAGGAATCACATTTTGAAAAAAGTGGATACCAGTAAATTATTCAAACACATCATAATTTTGAAGTCATTACAACTTTGAAATTTTCCAGAGACAGAGGAGAATAAGTCTTGTTTTTTGAGTCGATGAAATACAGTGGGTCCTTGACCTTTTCCAGGTCATAACCTTCCTCCACTAGCTCCACCTTGCGGTTCTTCATTGTTTGTGTGACGATGAATTCCGGCATGAAGCGGAGGAACAAAGGACGAGCGTAGACCGGAAGTTCCTTCTCACAGACTGAGTAAATTGTTCGCAATTTGTCTTCCGTAATTTTGTCGTTTTCTTGTTTTAGAAGAACGGCCGCCATTCCTGCTCGCCCATCTTCACCTTGATATTGGGAGAAGATCAAAATATGACACTGACAGAGATAACCATAATGCGGGTATGAACTTGTTTCAAATCATATCTTTATTAATGTTGATTTGCAAAAATAGTATTTTTATGAAATTAAATGAACGACCCACTTTTGCAAAATCTTATGAGACTTTAAACTTGGCCATAACTTTTGAAAACGTGGAGCTTTGGCTTTCAAACTTCACAAGTGTATTCCTTGTGAAAAGGCCTTCCTTTGGATACCAACATCTTTGGCCCTTTAACGTTGACCTTAGAGTTTGACCTACTGTTGGAAAAACTTTAACCTTGGCCATAACTTTTGAACAGTTTGAGCTAGGTCTTTCAAACATGTACTTCGCATGTGTACTCCTTGTGACAAGACCTTTCTTTGCACACCAACAGCTTTGACCTTTTGATCTTGACCTTAGAGTTTGACCTACTCCAGTTTTGAAAAATTTTAACATTGGCCATAACTTTTGAACAGTTAGTGCTAGGGTTTTCATACTTCATATATGCATTCCCTGTGAGAAAATCTTCCTTTAGATACCAACAACTTTGACCCTTTGACCTTGGATTTTGACCTACTTTACAAAAACATTAACCTTGGCCATAACTTTTGAACAGTTGGTGTTAGCGCTTTCATATTTCACATATGTATTCCTTGTGACAAGTCCTTCCCTCAAAAACCAAAAGCTTTGATCCTTTGACCTTGAAGTTTGACCTACTTTTGAAAAACTTTAACCCTAGCCATAACTTTAGAACAGTTGGTGTTAGGGCTTTCATACTTCACATGTATATTCCTTGTGACAAGACCTTCCTTTGGATACCAACAATTTTGGCATTGACCTTGACCCTGGAGTTTGACCTTCTTTTAAAATTTTTTAACATTGTCCATAACAGTTAAACGTTTGTTTCTAGAGCTTTCACATTTCACGATTATGTGTATCACTTGTGACAAGAACTTCCCTTGGGCACCATTTGACCTTGCCGTTTTAGTTAATTTAAAAAAAAAAATTTCGCCATAACTTTTCAACGGTTTGTACTAGGGCTTTCATATATTCCTCGAGACAAGACTTTTCTTTGGGTACCAACATTTTTTTATTTCTTGACCTGGAGTTTGATTTGCATTTAAGTAACCTTCGCCATAAGCTGCCATACGGGGGAATCAGTGTTTCACAAACACATCTTGTTTCATGAGAAAAAGGAGGGAAGAGTTGATTATTAGCTTTTTTCAATGCAAATATTTCAGTAAGTTGGACTTCTTAGAACTAATCTGCATCAATGTGAAACAAATCTGAAACGTTAATAATTGATATAAAATTGCCCATAAATAACGCTGACAATTTAGAATGTTGGAAACTTACCTGGAATTGTCACACCGTAGACATTGACGTCACGTATGAACGGAATACGACTCACAACGTCAGCGACTTCGGCAGTAGAAACATTCTCACTCTTCCATCTGAAATATACCATAAAGTGTGACAAACCCATTGTCAAACTTGAATAGGTAAAGATGTTTTAAATAATTTGCCTAATACAATCCTCGTTGAAATTTTGGATGAAAAGATGGGAAGCCAAGACCCTTAGATCTTTAGCATCCACATGTTTTAAAATCAAAAAACCTTTTTTTTTACTTACAAATTAAAAGTCCAATCTTAATACCGATAATAAGAATTGGCAAACATTTGCTTGTAGATCAGAGAACTTAATATATTAAATTGTTCGTCTTCAACTCACTGAGTTGAAAGACTGATCTCTTCCTCACAAGAGCATTTCAATCATTTTAGCCTCCAAAAAAGTTCCAGGGTGTATAAAAAAATCCATTAACAATACAGAAAGAAAGCAGTGCAAACAAGGACCCTTGAAAGCATGAGAGGTAGGATCAGGTACCATGGAGGAATAACCATCCCCTTATGGTCACACACTAATTGTGAGCCTTTCGTCATGATTAGGTAAACGGAGAAATCCGTAGAGAATTCGGCATGAAATGTTTGAAAAACTTCGGTCAGCCACATTCGACAGACTTTAATTTGCAACAAGGTCATTGATGATGACTTTAAACGAGGCTGTTGATATTCTTGTTTCATTAACTTGTTTGTCAATAGCTTGCCTTGTTTTAGAAATTGTTCGTATGTAGAGCATGCTCTTACGTATCGAATCAACTGAGACATAAACCCCATATGCAGGTGATAAAAGTATATTGCTACATAAGTAATCAGAATGTTTTTAAGCACAATAATGTTGCAAATGACCAATGACAAGGTAAAAAAAATTACGAGTTCCATTTTTACTGATGAAGCAGCTGTCAATGATGTCAAAAAGCCTGGACTTTATTTATCGTTGGGAAGATGGTTGCTTACGAGGGTCATTCAATAAGTAATGCAACATACAGTTTATCATAATAAATGTAGAAGTATTTAATTTTATTTTTGAACATTTGAGAAGTTCTATTAAAGAACTCCTAATCACAGAAAACCTCATGCTTTTTCCTATTGTTGTTGCAAAGGAATTCACTTTTAAAGTAAGCATGGTCACTACACTGAGCTGAAAACTGTTTAAAAATGATCTCTGCCAAGAAGATGAAAATGAGGGCGTGTGTGAAAACGTTGCTTCATTACATAAAAAGCTGAATAAGTCATATTGAAGATATAATTTTGATATGTGGAAAGACTAGTCTTTCACGCTGTATAGTTTTCAGGTGGATTCGGAAATTTCAAATAAAAAAAAGTACAATTAAAAGATCGCAGTCAAAGTGGTCGATCGAAATCTGTAGGGGCAACAAAACTATGGATGCTGTGAGCAACATGATATCTGAAAATGCCAAATTTCCATTGATAGACTTTGCTAAAACACAAAACATTTCATCCTCATAACAGTTCCATTGATAGACTTTGCTAAAACACAAAACATTTCATCCTCATAACAGTTTATAGAGTTGTGACAAATGAAATAAATCTAACAATAATTCTATCAGATGGGTGCCTTATTTCTTTACAAATGCCTAAGAGGAAACACATGTTAAATGTGCCAATTGTCTACTTAAAAATAAACAATTTTACCAAAAAGATTTGATAAACTTGAGTGATGGATGACGAAACATTGGTGTACTTTTTATAGCCTAAAAAGGAAGATCAAGAATAAAATGTGGAATCAAAGAGAAAGCTGTCGTCCTATTATTGCAAAGAGAAGCACTCCAATTATGTTTTATTGATTTTCTTTTTTATTCAAGAGGTCCAGTAAAACATGTACATACAGCCAAAGGAAGGACTATTAATGGTAACGTTAATATTAAAATTTCAACTGGGAAAGTTAAGCAGATTTCCTGCAAAGCAAGCCCAAATACCAGTCTACGGGGTATTTTTCTGCACTTAAAGAGCTGCTGCAAATAAGCATAGAGAAATAAATAAAATTTTTGAAGAAAGGGAAGTTTACAGAGTTTGGGCATCCCCCATATTAACTAGATCCCAGCCATTGTGGGATCTTTTTATTCCAAAAACATATGAAAGTAATCAAAGGAAGATTTGACAATTTCAGATATATCATGGAAAGAGCTATTCATCAATGTCTTTGGGGTGGGGCATCCCTAAAATGAGTATGCTGAGGTTTTCTGGTCATGGGTATACAAAGACTTTAGACATGTGAATCCTTTGAGGGATTGAAAGTATTAAGAACCTGCTTTACATGCTTTTTCCTATTTTTAGATGACCTTTTGCTTAATTTATTGAACGCCCCTCGTAGAATTTTGAAATGTCGTACGTTTTGATGTTATTGATTTTGCTAAAATTTTGTGATTTCAAATTTTCTTAAAGTTCCTTGGAATTTTTAAGTATTCACATCTTATTTACAACACTTCTTGAATATATTGTTGTACAGTTCTCCTGATGTTTCTACTTCTCTGCTGTTAATGTTTTAGTGAAGAGTAAAGAAAGAGGCTTGGGAGGACATTTACTGGAACCCGCTATGTATCTTTGTAAGGATTGGGAATATAAAAAAAATATTTAAAACTGACATATGATTTTGAAGAATTTCCTCCTAAGAAAGGAAGCTATATGGGAATAAGTTGGATTAATCAGAATTAAATCTCAGTTCCTCTAAAATACAATTAAAATAATGAGCCTTACAAACAAAGATAATGTTGTTACCTGCTTTGTCAGCTGGGACCAGTGTTTGTGGCTAAAACACATCTAAATGTCAAATGAAGGGCACAGCAAGAGAAGTTTCTGAATTAAATTCTGCTTCTTAAAAGTGCAAAAACAGATTTGCTAATAAAAAGGCACAATTAACACAAACAGGAATTCCAGTCTTCAAAGACTATATAGAAAATGTCTTTGAGGAAAACCTAATATGGTCTTAGGAGACCATTCTTCCAGTATTAAACCTATAGATATTGTCAATGAGGAACTCAAACATCTTTTAAATATTAACCTCAGAGTACTTGTATCTAGAATCAGAATGGTTTTGGCCAAATGACAAGATATGAAATTTATTAGTTCCGTAGTTGTCTATGGTGTCAAAACGTATGGTCTTTAAAATACAGTAAGCAATGTTGTAAAAGTCATACGTTTTACTGCAATTTTGTGATTTCAAATTTTCTAAATGTTCTTTGGAGTTTTAGTGCATGTATCCACATTTGATTGACACCACTTCTCAAATGTCCTGTTGCACAGTACCGCTGAAGTTTCTCCTTTACTGCTGTTAACATTTTCCTGAGGAGTAAGGAAAGAAGCCTCGTAGAAAATTTATTTTACCCTGCTAAAGCTTTTGTTGATGAGGATGACTAACATTTCCGAGCCATTTGACACTAAACTTTCTAAACTTTATAATTATAGGGCCAACAGAAATCCCACACCAGATTCAATTTTCCGGAGAAATCCCTACTATGTGCAATAGTTATAAAGTGCGATTGGAAAAATTATAGAAGGGACATTTGTAAAGTTGGTCTCTGGAAAAAAATAAAGAAAAAGGTCGCATGTAGAAAGAATCTTAACGAAAAAGAAGTGTTAAACTAGTTTCCGTGCTATAAATTTTACGCAAGTTCGGTTGGACAAGATCATCAAGAATATGAAAAATGATGAACTTCATTAAAGAGAGCTGACAGAAATGTTGGTAATAACCTGAAACTATGCCATTAACTTTTTTTTCCGAGGTTAAAATCAAGGTCACAGTCTTCGAAGAGAAAAGGAAGGAAGAATTTCGCTCCCACAATCTCCAGTTTTATATAAAAAAGTATGTAATATTATTAAAGATCTTGAAAGTATGCCAGCCTACTGAAGAAAATAAGAAAATACTTTAATAGAATCACTGAATCAGACAGATTGTGTCACCTGTCAAGTACAGGACCCATCCCTGACGCGTGAAAAAAATTAAAAGTTTTGTTTTCTTACACTAACCTAAATGTGTCCCCAGTTCTGTCTCTGAAATATATGTTGTAGTTTTCATCCAGGTAGATCAAATCACCGAATGAAAACCAGCGATCACCCTCTTCAAAGACGTCTCGGATGAATTTTTTGTCGTTCATTTCCTTGGAACCTTTGTACAATCCAGAGTAGTATTCTTCGTTTACCCCACAAATGATGAGTCCCACCTCACCTTAAATAAGTGTGAAAATCAAGCCTTAAGCTCAAACTTGATTTGGTCTTTATGACACAAATTTCATCAATTTGACAATCAATGTACAAACCTGGTCTGATACGGATACATCTCCCATTTTTGTCTCTTATCGGTTTTTCGGATCTGATGTCGAATTTAATGAAATTTATTTGAAAGCTTTTATCCCGAAATATGGTTGCTTTCTGCAATATACAACACTCTAAACTTTCAAAAAAAAAATCTGGTTTGTTTCAAATAGCATGTGTCCAATCTGACTAAATATGGTTTGGAAATTAGTAATTAAAGTTTAGATTCATTGACCCTCTGATAAGAGAGACAACTCTCGCTGACCCTCTGATTTTAGAGAGACAATTCTCACTGACCCTCTGATTTTAGAGATATTTCTCACTGGTATAAATGATTACATCTTTTTTTTTTTTTTTTTTTTTTTTTTTTTTTAGAAAAATGTCAAGTTAAAAGGCAATTTCTGTCAAATCTTGACCCAAAAGTTATGCTGAAATTGTGTGCATTTCAATTATTAGAATTCTTTCGGAAAATCATGAAAGCAGAAATTCATACGAATTACAGATGGATAATGATCCTTCAATGTTTAACAATATTTTCTGTGGAGACAAGTCAAATTATTTTTTTGTTGCATTGTCTAATAATATAGAAGAGGTGCTCATGTATGACATGAAAATGCGGAAAATAATTAATAAATCTTTTTTTCTTTTGATTGCAAATTCACTTTAAATTGCGACATTACCATAAAAGGAGACATCCTGCCGATGGCACCAACTTTACCAGTAACATTCAGAAAGCTTCCAGTTCCCTCTGTTGCTCCAAAAAATTCTACTATCCGCGGAATCTTGAACCTGGTTTTAAATTCTTCCCATATGTCTATCCGAAGTCCATTCCCAAACGCCACACGCACATTGTGAATACCATCAAGATCATTCTGTTTTAAATATATTTATTTCCACTTAATATTATACTTTGTACAACCATTTTATTGAAAATTACTAGTTTTCTCATTAACATTATAAAGTGTACCTTTGGAACACGTAGTAAATATCTGCATAATTCTCCAATATACTGTATAACTGTAACTTTATGTTTTCGCACATCTTCCCAGTAATGACGGGCGGAGAACTTTCGGCGGAGGACTATAGTGGCTCCTATAGAAAGCGATAATCAGGGGTTGGTTTTACAAAAGAACTTAAGACAGAGTCTAAAAGTTTACATAATTCTTAAATCTTGCCAACTTAATGATTTTGTAGAATCATACTTGTATAAAATAACATAATTAATTTCTTCTTATTCATAATAAAATTACAATTTAATCAACGTAAACTAAAGAATAAAATCAATTTGCAAAAGTACATTTTGATCTCAGTCATAAGTTCTCTGGTAAAAAGAGACCCAGGTACTTAAGTAAGAAAGCGAACTATTATATATGTAAAGATAAAGATATATTATACATATATTACATGGCTTCGAGGGCAACATACCAGAATATTTGCCCCCGAGGTGACAGGAAAGCCCTGGAGTGTTATGTCGCCCGATGCCGAAGGCAGAGGGCGACATAACACTCCAGGGCTTTCCTGTTACCGAGGGGCAAATATTCTGGTATTGTTGCCCGAGAAGTCATGTAATATATGGTATATAACATTTTTAAAAAAAAAAAAAAACAAAATCTGACATATGTTTTGAAGACTATGGACCTGTGTAAATATCTGGAAAAAACATGCAAATTGTTTTTTAAATAGTTGATTGGTGGGTACCAATAGTTTCGATAATAATGCTAAGGAACATTAACACTATTGTTGTTAAAATGATCACGGGGGACGGCTGAAAGTTATGAAGGCTGATTTCTCTTCCTCTATAAATAATTCCGAAATATTCCGTCTTGTTTCATTGCAGAATGTTTTCAGCACGCTGACACTTGTGCTTATAACTTTTGTTGTATTTACGGAATTTTTCTCCTCAATCAAACTATCTAGTTCCTCTGAATTTAATGAACATAAAAAAACGTAGACGTTTTCCAGACATTTTCATTTTCGCGGAACTGTTTACGTTTGCTTAGCAACTGCCTCTGTGAATTTCGAACCCGATTTAATTAATATGCAGAATGATTACACGCGAGGGAATATAACGGTGTTCGGGAGGGCAACATAACTGTTTCCGGTGTAATATAACTAGATCCGGCGTGATTCAGCAGTTTTTCAGGGCATATGGATAAAAATATCATATTTGTGATACAATGGGAAAACTTCTTCAAAAATGTTATATATATATATGTACATGTAAATATATATATACCTCTTTCGATTGTATTAAATAGACACATAACGGTGCTAGCGCTGTGGTATAGAGGTGTAACAGCGTAAGATATATCGTTTTCATTGTAACCGAATGTTTGCCAATACACCGAGCCAGACACAGCTTTCGAAATGTTGATGATTGCTGGCTTTGGTAGTCCTGAAAATTCATAAAAGTATTTGAAAATATGCATGGCAGTATGCAGTTCGGATTAAAGCAAATGCTATACACACCTGTTGTACCAGATGTATATATGTAACAAACAGGACTGCGTAAGGTGGTTCCCTCCCGGCGTGCCTTAGAAAGAGGCACAGGAAGAGTCCGAAGAAGAACGTCGTCCATAGCAACAAAGTTTGAAGGGAGGTCAGTTTGCCGTTTTCCCTGAACATAAATTTTAATGTCAGGCAAATCGTTCAGTATCTCGAGGATCGACTCCAAATGCCCTTCTCCTGTCATAGAAAGGAAGATAACTCAAATTACTTGCTAAATAATTCTTCCAAAATGACTTTATTAATTGGTATAATACCTGAGCCAATGATGAGAACAGGCGCCTCGCTGACTTTGATGGAGTGAATGAGTGGATGAGCTTTTAAGTGGTAGTTAATAAAGGCTCCTACTAGTCCTGCCTTCTGCAGACCTACAGTAGAAGGTATGGTTTATGTATTTTAATGAAAATCTACGTTTTAACATATTTATATAAAAAGACTATTGCTCGAAACAAATCATGTGTCACCTAGAAATGTCCATACGAATGCAGGTTCGTTTTCTAGCATCATGGCGACTGGGGTATCTCGAGGAAGGTTCCATGATGCAGCAAGGTTTGCCACTCTATTGGCCATGGCGTCGACAAATTCGTACGAGTATTGTCTATCCTCAAAAATGATGAACGCCTTTTTCGGTAATCTTGTTACGTCATCTTCAAACATATCCAAAACTGTCCTCACCTTGCTGAAGTTTTCACCAATCTTTTTGAAAACTTCCAACATAGCTCTAATTGTCTTGATATCATCACCAATCCACGGAAATGATGTCTTCCATGCCGCATAGCCTGCACCCCCTATCCCAGAAGCAAGAAGGAGAGCTTTTTGTCGCCCTGACATCTACATGTAAATAAAATATTTTGAAATTATGAATACTAAATAGGTTTTTAATGGAACATTTCAATAATTTCAGTTTGAATTCTTATACTAATCGAACTCCATTTAATTTTAATGTTCAGATATTTTGAACATTTTGCTTTGTTTAGTCTACGCTAAAATTGTATGATTTTTTTTACTATCTAGAGTGTTACAAGGAATGCATTTGTTGCCTGCTTTATAGCATCTTTAAAGATTAAAATAAATCTCAAGGTTGTCAGCTATTTATTTGCTGCTAGCTACTATAAATTATAATGGTTTAGGCATTTGCCTGCAAAAAAAAAAATCTACGAATAGTCAGATCGATATAATAGCATTTCTCATATAAAATCTGGCAATTAAATAGACATTTGATTCCCCAAAACCTCAAAGCTAAAATGATTAATGAATTGAAGTATTTTTTTATCTTGTTAATGCATGCTCAATTCAACTTCCTTCAAAAGAGATTTCAATTTGTCTTAACTGCAATCATCAGCCTGGCCTTGCCTGTATGATTATACAGACAATGGGCTGCGTCAAGAAGGTAAATAAAGTGTCAGGAATAGGAGTAAAATATATGGATAATTATTGGATACTACTTTTAAAGCAGGAGAAAGCATTAAATGCAAGAAATAATAGCCGAAGCGAGCGACAAAAAGCGGCGGCGTAAATCGAACGTTTTTACAACACTTGGATCTGTAGCTCTCTGCTTTGTCTGTCCGAATTTTCCCAAGCAGAGAGCTACAGTTCTGCAGCTAACATTTGACGAAATTAAATCAGAATCGAGAAATTTCGTTAAAATATTCAACTTTCTCAGCCTCTTAATTGTGACCTCGTGTATGCTTTGAATCAAAGTCAATGTGGTTTGAAGACAAGTAAAGTGGGAATGAAATAAAAGTCGTGGCCACAAAATAAAATTTGTGACACGAAATAAAATTCGTGGTCCTGAATTAGATTTTAATTCTTAAATATAACATACGTATAGATTTTTGTCTGTTCTCGCTACTCTACCTGCAGATTACAGGGATAACATTTTATAGTGATGTATACAACATATTTTTCATTAAGTTTATTAATTAATCTTTATTACATTAAGTTAGCTACAGGCAACAGTTATTATCATTATTACACTATATTGAGAATTGATTTCCTCTTTTGCACAACTAGTCTTCACCTAGTTATAAATTTAATGTTTTTGTTTCTTTATCATGTATGCTTTAGGTTATAAACTACTTAAGGACTAATGACCCTCTGTTGTAAATTTTACAAAGTTTTTTTAACCTTGCCAACATTGATTTTCATCAAGATCTATAGCATTAGAGTCAAATGAAAAAAAGTATGAGGTATAAAGCGCTGATTATTTTTTTCAGAAATGATTTTTATGTCAGATCATGAAGTGAAGAAATTTTAACACAGAAAATAGGAAGAGTAATCATTTATTATTACAATATAAAATTAAAAAAGTATGAGGTGTATATATAAAATAATATTTAGTGTCATACCTATTAAATTCATATTAGAAAACATAATAAAGCGCTGCTTCCTAACTCAGAATATCACAATGTTATTTGTGCATGTAAGAAAATAATACACCCATTAGCAAGAGTTATCTTTCTTTTAAATATTTTTTCAATGGAAAAAATGTAATACTAATAAAAATTCTAAATTTGGTACTTGATACATTAAAGCAATTTTAAAATGTTTCATAAAAAGGTAGAACTTATTCAATTTGTAAGGCTTTTATCACTGGATTTAAATGTTTTTTTTTTCATATACAATAAAACAATTTGAAAAGTAAAGGCAAAAGGAAATACGGATTAATGTTTCCATCAAATGTCAGGTTTGATCGAATTGCTTACTCAAATTATTAAATTCTGGTAAAGTAAACTATGAGTAATTTTGGGATTTTTTTTTACTTGGAAAGTTATCTCTTTTATCAAAGGGTCGGTCCCCCTTAAGTTGGAAGCAAAAGTTTGAAGTATAATTGATGCATGGTGATTCATAGTACATGTACATGTAGATACATCATGGAATACTGTGATTTTGATGCATATGATTTATTGATATGTTGTTGAATTCAAAAATATATCTTTAGTCTATAGAGTTCTAGTATATGAAATAAATATTGATTAAATACCAATACAAGAATGTTTATAATGATATTCAGATTTACATTAATCTCCCTTGCATCTTGTTGTTCGTTCGTCTCTAATGAACCGATGTTAGAGAGAGGATTTATATTTGTTAAGTACAAAACTGGTTTGTTCACCGTGGTAAAAAGCTGTTAAAATATCTAGTATGATATTATGCATTAGATTTTTATCAGATTAGTAAATATTTATATCAACCAAAAACTTTTTTGGCCTGGGTAGAATTCAGAGGTTCTAAATGTTGATAAGTACATACTAGTATTATACGTATAATGCATCATGGAAACTTTCTTTATTATTGTAGTTTGTTTTAACGTTTATGACGTTTTGACCACATGTACTTGTGGACAGGACCCCCCCCCCCCTCTGATATTCAACCCCGGGGCTTGTTGGACATTTTTTTTTCACAAATTATATTTATTGCACTTATTCTTCATGTGTACCAAAGGAAAAAATCGTGAAAACCCCTAAAATAATCGTTCCACACGAAAAATGCCTCATTATACATTATAAGAGAGAAAGATATGCCACTCCGGTTTGTTTACGTTGTCTCCCCGCTGGTGAACCGACATTTTAGGTTAGAATAAAATAAATACATGTTTTTAAACCCAGAAAGACCAGTGGGGGTACAACGTAAACAAACCGGAGTGGCATACCTTTCTCTCTTATAATGTATAGTGGGATATTTTTGTGTGGAACGATTATTTTGGGGTTTTCACGATTTTTCCTATGGTACACATGATGAATAAGTGTAATAAATATAACTTGTGAAAAAAATGTCCAACAGATCTCAGGGTTGAATGGGGGGGGGGGGGAGGGAGGGGGGAGTCCTATCCACAAGTACCTGTGGTTTTGACGCAGTAAAACGCACAATGTTGGAAAGTACTGAACCTGTTTCATATCTACTTGACACACACAATGTACACTACAAAAAAATTCGTGGCCACGAATTTTATACCACAGTGCTTGCATTGCACTTGACATTAATCGCCCTTTTTATGTACCATACTAGTATTTGCCTGAAAATTGTACCACATTCCTATTTCGGTAACTCATAGAACACTCGCAGTTACTCGTAGGACACTCTCAGTAATTCGTAGAACACTCTCAGTTACTCGTAGGACACTCGCAGTAACTAGTAGAACACTCGCAGTAACTCGTAGAATACTCGCAGTAACTCGTAGAACACTCACAGTAACTCGCAAGACACTCCCAGTAATCATAGAACACTCGCAGTAACTCGTGGAACACTAGCAGTAACTCGTGGGACGCTAGCAGTGTCACGAGTACTTCACAGTTTCCCAAGTTACACGAATGTCGAATTTGTTTATTGTACGAATGCAGTGTGAGTGTTGTCCGATGATTTAGAATTCTTTAAAATGTACTGAGGTCACGATTGTTTTGAACGTCTATAATTAGACTCAAAGAGGATATTCTTTTGATGGTGGATCAAAGTAGATCAAAGGTGACAGTTTTTCAGAACGTTTATCCAAGAATATTGTAGATACATACATACTTTCTATTTTTGAATATTCAAAAGGAAAGCTGGGATTCGCTATTAATTTCTTACATATATACACTGTGCATACAGGAAAAGGTTTATTCCATTATTTTTGAAGAAAGTTCAACTTTATCTAGAAAAAGACACAAAGAAGAAGGGCGAAGAAGGCGAGCAAAATGCCCATAGTGCAACAAGCATGAAGTTGAAATAATAAATCTCAAATATAACAAAATTTTCTTTGATATTTCATCTAACATTAAAGTATACTTTTCTGCAAATCTCCACAATTTAAAAAAACTTTACAAAGATTGAAATTATTTGCCTATGAAATAGTATACACACACTGAAGAGAACAAAAAGGATAATTTTCTCATACTTAAACACGATTTTTCGATATGAGTGAGTCATGGCTCCATTTTTTATGAAAGTTTATCCTCAAAGTTTACGTAAAAATGTACATTTTTGGTTAACAAAAACACGGAGCATAACTTAGAAATACACTTTTATGACACAACATTCTCATCTTTCAGAGAAATACTGAAGTTCATTTAGTATAGAGTCATATCAGTGATATCACAAATATGATTTAAATGCCACTATTTGTCAGGAATTGTGTAGCATAGATGTTAGCGTGTTAATCTCAAGGGAAAATGATTTTTATTGCTATGGTTCGAACCCCACGAATACTATATTTTTTAATGACACAATAGTTTTTGCCAAGAAATTTTTCCTCAGAAAAGTTTTGTTTATCATAATTTCATAAATTTCAATAACGAGAACTTCACTCTAAATACTAAATTCACAAACTGAATATGATTTTTATATATCTGAAGCTACAGGCATTCTACACGCTTTGTTCACCCATCTCCTTTGACGTTCTTTATCTATAAACAAGACGTACGAACAGCAGCGTTCGTACTTTTCGGATATATCTAATAAATCAATGTTGTATTTAGTGCGTGCTCATATATGATGAATTTTACTGGACACTTTGAAAGGAATTAAAGGTGATCAACTAAAGAAAATAAAAGTATTTGAATTTTAGCACAAAATGTTGAATGCCGACTACATCATCAATAGTAACATTTTGGAACTCGTTGCTAGCAGACAAGCTTTATCTAATAGGACTGGTACGCTTTAATGTTGATAAAAATAAGAAATACGATTATCGTTACATGTGAATCCGTAAGTTGATATTCAAAGAACGCAAAAGAGGCTAAATAAAAGACATTAAAATATTCCGCAGACCAATACACTGTCGTCTGATTAGTGAATAATGCACATGTATATTATGCAATGCACACCTTACCTTGATGATCACAAGAAGAAAAAAATGCTGGACAGGATACAAACATATAGCGTGTACCTGTCAAAATTTAGGTCGTGAATTTTTTACCTGTTATCTTTGCATAGTACATGTATGTACACATACACCAACATTTACAGTGATCATTTACAGTGAGTATATACATAGATATATTCACTTTGTTAACGATAGAAATTTTAAAGGAAGTTAGTTAAGAAGTATTATTATTACCTATTACAAACCTTGGAAGTTTTTCTGGTGATTATTCTCTGAATACAAATATTTTAGTTCAGATGTCCCCAAATCTTACTTGGACATACACACGTAAACATGTTGTTAATCAGCTGTTAATCAAAAAATCGAGTTTTGGTTTATGGTGTCATTGGCACTATCAAATTAAATAAATAATGAGAATGTTGATGTATTCAAGCCAAAAATCTTTTTATTACGTATTTGTATAGAGTTATAAATCAAAGTACTGAAAGTACTAAAACGAGAGATTTTAGTTGGTAATAGACTCCCACAAATTGTATAGAAAAAAGTTGTTTAAACTTTCAAAGAATGTTGATTTCTGTATTTTGGTTGTTTCGAAGCAATAGGAAATATTCCTCGTGGGACGTATTTCAATTATCTAATGTCATTTAGAAAAAAATCTCAAATAAGAGAAAATTCAAGATAAATTAATAATTATAAATTTTCTGATTTTTGAAATCAAAACTCCATGATTACTTCTAGGTACGGAGGATGTCTGTCGTTTTTAATTGTCCAATGACACCAGCAAAAATCACGCCTTTTTATTTACACTAAAATTGTAGATCAATCACACATATATTATCTTGTCATAGACAACATTGCAGATACTGAACATCTTCAACAATAGCTTCACAACCAACATGACTGCATCAGTTAATTTCTAAAATTCTTTTTTAGGATTAGTCTTCCTGAAAACTTGGCTTGGGTGTTCAACCAATCATGAAGGAAACTAGACAGACACTAAATTTTATTTAATGGCACTGGTACAAAACCTGAATTCTGGTATTTTTCCACCACATGAAAATCTGTTAGAAAATACATTTTCATCCCGATTTTAAGTAACACTTTGATTTTTAAATGCAAAAGAAAAGGGGGTTATATTTCTAAAATTACAAATAGCAGTATTTAGATTGGTGCCACTAATAAACGTTACCTAAAAAAACTCACTTACTTCACTGCGGAAATGTATAAAAATCTAGTGGGATGTTATCTGATTTATTTTAGCAGCCATGTTAATGAAGCATTAGTCTTGAGAGTTTTCAGTTATTGATTTCCTATAATAAATTTTATGTAGTATCGTTATCATTGCCAGTTTTTCAAGAATTAGACACTTGTTCGTGTTTAAACAATATTTATTCAAAATAATGAATAGATTGGGTAACAGGCAATGCCTATAAATACCCTCTCTATACAAGAATCAAAGTTAAAAAATAAAATGGACTGAGTGAATATATACTATATATTACAATGCGGGTAAACACATACATACAGAAACACACACAGACATACACACGCAAGCACACACAGACAGGCACAGATCCAGATGAATTAAGCATAACACGTAGTATTAATAAAATATAGTAATATATATATATATATATATATATATATATATATATATATATATATATATATATATATATATATATATATATATATATATATATATATATATATATATATATATATCATAAGGAAATGTATTTAAAAACGTTTTGTTGACCTAATATATTCTTGTACGTAATTCGAAATGTTGATGTTCGTTTGATACGATAACTTCGAACACCCATGTAAAAGAATCTTTAGTTCATACGGTATACCTAGCTCTTGTTTTTTCTTAGTACTTGTTCGTGTTGTGCACTCCTGATAGCAAAAATATTTTTGTGAAGTAAATATACAAACATGTACGCTATATTAAACGTTATTGAAGGTTTTTCACCCTAAGGTCCTTATGATTGGCATTTAAGTAAATTCAAATATATAGTATCCAAATAAAATTTTTAAAAAAATCACAGGTTAAGTATCCAAATTCATGAAAAAAAGATATGTCTATCAATGCTATTATTTTTTTTTGTATAATATTAAATCATTAAATAGTAATACCATGTTGAAGGATAAAGATAATTCATCAATCAGTAATAATAGATATACTTGTTCTATTAAAATATTTAATATTTTAATACATTGAAAAACTTCAAGCCATATGTATTATCCTTTCAGACTGTTTCTTTTTCTTTTGAAATAAAAATCTGCCAAAAGGATGCAAGTACAGTATATATTTTAATTCAATGTATCTGTAGTTATATTTTTAGCCTTAATACTAAACTTAAGAGTAACTGTTCCTTGTGTAAAATTTACATTTTATTAACAAAAATACTATACTAAGTATTGAAACAACTATATGCATGAAAATGAGTTTGTTATGTACATTCGTAGCTAACTGTGTAGAATTACATGTACGTATCTGAAAAATGTAAATTTAGAAAAGGTAACTCTTGAAATTAATACTGGATATTTACAAAAATTTCCTTGGGTGACACTTCATAACTTTGAAGACAGTACACTTGGTAATTTTCTAGTGTTAAAGGAGAATAAGTCTTGTTTTTGGTGTCAATGAAGTAAAGCGGGTCCTTGACCTTTTCCAGGTCATAACCTTCCTCCACTAGCTCCACCTTCCGATTCTTCATCGTTTGTGTGACGATGAACTCAGGCATGAAACGGAGAAAGAGAGGACGAGCGTAGCCCGGAAGTTCCTTCTCCCAGACTGAGTAAATCGTTCGCATTTTGTCGGCTGTGATCTGATTCTCTTTCAATATAATGGCTGCCATACCAGCTCGCCCGTCTTCTCCTTCACATAGAAAAATATACCATCCAACAGAACATATTTTTTTTTAATTCATGTCAAAAAAGTACAAAAACAAGAAACAACAACAAATCAAATTTCCCTCATACTTTATTTAATCATTCATATATGATGTGTCTCCGTGTACAATTTTTTGTCCTAGATTGTTCTCAGTGGTGCAGATTTTTTTTGGTTTTCAGTGCAAGAAGGGATACGCATTTGCAATATATATATATATATATATATATATTATTTTTACATTCTCTGGAAATGGTACGATTTCATTTTTTTTACTAACAAATTGATATTAAAGTTCTTGATATAGTTAAGATCTATCGGTAACATAATTAGAACACAATTTGACAAAAAACAGTTGAATTTGAGACAATGATAAGTAAATGTTTTAACTTTTCACATCTCAGAATATTAAGTTTTTAAAGTGCATTGAACTTGACAGCCCAATTGTGTTTTTTATCTCTTCTAACTTTATCTTACAATTTGTACATTATATAAAGAATTTTCCCCTACCGATTTAGTACTCCATTGTACATGTATTGGACAATCGAAATTAAACTACAATATTGTCTTTCTGACGTATTTTCTATTTAACAATAAAAAAAATCTGTATTATCACTACTTTGGTGGTCATAATACAGAATTTTACCAATGAATAAAAACTATGTCAGAAAGATAATACCCTGTGATTTTCATAGGGGCATTAAAGGGGACTGATAACTAAAAAAATACCATAAGGTGATTCATAAGGTGATTAAATTTTCATTTCATGAGCAATGAGCCATTTTTTTTTTTAAATTACAGTGATCATAAAAATAATGTACATGGGGATGAATCAATAACTAATGTAAATAGGATATGAAATGACAAAAAAAAAACGATAACATTTTAACTTTAATTTATGACAGTACTCTAATGTATAGATATATGCTAGATAACCCAGTTAATGGTCATTATTTACACACTGAATAGTCTACGGATTTTCCCGATCATGACAAGTAGCACATGGCAGGTGTGGCCGGTCGGCAAGGGATGCTCACTCCTCCATGGCAAGTGATCCCACCTCTCATGTTTTAGAGGTCCGTGTTTGCTCTGCTCCTGATTTGTATTGTTTTAATGGACTTAAGAGCTTGAATATTGTTCGTTATCTCCATATTTCATTATATAGCATTGTGGCAATGTTAAATAATACATTTAAATAAGTGGAGCAGATTTCAGGCTAGATAAAGTCTAATGCAAGGTCAAAAAAGTTTTAGAAGCTGAAAAAATGTATTTAACTTAACACCTTAATTGCTATGTTTTGCATATTTAAGTTTACATTTGTAAGATTACTGTATATTTTTTGACAATGAATTAGCATTTTAAGTTAAATTCTTAGTCTGTTACTGGTCGATATTACTATACTAAGCACTCACCTGGAATTGACACACCAAAAACGTTGACGTCACAAATAAAGGGAATTCGGCTTATTATGTCAGCCACTTCTGTTGTCGAGACATTCTCACTTTTCCATCTGGAAATTTTCAAGAGTAAATGTACCCAGAAATCCCCAGGAAACATAGTACAACTATTAATTTTAAAATTTCTTCAACAAATTTATATATTTTTAACTTTAAAATATAACTTTTTTTATTTCTCACTCATATCTAATTTTCCCTTTTAAATTCTTTTGACCCATCATTTTAATTAATAATCCTCTTCACCAGCAGATAAAAAAAAAGTCTTCACCTTTTTAATAATTATATTAAGTATTTGAAATTCAAGTCAGTTTTTATCATCAGACAGACAAGCATTCACATTGGCAAACTGTTGGTGTTTACGACACTGACCTAAATGTGTCCCCTGTTCTGTCTCTGAAATACACGTTGTAGTTTTCATCCAGGTAGATCAAGTCACCAAACGAGAACCAACGATCCCCTTTCTTGAACACGTTTCTGATTAGTTTCTTTTCATTCATTTCTTTTGAGCTCTTGTAAAACCCTGAATAGAATTCTTCGTTGAATCCCGATATGACAAGACCTATCTCACCTGGAAGGGATTAAGCAATCCAATGTTAATTTGAATCAATGAAAGCTAAATTACACAAGTATCTGGGACGGATCCAGGATTTCCCATTTGGGGGATTTATTTAAAAAGTTAAATTACTAAAGAAACCAAGCGGATCCAAAAACAATTCCTTTGAGCTAGGATCTAATACTTATTAAAGAAAATTCCAACTCAAAAACAAGCAAAAATAAAAAAAAGTGAGCAAACAAGAAAAAAAAATTGGGGAAAGGGGGTGGGGAGAGTAACACATCCGCTCTCCAGTTTACTGTACTTATTATGGAAACATACATTTTTTAAAAGTCTATTCTAGTTTTTTTGATAAATCTTACGTTTCATTAAGACTCAATGATATATTTTAATTTTTTTTTTATTTTTCGGGGGGGGGGGGGGGGCTCGATGCGCCACTGAACTTTACCTTATGTACACTGAGGTGATTAGAAGGATGATTTTACACCATTATTGCTATGAAGAGAAATGAAAGCCCAACTTCTTACGTTAACATATACATGTATATATTCGTATCTGAATTATTTTATGATGACTCGTTCTTGTTGATGAGATATTGGAGAGAGTACTGCATTTTTAACTATTTTTGGTAAAGCTTCTTAATGATAGAAAATTGTTTTTTTTAATTTGAAATCTTGCAATATTAGAAGAAATTAACGGACTTAGGACCAAGGTTCAACTCCCCGAAACCCTGGTATTACAGCATGACATTGTCTAAATCAGAATTGCAGCTCTGTCAGTGTGTAGAATACACAGATATGTTCTGATCAGGAATAATCTCTTGAACAGCCTGAGACAGTCACTGATTTACATTATATACAAACCTGGTTTGATCATAATGCACTTTCCATTTTTATCTCTTATCGGTTCTTCGGTTCTGTTGTCGAATTTGATGAAGTGCATTTGAGAGTTTTTATTCCTGAATATTACTGCTTTCTGAAGAAAAATATACTCTTGATAAGGTTTTGAAGCAAATTCTGATCTTGTATTGTTACATAACTATTCTAAATACTCAGTACCATAAAAGGAGACATCCTACCGACAGCACCAACTTTACCCGTGACATTCAAAAGAGCACCGCTTCCCATCTGTTGCACCGAAAAATTCAACGATTCTTGGAATCTTGAATCTGGTTTTAAATTCCTCCCAAATGTCTATTCGAAGTCTATTTCCCACTGCCATACGCACATTATGAACACCATCAAGATCATTCTGTTTTGATACAAAAAAAAAAAATTTGAAACTGTATTTCCGCTTTATCATATATTGTTGTTGTTATTGTTTTTGTTCTTTTTTTAAATACCTCCGGAACACGAAGTAAATATCTGCATAATTCTCCAATATATTGTATAACTGTAACTTTATGTTTGCGCACATCTTCCCAGTAATGACGGGCGGAGAACTTTCGGCGGAGGACTATAGTGGCTCCTATTAAATATAAAACGTGACATGTGACCAGATACTAAAATAATATCTTATGGAATTTAGAGTATGACAACATACAAACCCCTTTCAATTGAATTAAATAGCGAGGCTGACGCTGTGATAAAGTGGAGCTACAACATATAATATGTCGTTCTCAGTATAGTCAAAGGCCCGCCAGTACGCAGAGGCAATCACAGCTTTTGCATTGTTCACTATGGCAGGTTTTGGCAGCCCTACAAATGTTTGAATTTTATAAATTAAAAATCTTAAAATTTGAATGTATTATCAACGAAAAATTATCAAAATACCATATAAACGCATTATCAAAGAAAAATTATCAAAATACCATATAAACGCACCTGTTGTACCGGAAGTATATATATAGAGGATGGGACTGCGCATGGTGGTTCCCTCTCGGTGAACTTTACAGAGAGGAACAGGAAGCGTCCGAAGAAGAACTTCATCCATGGAAAGAAAATTCGAAGGAAGGTCGATTTGTAGTTTCCCCCAGGACATATATCTTAATGTTAGGTATATCGTTCAAAATCTCTTCAATCGAACGTAAATGGTCATCAGCTATTGTGAATTGAAACTTACAATGAAAAAGAATTAAGATTAAAATGCCCTTAACTATAATCATCTTTTAATAGCTTAGTAAAACAATACCCGAGCCAATGATGAGAACAGGTGCCTCGCTGACTTTGATGGAGTGAATGAGTGGATGAGCCTTTAAGTGGTAGTTAATTAATGCTCCTATTAATCCTGCTTTCCACAACCCTACAATACAAATATGTAGGGTTTGTTTTACATTCAATTGTTTTTATTATTATTAAAAACTAAAAATCATTTTTCAGTCCTATTGTTACCTATTAATGTCCATACAAAGGCAGGTTCGTTTTCTATCATCATGGCGACTGGCTTATCTCGGGGAAGGTTCCATGATGCAGCAAGGTTTGCCACTTTATTGGCCATGCTGTCGACAAATTCGTACGAGTACTGCCTATCCTCAAATATGATAAATGTCTTATTTGGTATTCTTGTCACGTCATCTTCAAACATATTCAAAACCGCCCGCATTTGGCTTATGTGTTGACCTATCTTTTTCAGTGCGTTCAATGTAGCTTGAATTGTTTGGATATCATCTCCGATCCATGAGAACCAGGTCTTCCATGCCGCATAGCCTGTACCCACTAAACCGGACGCAATAAGAATTGCTTTCTGCTGCTTTGATATCTAAACATTTTTAAGGGGATAAATTGATGAGTAAAACATGTTCATATTCTTTAATAGCAATTTTTTTTTTCAATTTTAAAAATTTTGCCTGTTTTAGTTTGAAAGGATGGAATTTACTGAATGTTTAGTTTTTAACTAGTTGGGAGATCTCTCTCTCTCTCTCTCTCTGGGCTACATCGGGATTTTCTGTACTTTTGGTAAGTTAGACAACTGAAGCCTTCACGACCCACACTAAGATCCTTTGGTCACAACCAAGTCCAACCAAGACCACTATACATGAAGTCTGACTAATGATTTCATCCGGACCATTCCTGGATTAAAAAAAAAACTCCTCTAGTACATCCTATCGGTACTTTTCTGGGATAACAACTCTGATCCATCGGAGTGTATCTTCATTAGTGAATTCATTGCATACTCTAAAGTATGGTAACAAGTTTGTCAGGTTGTGAATTTGGCCAACCACTCCTGGTAAACTCCATATCACTAGACAATATCACATCATTCTTTATTGCAGCGGCCACTTCATCAGCAGTCACAGGTAAGTTTCTTATCTCTATTTACAGCTGCAATAATGTACCCCTCTCCGTTTTTTCTTTTTTTTTTGGGGGGGGGGGAGGGCTACAACTCCTTAGGATCTCCGTAATTATGCAAGTGCAGGAGTGGTTCACACCCGCACAGATTTCGGCTCAAATTATCAGTAAGTGGGTATTTTATTAACATATCTTATCTGAAGTCATAAAATATAAATATGCAGGACATGAATTGATCCAAAAATATATAGAAGAATCCGGATATCGGTTATTTTTCGTGTATGTCAACATCACAACTTGAATTTTTCCGCCTTGTTTACTGACCTTGATCGATTTTTACATGTATTTTGGGACAACCAATGAGAATTCGGGATCTTGGGGAGCGGATCTGTTTAGTATTTTTCTTATTTTAAGCATAAATATCACCGTTTATGAAAAAATATCACATGGAATGCTTTTATTTATCGACGTTTAGTGATATCATACAACACAAACATTTATCAACACCGACATTTACTTTATCAAGTGATTCTAAATTTCAAGTGCAAGTCTCGGTACATCACACGAGAACTGTCATGGCTGCTGAGGAGAACGACTGGTAAACACGCAGATTTGTTTTACTCGCTATAACCTACGGGTATACGTGATACACGAGTTCCACGAAATGAATGATGAACAGGGACAAGATCTGGATTTTGATGATAAAATTCTGCAAGAAGAACAAGATATTTCTACAGCAGATGCTGTTTCGTTATTTAATACATCACTTGCTAAAGCACTAGCACAACAGAAGGAAGACATTCTGGGAGAAATACGCAAAACTCAGTCTGCCGAACCAGTACCTCCGGGACCTTCTACTAGCGTGAGTTATAACTTTAATGAAAAAACAGAATTGAAAGATTCAAATGCTTGTCAGCCAGAGAAGTTCGAGTTTAAACAAGAGGGAACAAAAATTCTATTTGTTTTAATTCAAGAATAATAACATTAAAGAATATAGAATCGCTCGTGCATGCAGGCAAAACTCAAGAAATTGAAAAACCAATCAAGTCAGAGATAAACACGTTAAACCAAAGAAATAAGATTTTAAAGATTGCAGACAGACATGGTTCACAGCAGTCAAGTTGAACAAGTTGAGTATAATACACGATAAGTTCGAATTTGCTAAAAGTGAAAATGTTGTAAAAAACAGATTGACCAATCATTCTGATTTTGGAGAGAAAAATTTAAACCCCTCAGAACTAGTGTTAAGCACAATTAAATATGGTTATGTAATAACTTTCATTCAAGAGCCTTCTTCCAAAATTTTAAAAAACAACAGATCTGCTTTTGATAATGCTGATTTTGTTGCAAAAGTATAAATGAATAAGTTTACAATGGATGTGTAATAGAAGTTACAGATATTCTATATGTTGTAAATCCGTTGACAGTTTCAGTCAGTGAGACCAGAAAACAAAGATTAGTGCTAGATTTAAGACACGTAAACGAGTTTGTATTAAAACAAAAAATCAAATTCGAGGGGGTCAATGAAGTTAAACATGCAGTACGCCAGAAAAGGTTATTATATGATCAAGTTCGATTTGCGCTCCGGTTATCATCATATAAACATCCATCCTGATCATCAGAAATATCTCGGGTTTTCATGGTTTAAAGACGGTATTCAAAAATATTACGTATTTACAGTTTTGCCGTATGGTCTTTCTTCAGCTGGTCACATTTTTACAAAAATTGTACGGACTTTAGTAAACTACTGGAGGTCTCAAAGTTTCCCTATCATAGTGTATTTAGATGACGGCTGGGCATGCGCCGCACAAGACAAATTTAATCACATTTCTAATTCTGTATTATTGACTCTTTTACAAGCCGGGTTTTTGCCTAATTATGAAAAGTCAATGTTTTATCCTACACAAAAGTTAGACTGGCTAGGATTTACCTGGGATTTACAGAAAGGTGTCATACAGGTACCAAATAATAAGATTCAAAATATTCTAGATAAGATAAAGGCTATTCTTTTACAGCAGAATACAACGGCAAGAAATTTAGCCTCAGTTTAAGTAAGATCATTTTACTCATTCCAGCGTTTGGTAACATATGTCAGATGATGTCAAGACATTTATGCATGGCAGTTTGTCAGAGAATTACTTGGGATTTGCATTTTAAGATTCCACATAATGTTAGAGCAGAATTAGAGTTTTGGTTTAAGAACTGTGAGTTATTACCAAATATGGTTGATAGTCCCATCAATAAAACACCAGAGCGAATAATTTTTTGTCATGCAAGTGCAGGCTTCATACAAGGGGACATTTTAGAGATTGTACACAACATGTTTTCAGAAAACAAATGTAAGAAAAGTTCCACATGGAGAGAATTGAAATCAGTACAGTTTATTTTAGAAAGTTTAAAAAATCATTTAACAGGCAAACTAGTTAAAATTTACAGTGATAATCAAAATGTCATTCACATTTCTCAAGTAGGTAGCATGAAGCATGATCTACACGAATTAGCTGTAAATATCTATGAAATTTGCATAAGAAATTGTATTTCATTAGAAATGGAGTGGATCCCAAGAACAGAAAACGTTCAAGCAGATTATTTTAGTAAAATTTTAAAAAATTATGATTAATGATTATGATGACTGGTCTATCTCTGAAATTATTTTTCATTTGTGCGATAAAAAATGGGGTCCATTTACAATCGACAGATTTGCTGACAATAAAAATAAAAAAGTCAAGAGATTCAATTCAAGATTTTGGGTTCCAGATACCTATGGTGTAGATACTTTTGCTTTCGACTGGTCATGTGAAAAAAATTGGTTAGTACCACCTATCGGATTAGTATCTAGAGTTTTGAATTATATGATAATATGTAAAGCAAAAGGTGTATTGGTAGTACCAAAGTGGAAATCAGCATTATTCTGGCCTTTGTTGTGGAATTACGCAGAACAAAAGTATTATGATTTCGTGAAAGAAGTCATAGAATTTAATCGGCCGTTAAACTTTTTTAAGAGCGGTTCGGATAAAGCAAGTATTTTCGCAAAGTCACCTTTTAATTCAAACGTTTTCATTTTGAGAATAGATTGTGTATGAATTATGCTGAAAAATCGATGCATATGATGAGTGTGAGCAGAGTGGATGCAGTATAATTATATAGTTCCAGTAGAATGCAGCTGATAATGCAGTGACGGTGTCGCAGTTTATATGTACATCATGCAAGCATATGATTGGCATGTGAAAGATTCAGGTTATGAAACAAACAAATTGTTCCAGTAAAAGTATCAGTGATAATTTAATTCTGTTAAAAATTGTAGTTGTTGGAGAGAAGCAGAAGTTAAAAGTTCCTGATTTGACGCAGCAGCATTTTGATTCAATTATTCCAGTACATGTCTTAGAGATTTAGAACTTAAGATCTACTTCGAATCATTCATTATTATAAATTTGGGAAATTGACATATGTTTATACGGTAGTAGTTTGGTATTTAAAAAAAAAAAGTAGTAATAGCAGATTGTTGTAAAAAAGGTTAATGCACGATAGTAAGCTAGCAGATGTTTATTTATATTGATATAATAGAAATGAAATTGAAAGAATAATTTAAATCAAAATTTCAGGTGAAGTTTCATGGGACACAATACAACGATTCACATATAGAGATAAGAAATTTTCTGGATACAATGAAGAGATTCTACAAATCATCAAGAGCAGCAAATCAGACCAACAAAAAATACAACGAATATTTCAAGAAGTTCAAAGAATGGTGCATCGAAAATCATTGTCAATATCTACCTGCACTGTTCTATCGGTGGCCGTGTATTTAAATGGATTAGTGCAACAATCAGTGTCATATTCAGTTTTGTGTGCTCATTTTTATAGCATTAAGTGGTTTCACGATCTAAGCTTGTTAAAAAACCCATGTGACGACAAATTATTCCAAATGATGATGTAAGGAGCCAGGAGGATTCTTGCAAGGCCTACCGTTAAAAAAGAACCAATTACTGCAACGCATCTACAGAAAATCATCCAGAAGTTCGGAAATGATCGTACACATTTACCAAATGTAAGATTATGTACAATGATGTTGTTAGCGTTTGCAGGATTTCTACGCTATAGTGAGCTGGCAAATCTTAAAATGTACAACGTAAAATTTCATGACAGTTATGTGATTGTGAATGTCGAACGCTCCAAGACCGATATTTATAGGCGTGGAAATTCGTTGCATTCCATACTTATCACGTGATTACATACTATATATATCCTCACGCTATAACCTACGGGTATACACGTATATTTAAAAATGAGATAAACATTATGCATTTGATATTTTATGTATGTTTACGGTTCTGAATGTATTGATTAATGAAAAAATTATTTATAGTAGACTGAATCAATATTATAATTATATAAGGCAATGCAAAACAAAAGGTTATAGCGAGTACCATTCCTAACATATGAGTTCTTTTCATTGCTCTCATACTTATATAATTGTTTTATATTCGGACGAACATAGTGAAGGAGAATATAAGTCAACAGATACTCGAGCAATAGACATGTAGGACTATATGTATATATATATATATAGAGAGAGAGAGAGAGAGAGAGAGAGAGAATAGCATACATGTATGACAATGGCAGTTAAACAAAGTGAGCAAGAGTAACAGACAGATTAGAAAAATAATGTAGAGTAAATAAATTAAGATAACAGAGTGACAGTCCAGCAGTAACATACTGTCTTACATGTTTAAAATTGTGTTGACGTATAATTCTAAACAGTTTAAATAATAGTCGAGAGAATTATGTCTCTATTGCAAAACACACTGTGATAGAAATATAATTTTGTATATTAATATACTTTATGAAACACTCTTGATGATGCCTAAAATAGACCTATAGTCCAGGAAACGAAAATTTTAGAATTCTTCTTTGTGGCTAATTGATTTCCTTTGAATGAAGCAAACTAGAGCGAGAGTTAATGACGTGCAACTTGTTTATTGGAGAATCAATGTAAATAGTATAGTATTATTGGGATTTTTATAAGCCTAAATATTGTTATGTAAATGACACGCAGTGTTCGGCCAAATCTAAATAATGACAGATAAGAAAAAAGAGACCGCTTTCACAATAATAATGAATACAGGGCATTTTTGCATCTGAATTGATCCATCCGACAAGCTCACTATATATTTGGTCATTGCTTCATCCGTTAGTAAAAGTAACATAGCTATCATGTTGTGAAATTTGAATTTACTGGGTGGAGTAACAGCATGATACAACGGTATCCCGCGGGTCTTGGTCCGTGAATAGAGAATCGCATCTTGTTGATTCATCAGACTTGACATACACCTGCTGGTGACAAGGTCATGGTTGAAGATGACATACACATGTTCTGATTAGAGACATCATTCTTAATAACTTAGCATCTTTAGTTCTCGTCTATCGTGTGAGGTCTTTTGATTTTGGTATCATATTTTATATGCTTACAGAAAGTTTCTTCGGTGTTTATTCTTCTTTAAACACATAGCAAATCCTGACTCAGTATGATGTAAAATGAAGAGTTTAACCCTTCAAGTACACAATAAACCAACAAAAAATTGGGGCCAGGATGAATTTAATACTGAAGAGAACAAGAACAAAACACAAAGAACAAATAGAATTTGAATTTTGGCAGGTTTATAGAGGAGCCAAAGACCAACAGAGATAGACGTGGACTCGTGTTTTATTGGTCATCAGATCGATTGCTTGCTCCTTATCTGTTGTTTGCAAGCTCGGACAATCTAAAGAGAATTCTGGCGTTGAAGAGGCAGAGATGTTTATAGAGTAAACACAGATGGATGATTTTGTCTACAGAATTATAGCTAATCTTTGATTAAAAAAGACATTTCTATTGAGTTGATAGAGAAATATCCAAGCCGACAGAGCTATGCTGTATTCGTTCAAATGACATGAACATTAAAGTCAACTTAGCGTTTAACTGAGCTCTTGGGTATCCTCTGTCTATCAGTAAGAATAGATTTACAATTCCAATAGATTCAACTGATGCTGTTGGAATCCTATTGTATCAATCTTTATCCTGTTGAGGTCATGTAAGGTGAACACATGGCACTTGGGACAACATTATGCAATAAAAGCATTTGTGGCAAAGATTCAAAGAGCCGTTCATGTGATTAGTCTGGTTCAACATACTCACCGAGGCCGCATGTCCTACCATAAAACTGGTTAGGAATATAGTATGGTGAAAACGTTAACAGATTATTTTTAAATTTACAGGTAGTTGACTTAAATGACTCTCTACAAAATGATAAAATTTACTACAGTGCACTAATGTATGTGATATTGTAAAATGCATCTGATTGTACTTCAGGGTTTAAAAAACATAATAAAACCCTATTTCTGTGGGAGATCATAGAGATTTTTTGAAAGAAACAGAGTAGACCAAGTCCTCATAGGAAATCCTTTTGTTTACCAGGGTACCGTTTTAAACTTAGCTGACTGTAAAATCTTTTCAGATAAATTATTCAATGAAAAATTGCTTGCAAAAATACATTCTTCAAAATTTTTTTTAGAAAAGATTAATACCATTTTCAAATTATTGTAAAGAAGATATTATTCGCTAAATTATATATTGGTCTTAGTCAGTAAGTTCTTTTGTAAAACGGGTCCCTATGCAACTCAAACCCTATGAGGAAGTTACATTTCAGATGAAACATACAATTTATGTCTGTTAATGTACATTCCATATTCGTTTGCATGAATGAGTAGTTTGGAAAATCTCCCAAAAATTTAGCCATTGAGTGAATTGCATGTTTTAAGAACAGTGGGTTAGTGGGATGCTGCAATCTCAAGTGATTCACGCAAATTATCGTCTTACGTGACAGTCTTTATCGAATAACAATGTATTATTTAAATGTAGTAATTAATTTTCCTTTCACCGTTTTCAAAAGAAAAAAAAGCACTTTGTCTGACATGCTAATTTTGCAATGTAATCTTAAACAAATTTAACATATTGAGTCTCCTTGATATAAATATAAGATGTAGTGAAACTGAAAGTATTTTGGAACTACAAGTTACATAACAAGATGGGCGCGTTCCTTGTTCATTGATGTCTGGTTCCATCTGAACAAGACACCTTATCACAACTAAGAAATCATTAAATTCTTTGTAGGGGATGAGTTCCGATACTCAATAAAACGCTAGATTTGTTTTTTATTGTGTTTTTATGACTTGACTTTCAGATAGTAGCCCTTTAATTGTCTCGTCTGCTTTGTTTTAGCTTCTTACTAATTGTTTCATATTTATTTGAGAATTTTTTGGCATGTCGAAATCATTGAAACCAAAAAAAATAATTGACACAGAACTTAAGTAGCATTATTAAGATTCACTATTTTGTTTTTATCACGAACTCCTTATACTTACATCTTTAGTGTATAACCATCCTCACAACGTCCGGGGTCCTGAGTCAACTCATTGCCGTGGGACCCCTGACAAAATTCATTCGTTTTTAGCTCTACTGGTCAGAGACCAGAAGAGCTTATGCGATAGTAAGGTGTCCGTCGTCCGTCCGTCTGTAAACAATTTTTCAAAATGCTACTCCTCCTACAGTTTTAGTCTGATTTCAATATAACTTGGCACATAAGTAGACTACACTAAGATACATAATTCTGTGTATCGGTTTTTAATTTCGATGATCGGTGTTGCCATGGTTACTAAAAATAGAGATTTCTGGGAAATACTTTCAAAACGCTACTCCTCCTACAGTTTTGGTCTGATTTCAATAAAACTTAGCACACATGTAGACTACATAAAGATACATAATTATGTGTATCGGTTTTTGATTTCGATAACGTTTTTCCATGGTTACTAAAAATAGAAATTTCTTTGAAAAACTTTCAAAACGATACTCCTCCTATAGTTTTGATCTGATTTCAATAAAACTTGGCACATAAGTAGACTACACTAAGATACATAATTCTGTATATCAATTTTTAATTTTGATGAACAGTGTTGCCATGGTCACTAAAAATAGAAATTTCTCTGTAATACTTTCAAAATGCTACTCTTCCTACAGTTTTGGTCTGATTTCAGTATAACTTAGCACAGAAGTAGACTACATTAAGATACATGATTCTGTACATCGGTTTTTTTAGATTTCGATGAATGGTGTTGTCATGGTTACTAAAAATAGAAATTTCCTTGAGATACTTTCAAAATGCTACTCCTCCTACAGTTTTGATCTGATTTCAGTATAACTTGGCACACAAGTAGACTACGCTAAGATACATAATTTTCTTTATTGTTTTTATATTTTGTCGAATGATGTTGCCATGGTTACTAAAATCGAAATTTCTGTAAAATTCTTTCAAAAGGCTACTCCTCCTACAGTTTTAGTCTGATTGCAATAAATCTTGTCACAAAAAGAGACTAAACCAAGTATCATTATTCTATTTTTTGCTGTTGCAAAGTTCCAAGTCCAAGTGCTACTTTTATCTTCCTTCGTTATAAATACAAACCAGTAGAGCTACAGTCTCGTCAGAGACTTCTGGTTATTTTTCGGGATTACTTCTCTCAATGACAAGCAACAATCAAATTGAAGCTTTCATAAGTAGACACATAAAGTAAACAGAAAGGAATCAGCTGACACCTCAAATGCACGTGTCACAAGCGTTTTCTCACCGAAATGGTTGAGAGATAAGAAAAACAACCAAGATTTGTAATTTTCCCGAAAGACGTCGCTGCAGTCAGCCAATAAGATATTGAATGAAGTTTGTCAGGGGGTCCCACGAAAAAGAGTTGACCAAGGACCCCGACGTCGTGATAATGATGTGCTTTCAGCATCAACAAAGACAATGTTCAAAGTTAAATGTATACCTCCTCTCCCAAAACAAGTAGATTCAGTCCCCTAGCAACCTCTGTTGCCTTGCTTGTGAGACAAGGAATTCATCAATGATCACACAATAAGAATCATTCTCCACTCTGATGTTATACTACCCGGATATATAGACGCAAAATAAAACATACATATAGCACCGTTTAATAATATTGTGAAAGGGATTGATATGTATTCGTTTTCAGTTTTATAGTTCTTACATAAACTCATGTTAAACCGCCAAAACAGCCAGTATATGTACAGATGAGGTGTGAACAAATATAAACTATATCAGTACATGTACCATAATATTTTCTGGGATTTTAGAATGAATGTAACACTGTAATGTTAATTGAACGGAAGAAAACACCATTCAACTTGTTCCTAATTTTAACAAAATTCGGGATTTAAAAAAAATTCTTCGATTAGCAATACAGAACTAAGAAACCATCAGAAGATGACATTAAAGTTTCATTTTGAAAGCTTAATAAGACATTTTTCTCACAATTCTTTTTCGTTTTATGGCAGGATTTGACTCCATCATGCCTCTCAGATATGTTTCCATAACCACCGTCCCTAATGAAGCAGATCGTTCAGACAATCCAGGGCACTCACGAACATTAAAAATAAGTATCAGGAAGCATTAAAGGAATTGGTTTGGGGATTTTTAAAATTTTATATCGAGCAGTAATATCAGAGTATTGAGCCAAATAGAAAGCTACACGGACTTCCATTTTGTTAGATATTAAACAAGCACTAAGACTTTTCTTTAACTGTTTGTTTCTGGTAATGAGAGCATACATTTTAATTATATTTCTTCAATTCGATGGCCTCTTAAATAACCACAGAAAAGTAGCAAGACAGACCCCAAGCAAAGAAAAATGGCGATTAGGAAGACTCCACAGAGACCTCCTGTATCAATGGTTTTCCAAGTAATTCAATTTCATTGCCCTGCAGAACGAGTATCACCCACTTCTCTATTAATGTCGATGAATCGCCGCTGTCTTGCATTAGAAGGTTCGCATATTTGTCTCTCTTTTTTACAGAAGACATAATAGTTGCGAGCATAATACTAGCAGTACCATGGTTCCAATACTCTTTTTAATTTATGGATAGGAGGCCATATATTTCAATTGGATGCCTAGACTAGCCTTAACAAAAGCTGTGCTAAGAAGAATAAATTTAGCAGGAAAAAAATAGATTAACGGTTCCTCAAAAAGTTACCAAAACTTGGAATAATTTTTAAATGAAAGAATCAATGAACATTGTAAGCAGTGACACATTCTCTCCTGATTTCTATCCCCCACCCCCTCTGTTTCTCCAACGAGGTGAGCACATCTTAACTAAAGTGGATGAAACTTGCCATTGGTGTCAGGTAATTTAACGGCTTTTGTTCTTAGAAACACAAGTCTCACCGATATATTGACTTTCAGACAAGTGTTTTGTCTTTTTCGTTTCAGCGTACGAGAAAGAGATACTTCTGTGCCACCTCCGATGAACTTCTTCCTCAAGATCAATATCATTATGTCAAATGGGTCTGACGGACTTTCTTCTCGGAAAAAAGAAAGCTATAATCATTGAGGATGATTATCAAATAAAGGCGTGTTAGGTACAGAGTAAAATAGGTTAAGATTCTGTCAGCAGTTATCTAAACATGCTACCAAGTCAAAATGTTTTTGTATACTAGTACTTATCCATGTTAAAAGATATACATCAGAAAGAGAGAGGAAATTTATCCCTGGTGAGAACAACAATTTTGGTAATCATTTATTTTTTAAAAATGCAAAAAATTGCAGGGACTGTTCGGACACAAAAATAATTCCACTAGATTCTTAAATGTCAGTTATGATTATGAATGATAAAAAGATCATTTGTGTTCGTCTTTCGAAAAGTCTTTAAAATTTTATACAGCTGCAGCTTGATCTTCTGGGTAGAGATATTGTGACTGTGAAATAAACTGTTCTAATCTTCCTAAATAGCTTAAACATCATGTCTTCCCCTGGTTCGTTCATCACCTGCACCGTAATTTTTTATTGTACAGAATTATTCATGGTCGACGCAAATATCTAGCTAGGGCTGCTAAGTGTATGCGTCTTGGGCTTGCCATCCCCGTGCTCAAGGTTCTTCATGTCACCATACCATATTTATTATCGTATATATAATGCACCCCCCCCCCCCCCCAAAAAAAAAAAACTCAATCACTCAACAGTGAAATATTACTATTAAGATTTAAATCAGGATGTTATTAATATAATTTCTATACTCATTTGAAAGAAACTGTTTTAGATGCGTTACTTTTTTATATATCAAAGAAACATTGACTAGTATAAGTTTTGTTTTCTCACTGGTCATAACTTTCAGATTTTATTTATTTCAATGACAAACCAATGAATAGATCAGTCACTAATGTTTTACAGTCAAAATGGATGTTTGAGATTTTCTTTAAGTAAGCTTTCTTTTCCTTTGTAAACATAAATACATGTCCTTGTATTAGTTTGTTTAACGTCCCTTCGAGAATTTTTCACTCATATTGAGACGTGGCGCCACCACTTGCCGGTCGAGGACTGCAAAATTTAGACCTGTACTCTGCACTTACGGCTTTTGAGTAGTAAGGGATCTTTTTCGTGCCAGCACCTTAATCGGACCTCGGTTTATACGGTCTCATCCTTGAGTAGAATTTGTTTAATACGTTTGTTAAATTAATAAATGTATTAAAATTTACACCATGAGAATTTTGCGAGGAATGTCTAGAGTTTGAATTAAAATTAATAAGAATAAAATAAGAGATATTATAGAAAGGTATTTGTAAGGAAAACCAAAAAAAAAAAAAAATGCTGTTCTTCACTTTCAAGAATTACTGTATGTCCGTCAATTAATGCTATAAGCTTCTGGATCCGCTCACAAGAAATTATGTGTACTAATTTTATCAACAACTGCAAAATATCTTCAAAGTTTTCGGTAAGTTTTGTGCAGGTGTGTCAAATTATAAGAAATGACCTGAAAAGTTACATGTTAATAGGTAGGTAAAATTAATTTTAAGCTTCAAAATTTATTATTTTGTTCATCAAGAAATAAAACTTCAAAACAAAAACTAAATTACATCAACTGATTGACAAATACACATTCCAGGTCTAAGCATTTTCAGAGAGAGTCAACAAAAAACCTTGTTTTCCAGCAGGCAATATGAACAGAAAATAACTCACCGTTTGCTCCAAACCAGAAGCTTTGTAAAATTTATTAACTAATCATAAGAATTTTTACAGAACCCTACAACATACACAATAATTTAGGGATGTAATCATAGGCCAATGCAAGTTCAGCCTTGTTTTGGAGTGAAAATCCCCCAAGGAACCATAAAACAATAGAAAAACCACATCGGAACAGACAATATAAAAACTTATTTATGCCCTCCATTTATCTTATGCTAAACAAATGCCTGTACAGTAAAGAATGAGTGGAAACCAGTTCCATCTTGGTCCCGCAGCTTTGTTAATTTTTTACTTCAATAAAACACCACAAGACATGCTTTGATGAATATTGCCATTTATTAATGACGAAGATAAACAACTAATTACAAATAAACTACCTTAACCACTAGGGAGATCCCAGGTAAACGTACAAAGACTTATTGAGCACCTAATATCACACAGGCAGCGGGATCTCCCTAATGTCTAAGTAAGACAATATTATCATTGATGAATGTACATTTATAAGATGGGAGATCACCAGGTAACATATATATACAAAGTAGTCCACAACAATGGCAGGGGGATTGATTTCCTGTGTAATTTAGTTCCGAGAAAAAACATTCACTTTTTAGGAAGTTATGGTATTAATACCGAGATTGGTTTCTCCGATGAAGATCAGATACAATATTCTAAAATCTGGCTAGTTGTTTCATCTTAGATGACTGTTAGTGTTATTTTTCACCGATGAACTTCTTTTACAATATAAATACATTGCAATTTGACATGATACAGTTAAACAAATCTAATTACGTGCTGCTTGCTTCTCCGCCTTTAACTCACACGATTCATATCCAAAATGTGTAGCGTTTCAGTACAACCTCAGAGCAACTATGCTTCCCCCACTTTTGAGTATTATTTTATACACCTATAATATTCATGTCACATCAATTGCGTAATATATTTCAATTTATAAAAATAATATAAATAGTTTATATTTATAAATCTTACATATCTAATATAACACGCGAATTTTTTTAATGAATATATTTTCGAATTCACTGAATGTAACAACTATAGTTCTTGACCATTTTAACAGTTCATCATACCGTTCCTCTAAAAAGGACATAAGAAAAGATAATTTGAATTAGTAATGTGATCAAATATGAATTTATGCCATGAATAATTTTGTAGAAGAATGCACAATCGACCATAATCAAAATTGTTTTTATTGTTTTTATGTAAATAAAGTTTGCTTAAAGTATAATTCAGAGATGTAATTTGAACCAACTCTGACCCACCCCCCCCCCCCCCCCCGTTTCAGTATTATATATAATTAGCCATAGATTGAAAGTATATCGGAATCTAAAAGGTTGAATATTTAAAAAAAAAATAGGTAACAATCTAGTAATTCATATTTTACTCGTTTTGAAGAGGATTATAAAAGTCAAACAAATGTCACATTGCCTGGCGGAGTCTTAATCTTTCACAATAAATAATGAAATAATCCGAATTAGGACACTGATAAGACGAGAAGTGGATTTTTATGTCCCTCAAATTATATCTCTCTCCCATCACGTTACCCTCTTGTTAGAAAAAAAGATTGTTGACAGTTCCCGGGAAAATCTTCAATCGATAATTATTTCATTACTTCATCAGAACAACTGTGCAAAACGTCAAGGCAATTAATGATAGTTTTCGTTTATTGGTTAATAAAAAAACGTGTTTCCAAGTTAGATAAGATTGTTATTATATTATTCTTTTACCAAATTTTCAATTCAGCATGAAATACCAGTAAGCGACCTTAGCTTAAAGTTTAGTTAAAAAATTAATTAATCAAAACTTATTGTAAACAACATTCTCCCTCATGTACTATATATGTACATAATATTCTGTAAATGAAAACTTTATGTTTGGATTTTTGTAAATTTGAATTACATGGTGGAGGTAAATGCAAAAGTTACATCATGGTACATGTAATTGTTATCGTATTGCATTTACCTTCACCCAGTAAATTCAAAATTTACATAATACTCGTATTGCTGCCAATAATGCCACAATAAATTGATTTTTAATTCAACGCTAAGGATTAAAATATGATGCAAAACATAGGATAAACTTAGTGAGTAAGGCTAAGAATACAACACACTCATATTAAGAACAAAAATATAACATCATCAATGATGACAATTGTGATTATCTACACATGCCCATGCACCTCTTGTATTTCAAAAATGACCTGACTGGAATCTGATCAAAATAATACTAAGTTTAAGATTACCTGACCATCAGGAGTGTTTTTATTAAACAGGGCGTCTTAAACAGGCACATGTCGCCTGATGGATCAAGGCATAGGACCAGTTCAGTTTTCACCAGCTTTTACTAATTCATCACACTCCTCCTTAACATTTTTATCCTTTATAGATTAAGATTAGACTTAATAAGTAGTAGATCAAATAAAACAACTTCATGGAGTTAAGAATTGTAAAATAAAACAATTTCAGCGAGTTAAGAATTGTTGCAAAATACACTTTAAACTTTGACTTATCACCATCAAATTCGCTCAAGAAATTATCAAACAAAACATTTAACATAGGTCATACAGTTAAATACAAATATGATAAGAATCACAGAGATTAAAGGCATTTCTTTTCCTTCTAATCCTTTTTAAACTGTTGAATTCTTAAAATTGATGATTTGTAAGATACAGAGTGTACTTCCATTCTTTGTCACAACCAATGTTTAAGGAAAATTCAAGATTATCAGTAAAAAGTTACACAAGTTTTTCCTACTCAATAACCAATCATATTGGATTTTAAAAAAAATACATGTATATTATTTGAAAATCTGGTTGGATTGAACTTTTTTTAACCAAGGTAACAATGATGAAATAATATAGTTAAACCTTGAATGTGTGATTCTTGCGAACTCTGGGGTATCAGAACACTGTCAACACACCTAAGCGTTCTTCATACGATGAATTCATTTATGCGGAAGGGCTAAGGACTCTCGGGATTCTTCGAAAGCGCGACTGTTCGAATCAAAAAGCAATAAATCTGAATTGTTCCCTGCTTAAATGGTGTGTCCTGTTTGATTTTCAAGACCGAGAAATGCAAATCAAGTGTACTCGGCGTGATTTCAACCACCCCGACATCTACAACGAAAAGAATTGATTTTCCGGCCATTAAAATGAGTAACACTTGTCAGTTCCATTAATGAACTTTTATTAATAAAGGAATCGCACAAATGCAGAATGACTAATTCATGACAAAAGCTTTGTCATCGAAAGGCCGTTTATCTGTTACTGGCCGATTTCTAAAGATGTGTCCTTGCAATAGGTCACTTATTTAAAAGTCAGAAGGGCCTAATCGTAATAAATAATTTTTTGTTATGTTTGATGGTAAAAATCTTGTTAAAATTTACTACACGATTTTCAGCGAAAACCTTCTGATAGTGTTGTTTTGTTAGATGTCGATCTTTGTTACCTTGGTTAAAAAAAGTTCAATCCAACCAGATTTTCTAATAATATACATGTATTTTTTTAAAATCCAATATTCATTAAAGCTATAGAAAATATGACTCGTGGAAGAATAATAGTTTGTTATTAAATAAATATTTGTTGTGTAACAAATTCGGCCGTAGATTATTTACATTATGCAAAGATGATGAACATATCTGTAAATTGTAAACCAATAGTGTGGATATTCAACAACTTGTGAATAATAGGTGTTGTGATTGAAGATTAAGAAATATCTGAAGAAATCGTATTAACCCATTCTTTTGCAAATCAGCACAAAAAACTTCAGATTAACACTAAAATGATATTGAGCGGTTAAGTACTTTAATTAAATCTCCACGAACTTATAAGGAGTAATCCAGCTATGTAAAATGTATCGTATATCCAACACTGAAATGTACACAAGGATTAACCGCCTATAAAAATATCAATGCCAGGAATATGGACGACTTGATGGTTATGCATTACAAAAAAAACTATATGAAAATAATTATTTTTACTTATTTACACAAAGGCAACCAAATGATGCATAACTCTTGTCTATTAAGAATAGCTCCAAAAATACTGCCAAGAGTCTCTCTAATCGTAGTAATTAAAACAAGGAACATCAACATGCTACGGAAGCAAAACCATTAACTCCAAATGATCTTTGTGTGAATATATATATATATATATATATATATATATATATATATATATATATATATATATATATATATATATGTGTGTGTGTGTGTGTGTGTGTGTGTGTGTGTGTGTGTGTGTGAGGGTGTGTGTGTGTGCACCAATGTCCACTTTGATACCTTTTTCAAGCACGGTGGAAATAGGGAATGGAATTTGTCTTTTCATATCATGAGCAGATAATGGCAGTGAATATTAATCTCTCTGCATTCCCTACAGTTTATCTCTAATTAAAACTTACCCGATTTTAACAGGAGAAGCAAAATGAGGGTCTTTATAATCCGTAGCGAATGTAAAAGAAACATTTTTTCAACTTCCTATTTTTGTTATTTTTCACTTTATCTTCAGCAGCTAAATTTCTGAATTTTCAATACAACCGAAATTGAAACATTGCGAACATTTTTCCAGATAAGTCCAGATGAATTTATTTATTTGGGCTGTTTCACAGTGTTCACAGTCAGCGATTGTCACATAGAATATTAAATTTAAGAACAGTAATCGAAATTGAATGGCAGGAAAGAGTTGCCGTAACTGTCGTAAGCGTTAGGAATGAAAATCATGACAGTAAGTGACAATTTCCCCCCTGCTCCTGAATATAACTATGCGACTCTGTGATCAGTTTCAGGAAATGCGATGGTTTCAATATTTTTAATGTTGAAAGATACGAAGGGCATACATTGTATTCCGTGGGAATTACATTATATAACAGTCTAACTACCATTTTTTCTGCATTCTATTTGGGGGGAAAATCGGGTGAAATATTTTTCTTCACATTAAATAGTATAGTTGTTCCCCGGAGATGTAACACATAAAACCAAAACGAGTATTGGCATTCAAATGTATTTCATTTTCCATCTATCTTTACTGAAAAAAAACGTCTGTTTAATCAACGATACCAGTTGTAGTTGATAAAAATTGAAGCAGGGTTTAATCATCATTCAATGGCTGCACCATTTTGTACAATCATGCAGTGTATTGACTTTTCATTCATATGTAGCCTAAGTTAAATCAACAAGATGTGTTTGTGAAACACTGATGCCCCCGTATGACAGCTTATGGCAAATGTTAAAGTTTCTTAAGTCAAATTCCAAGGTCAAGAGATCAAAAATGTTGTTACCCAAAGAAAGGACTTGTTTCAGTGGATTAAGCTGGTAAATATGAAAGCCCAAGCACCAACCATTCAAAAGTTATAATCAAGGTTAATGTTTTCTAAAATTGGGTCAAACTCCAAGGTCAAGGTCAAAATTAATGGTACACAGAGGAAAACCTTGTGATACGAAATACACATGCAAAATATAAAAGCCCTAGTACAAACTGTTCTAAAGTTATGACCAAGGTTAAAGTTTTATAAAAGTAGGTCAAACTCCAAGGTCAAGAGTTCAAAATTGTTGGTATCCAAAGATAGGTCTTGTCACAAAGAACATAACTGTGAAATTTGAAAGCCCTAGTACTAACTGTTCAAAAGTTATGTCCAAGGTTAAAGTTTTTTGAAAGTGTGTCAAACCTTAAGGTCAAGGTCAAAGAATATTTACACTCATGGAAAGGTCTTGTCACGATGAATACACATGTGAAATATGAAAGCCCTAGCAACAACTATTCAAAAGCTATGGCCAAGGTTTAAGTTGGGTAAATTTTTGCAAAAGAGGGTCAAACTCCAGGGTTAAGAGATCAAATATGTTGGTCCTAAAAGGAAGGTCTTGTCACAAGGAATACACATGTGAAATATGAAAGCCATAGCTCCAACCAATCAAAAGGTATGAGAAAGGTTTTACGTTTATGCGGACAAACAGACAGACGAACGGAAAGGGCAAAAACTATATATACCGGGCATAAAAATCAAGAATTGTATTATTATTCTTTACTTATTCTAACAACGACACAAGGCACAAATTTTGAAAAGGAAACTTCTCAAAAGTTTGTTTTCAATTAATACCACCTACTCAAAGTTGCGCATTTTTGGTAACAATATATAGCAAAATTTAATACTGTTGTGCAACCTGCAGTTAAACCAGATTTTATACTTGAAATATTGTAGTCTTTAATTTAAGGTTTAATTTCGTGAGTTTAGACGGAAAATGAGATATAATGGCATTTTTTGGCCATCATTGCTGTTCGTTCGCGTTTAATGGAGCATAGAAAATTGGTCCAGATTTCCTCTAACATAATTTATCTTGACCAACAAGGGCCTGATTTCGATGTATCGGGTTAAGAGAAATGCATGAAAATTGGAGGACACATTAACAAATACCTTGCCATCACACTCGTTAACATTATTTACTCATAAACAATTTCAAAATCTTTAAATTTAAAGAATTTAGACTAAACCCGGAGTAAAATAAAAATTCTGAATATGTGTAAATATCGGTTAATTTGGTACACAGTGGTAACAGATAAAGAAATCTGGTTAGAAAAAAGAATTATTTAGGCAAAACAATCGTAATTAAGCAGAAAACGCCATGATAGTTCAATAATATGTATTATTTCAGTGCACTTTTTAACCCCACCCACCTTCCTAATGACAAAGACTACTTCTTTCGCCCTGTTATAAAAAGCAAACATATTTCAAATAATGTTTAATCCTTATGTGAATCAGTATGCATTTATTAAAAATTTGAGACGAAAAAACAACAAAAGTTCATCGCGCAAGATCATTACATGCAGTTCAACTTTTGCCATATTTTTAGAAATCCGTGTTCACCGCGAACACCCCTGTCACCGAGTGTCGCCAATATTTTTCCTACCTTGAGACGGATTTTTATGAAACTTGCTTTATTACATTGAATATTCATTACAGATCGGGAAAATAGCATTATACTGGCAAGCAAAAATTTTAATTTTAATTGCAGGTGTCATAACAGTATTTCACTTGAGGTTCACGTCAAATCATGGCTGACGCAAAAAAATTCCTGAATCTTCCCTTCTGATTCTGGCATTTTAACACGAGACTGGAGCTGAATTTTTTTATGAGATGAAAAACAATATGTAAACTTCCTGTATTGACTAGATTCATTATAATTTAGGGCGTGCTGATTTTTCTATATACTGTATTTGAGTGGGGAGTGATTAGGTCCTGGACTTGATTTTCAAGCACCTGCTCGACTTCGACCGAAACAAGACTTGCGTGCCTTGCTGGATGGCTATGTATTTTTTGGTACTAAAATCTTTATAAAGAATTGTTTTACAAGATCTGAAAAGGAAACTTCTCAAAAATTTGTTTTCAATTAATACCACCTACTCAAAGTTGCGCAATTTTTGTAAGAATATATAGCAAAATTTAATACTGTTGTGCAACCTACACACCGTTCGCGCACTCTCTGCACTCAATGTAGAGCGTGCGCGAACGGAATTGTTCCAGTCTTTAAAAAACAGCCAAGGCCATCTGAAAAAAAATTGGTAACAGTTGCCCTCTCCCGACCGACTGGCTAAAAATGGCCGACTAAAAGCTTTTTTAAACCTCAGAAAACAATTATTTTTATGCATTCCGGAATATAGATTTTGAAAATTCACTGATGTTAAAATTTTCTGAGAAAAAAAATAAATTCCCACCTACCCACCGACCCATTTATTTATTCTGAGTCGGGAGAGGGCAAACAAACATTATTTTAAAGATTGCCCAATCAAAAGATTTTTGGTCTATACCCAAGTCTTTCTGGGTTTTTGTAATCATGTGTTCTTTGGAAAAGCAACCACTGCCACTCAATTGAAATGAAATTAGTTCCTCTCTTGGCCCCATGCATCTCTGTAGCAAATATGAGATTGATAGACCAAGTGATATGTTTACAAAACTTGGTATACTGTCTTTGTCATTTACCTTTGTACCCTGGAATCAATAATCTTCTTGCTCCGGCAAGCATGAGACGGAGAGGTCAAGTGATAGTTCTATATTGTGTCCACAGCATAGATATGGATGCTGGAATGCACCTCATGACAGTGCTTCATGTACTTATATTTCCATTGTAACTTTGTTGCAAGGAGAATATAACAGCGTAATGTGTCAATTGGGAAAAGGATGAAAAATCATACAAGCCGAACAATTTGTGTGGTAATAAATAATATTGATTGATTGATTATTGCCGAGTCGGCAATATTTCAGCCATATTTCGGCGAAAAATGAAGTTTATTTGACCGGTAATTGAAAGGTTTTTGGTTTCTCTGGCGGCCCCCAGTGAGCCTACTCTTTTTGGAAATCCAGAGAAAAGATCTTTTACGTGCCAAGGGGGTTGTAATTGTCAGACATTAGGAGCCATATATAAGTAAACACAGGACACTTTTTCCACAATAAAAACATTTGGTGGACGTTTTACATAAGGGGTTTTAAAATATGTAATGGTAATTGTCAATTCTTTTAATTGAAAGAAATAATTTCTGGCTTTTGAGGCATTTAAGAACAAGAAATGTAAAAAAAAAAACAACAACAACAAAAAAAAAAAAAAAAAAAAAACAACAACAAAAAAGCATTCTGAGGGTATTGCATTAGCAATACTAGTCCCCTACCGGCAAGTGTAATCTGGTTCCCATTAAAAATTGAAATTGCCATAATTCCGTCAAAAATCAATGAAGCGGACAGACAGACAGATGGACGGACAGACTCAGAGGAAACCTATAGGAAACCTATAGTCCCCTCCGGTTTCACCGGTAGGGGACTAATAACATAAAGAGCCCAAATGATGATATAGGGACTTAAAGTTCTGTCCTACAATATTTCACCTGATTGGTACATGGGGATGTTGGGCCATTTATCTCGCTATCGGACATTTTATATCATTCCGCGGATTTCTTTAAAGGAAATATTGGAAATATTGGAAAAAAACGCTGAGAGTTTTTGTTATAGTTTTGAATTTTCAATCGTTATCCAATCAATGGTAGTAAAGGAAACCTTTGTCAACATGAGTAGAATATAATGTTAATGTGTACAACTACTCTCCAAATTAATTATTTAGGAGCAATTTAAACGCACGAAATAAGTACTCAGACTTTTCCTTCGTACAAAAAATTGACAACCATTCTGTTTCATCTTAAGGATGAATAACACAAACGTACTTAAACTTTCTTATTCAAATATTACTGTGAAATATATCAAAGAAATACTAGGGTGCAAAAATGCTAAAATAAGAACAAAACAAACTGAATTTTGTTATGCAAATTATCAGAGTTTGCTGAGATTTGTTTTCAGTGCCTTTCCTGAAAATTTACTCGGTAATCCCCTGAACTCTTTTGAAACATCGATTTAAAAATTCCTTTGGACACATCATGTTAAAAAGGTAATAATAGATACTCTGCTCTACGAAAGTTTTCTAAGAAGTACTAAGTTTGTCAAAAACACATATATGTAAAAATGTATAAATTTAATGGTACTCTTCAAAAGGAAATAAAAAAAGCTAGTTGTGTTTTTTTTTATCATTAATACTTAAATCTTTTGAGGATATAGAGAAAAACTCATTTCGGACGGACAGTTTATTTTTCTTTTCTTAAAGGCATAAAAATCTTCAAAACGTGTATATTGATTGGTATTCAAGATAATTAATTAAGACAGTCTAAATTGATACCCAAAACAGTATTGAAGTATGAGACTAACTTCCAAATAAAAAGATTACATCAACATTAAATATTATCTGAAATACTGAAATCAAGAACAACGTTGGATGCATAATACAAAACATAATTCTTCGTAAAGGAATCACATTTTGAAAAAAAAGTGGATACCACTAAATTATTCAAACACATCATAATTTTGAAGTCATTACAGCTTGGAAATTTTCCAGAGACAGAGGAGAATAAGTCTTGTTTTTTGAGTCGATGAAATACAGTGGGTCCTTGACCTTTTCCAGGTCATAACCTTCCTCCACTAGCTCCACCTTGCGGTTCTTCATTGTTTGTGTGACGATGAACTCCGACATGAAGCGGAGGAACAAAGGACGAGCGTAGACCGGAAGTTCCTTCTCACAGACTGAGTAAATTGTTCGCAATTTGTCTTCTGTAATTTTGTCGTTTTCTTGTTTTAGAAGAATGGCCGCCATTCCAGCTCGCCCATCTTCACCTTGATATTGAAAGAAGATCAAAACATGTCACTGACAGAGAAAACCATAATGGAGGAAAACCATAATGGGGGTATGAACTAGTTTCAAATCATATCTTTATTAATGTTGATTTGCAAAAATAGTATTTTTATAAAATTAAATGAACGACAAACTCCAATTAATATAAGACTTCCTCATGCCAGAGAACCACTAGTCCACGTTTATAATGCAGTTCAAAACATAATTTGTTTGCAATTAAGAGTTAGTACGATAATAATTGATGAAGTGATATCACAAATGCTTTCCCAACCCCAAAGTAGTAATGAACAAGCATTCTAAGAGTATTGCATTAGCAATACTAGTCTCCTACCGACAAGTGTAATCTGGTTCCCGTTAAAAATTGAAAAATGCCATAATTCCGTTAAAAATCAATGAAGCGGAATGAAAAGCAAACTTGATCTATAACTCATTCAGGTAAAGTCACATACCAAAACTCAGCTCAGTATCTGCAAGCGTTTAGAAAAAAATTGCGGAAAACCGTGAAAAATTTAAAAGGTCGTAAATCCGTCAAAAATCATTGAAGCGGAACGAATCTAAGATTCGGGGGCGTATAGTTTTTGCACTGTCCGTCCGTCCGTCTGTCTGTCTTTCCGCAAAAACTTTAACCTTGCCCATAACTTTTGATTGGCTGCAGCTATGGCTTTCATATTTCACCTGTGTATTCCTTGTGACAAGACCTTTCTTTGGGTACCATCATATTTGACCTTTTGACCTTGACCTTGGACTTTGACCCAGTTTTGCAAAATTTTACCAAACATTAACCTTGGCCATAATTTTTTAACAATTGGTGCTAGGGCTTTCATAGTTCACATGTGTAATCCTTTTGACAAGACCTTCCCTTAAAAACCAACAACTTTGATCCTTTGACCTTAAAGTTTGACCTACTTTTGAAAAACTTTAACCTTGGCCATTACTTTTGAACAGTTGGTGTTAGGGCTTTCATACTTCACACGTATATTCCTTGTGACAAGACCTTCCTTTAGATACCAACAATTTTGCCATTGATCTTGACCCTGGAGTTTGACCTTCTTTTAAAAATTTTTAACATTGGCCATAACATTTGAACTTTGTTTCTAGAGCTTTCACATTTCACGATTATGTGTATCACTTGTTTGCAGCAGGAGGGAAGAGTTGATGATTAGCTTTTTTCAATGCGAATATTTTAGTAAGTTGGACTTTTTAGAACTAATCTGCATCAATGTGAAACAAATCTGCAACGTTAATAATTGATATAAAATTGCCCATAAATAACGCTGACAATTTAAAATGTTGGAAACTTACCTGGAATTGTCACACCGTAGACATTGACGTCACGAATAAATGGAATACGACTCACAACGTCAGCGACTTCAGCAGTAGAAACATTCTCACTCTTCCATCTGAAATATACCATGTAATAAGACAAACCCGATGTTGAAACTCAAACTTGAATAGGTAAAGATGTTTTAAATAATTTGCCTAATACAATCCTCGTTGAAATTTCGGATGAAAAGAAGGGAAGCCAAGACCTTTAGATCTTTTATTAGCATCCACATTTTTTAAAATCAAAAAAACCTTTTTCTACTTACAAATTAAAAGTCCAATCTTAATACCGATAATAAGAATTGGCAAACATTTGCTTGTAGATCAGAGAACATAATATATTAAATTGTTCGTCTTGAACTCACTGAGTTGAAAGTCTGATCTCTTCCTCACCAGAGCATTTCAATCATTTTAGCCTCCAAAAAAAGTTCCAGGGTGTATAAAATAATCCATAAACAATAAAGAAAGAAAGCAGTGCAAACAAGGACCCATGAAAGCATGGGAAGTAGGATCAGGTACCATCCCCTTATGGTCACACACCAATTGTGAGCCTTTCGTCACGGTTAGGTAAACAGAGAAATCCGTAGAGAATTCGGCATGAAATGTTTGAAAAACGTCAGTCAACCACATTCGACAGACTGTAATTTGCAACAAGGTCATTGATGATGACTTTAAACGAGACTGTTGATATTCTTGTTTCATTAACTTGTTTGTCAATAGCTTGCCTTGTTTTAGAAATTGTTCGTATGTAGAGCATGCTCTTACGTATCGAATCAACTGAGACATAACCTCATATGCAGTGGATAAAAGAATATTGCTACATAAGTAATCAGAATGTTTTTAAACACAATAATGCTGTAAATGACCAATGACAAGGTAAAAAAAAATTACGAGTTCCATTTTTACTGATGAAGCAGCTGTCAATGATGTCAAAAAGCCTGGACTTTTTTTATCGTTGGGAAGTTGGTTGTTTACGAGGATCATTCAATAAGTAATGCAACTACAGTTTATCATAATAAATGTAGAAGTATTTAATTTTATTTTTGAGCAATTGAAAAGTTCTATCAAAGAACTCTTAATCACAGAAAACCCCATGCGTTTTCCTATTGTTGTCGCAAAGGAATTCACTTTTAAAGTAAGCATGGTCACTACACTGAGCTGAAAACTGTTCAAAAATGATCTCTGCCAAGAAGATGAAAATGAGGGCGTGTGTGAAAACTTTTCTTCATTACATAAATAGCTGAATAACTGATATTGAAGATATGTTTTTGATATGTGGAAAGACTAGTCTTTCACGCTGTATGGTTTTCAGGTGGATTCGGTTTAAAAGAAAAAAAAGTACAATTAAAAGATCGCAGTCAAAGTGGTCGATCGAAATCTGTAGGGGCACCGAAACTGTGGATGCTGTGATATCTGAAAATGCCAAATTTCCATTGATAGACTTTGCTAAAAAAACAAAACATTTCATCGTCATAACAGTTCCATTGATAGACTTTGCTAAAACACAAAACATTTCATCGCCATAACAGCTTATAGAGTTGTGACAAATGAAATAAATCTAACAATAATTCTATCAGATGGGTGCCTTATTTCTTTACAAATGCTTAAGAGAAAACACACGTTAAATGTGCCAATTGTCTACTTAAAAATAAACAATCTTACAAAAAAGAAGATTTGACAAACTTGAATGATGGATGACGAAACATTGGTGTACTTTTTATAGCCGAAAAGCAAGATCAAGAATAAAATATGGAATCAAAGAGAAAGCTGTCGTCCTATTATTGCAAAGAGAAGCACTCCAAATATGTTTTTTAAATTTATTTTTTATTCAAGAGGTCTAGTAAAACGTACATTCAGCCAAAGGAAGGACTATTAATGATAACGTTAATGTTAAAATTTCAACCAGGAAAGCTAAGCAGATTTCCTGCAAAGCAAGCCCAAATACCGGTCTACGGAGTATTTTTTCTGCACCTAAAAAAAGCTGCTGCAAATAAGGATAGAGAAATAAATAAAATATTTGAAGAAAGGAAAGTTTACAGAGTTTTGGCATCCCCCATATTAACTAGATCCCATCCATTGTGAGATCTTTTTATTCCAAAAACATATGAAAGCAATCAAAGGAAGATTTGACAATTTCAGGTATATCATGGAAAGTGCTATTCATCAGTGTCTTTAGGGCATCCCTAAATGAGTATGCTGAGGTTTTCTGGTCATGGTTATACAAAGACTTTACACATGTGTAAATGTTAACAGGGAATCCTTTGAGGGATTGGAAGTATTAAGAATCTGTTTTACATGCTTTTCCTATATTTAGATGACCTTTTGCATAATTTATTTAATGACCCTCGTAGAGTGTTGAAAAGTCGTACGTTACGTTTTGCTGTAATTGATTTTGCTAAAATTTTGTGATTTCATATTTTCTAAAAGTTCCTTGGAATTTTTAAGTATTCATATCTTATTTACACCACTTCTTGAACATATTGTTGTACAGTTCTCCTGAAGTTTCTCCTTCACTGCTGTTAATGTTTTAGTGAAGAGTAAAGAAAGAGGCTTGGTAGAACATTTACTGGAACCCACTATGTATCTTTGTAAGGATTTTTATGAAGTTTAGGAATCCAGTATAGATATAAGGTAATTCAAATTCATTTTAATTGTTGGGAATATAAAAAAAAATATTTAAAACTGACATATGATTTTGAAGAATTTCCTCCTAAGAAAGGAAGCTATATGGGTATAAGTTGGATTAATCAGAATTAAATCTCAGTTCTTCTAAAATACAATTAAAATAATGAGCCTTACAAACAAAGATAATGTTGTTACCTGCTTTGTCAGCTGGGACCAGTGTTTGTGGTTAAAATATACCTAAATGTCAAATGAAGGGCACAGCAAGAGAAGTTTTTGAATTAAATTCTGCTTCTTAAAAGTACAAAAACAGATTTGCTAATAAAAAAAAGGCACAATTAACGCAAACAGGAATTCCAAAAGATTGTTTGAAGACCTGGTCTCCAAAGACTACATCGATATTGTCTTTGAGGAAAACCTAATATGGTCTTAGCAGACCATTCTTCCAGTATTAAACCTATAAATATTGTCAATGAGGAACTCAAACATCTTTTAAATATTAACCTCAGAGTACTTGTATCTAGAATCAGAATGGTTTTGGCCAAATGACAAGATATGAAATTTGTTAGTTCCGTAGTTGTCTATGGTGTCAAAACGTATGGTCTTTAAAATATAGTAGGCAATGTTGTAAAGTCATACGTTTTACTGCAATTTTGTGATTTCAAATTTTCTAAATGTTCTTTGGAGTTTTAGTACATGTATCCTCATTTGATAGTCCGAAATATCTGACGTTTTCCTAGCTGCAGAACTGTAGCTCTCTGCTTGAGAAAATTCGGATAGACAAAGCAGAGAGCTACAGATTCAAGCGTTGTAAAAACCTTCGATTTACACCGCCGGTTTTTTGTCGCTCGCTTCGGGTATTATTTCTTATATTTTATGCTTCCCCCCACTTTAAAAATATTATCCGATAATTAACCATATATTTTAATCCTATTCTTGATACCTTATCTACCTTTCAACGGTCTCAAACAGCCCTGGTATGGTTTTGGAATGTCGGTTTTAAAAATTCCCATTCCGATGTCCATATTAGGGGTCGTGCGAAAATAAGTCTTTAAAAAACATATACTTGCCGAGAAAATGTAAATAAAATATTCAGGAGGTTCAAATATCATGTATTTTGTCTACAAAGAATATAATATGTATGTAAAAAAGAAATGAGATTAAAAAAAACAAAAATTGAAAACTCGGGCGTGTTATTTCAGGATGATACCAACGTCGACGTCGGAATGCATTTATTCTAAAGTCTGGAACCGTTGAAAGGTAAATAAAGTTTCAGGAATAGGAGTAAAATATATGGTTAATTATCGGATACTATCTTTAAAGTGGGGGAAAGCATTAAATACAAGAAATAATACTCGAATCGAGCGACAAAAAAGCGGCGGCGTAAATCGAAGGTTTCTACTGGATCTGTAGCTCTCTGCTTTGTCTATCCGAATTTTCTCAAGCAGAGAGCTACAAATCTGCAGCTAACGTTTTCCTGGCTTTTTTACTATTTTTATATTTTACGTGCCAGGAACACGTCAGAACCGGCGCCATTACGAAAACTGGAAATTCGCCGCCTCCAACTGGAGGCGGCATTCTCGGGTTGATTTTCGATACTTGCGAACCGAATTAAATGCTGAATTCACAACTTATTAGTAGTACAATGCCTTTAGTACTCACCAACATCGTTTTTATGGTTTGTTTATAAAATATACAGTCTGGTGAAAACATTTTATCAGACCGTCGAGTTTTCTTTTCATTTCGTGCATTTTAAAATCTTGCAAGACCTGTATCGAAATGTGGAGTTATATTTTCTTTCCATCGATATTGGTGAGTACTAGAAGCATAGTGCTACTGATAAATCGTAAGTTCGGCACTCAATTCAGTTCGCAAGTATCGAAAATCAGCTCCGGTTGGAAACAGTGAAATTTCCAGTTTTCGTAATGGCGCCGGTTCTGACGTTTTCCTGGCCACGTAAAATATCAAAATCGTGAAAAAAGCTGAAAAATGTCAGATATTTCTGACTAACACAGGGTTCGAAATTCACTATATACAACTCGCAAAACGCGAGTTAGAATTCCCAAATTGCGAGTTAAAAATTAAGTAACTCGCAAAAACTTGCAAGTTGATTTTTTTGCATTGAAACTGTAGCAAAATTATATAATATGACAGAACACAATGCTTTTGATTTAAATCAGTAATTTAAATAAAAGTCACACTGTAGTTGTATTTTGTGTATTGTACAGTAGTTACTTTTTCCTTAAGTTACATGTATTTAATTTATATTAGTTTAACTTTATATACTTTTTCCTTAAGTTACATGTATTTAATTTATATTAATTTAACTTAATATGAAAATTGCGAGTAGTCTTATAAAATTGCGAGTTCACTTTCTTGGTACTCGCAATTATTTGCGAGTTGTAATTTTAGGGAGTTTCTAACCCTGTAACATTTGATTGACACCACTTCTCAAATGTCCTGTTGCACAGTACGCTGAAGTTTCTCCTTCACTGTTGTTAACATTTTCCTGAGGAGTAAGGAAAGAAGCTTCGTAGAAAGAAGATGGGCGAACAAGGCGAGCGCAATGCCTATAGTTCAACAAACATGAAGGTGAGAAAATAAATCTCAATTAAAACTATATTTTCTTTGATATTTCATTTTAAATTAAAGTATACTTTATGTAAAATCTCCACAATTTGCAAAAATTGCACTAAGATCGAAATTATTTGCTTATGAAATAGCATACTCACACAAGAGAGGCCAAAAAAGGGTCATTTTCTAATACTATTACACAATTTTTCGATATGAGTGGGTCTTCGCTCCATATTTTTCAAAGTTTACCCTCAAAGATTGCAAAAAAAATATACATTTTTTGGTCAACAAAAACATAGAGCAAAGACCCACTATGCCTTAAAAATACACTTTTATGACACAACTTTCGCATCTTTTCGAGAAATACTTGGTCCATTTAGTCAAGGGTCATATCACAAACTTGATTTAAATGCCACAATTCATCAAGAGCTGTGTAGCGTAGTGGTTAGCGTGTTAGTCTCAGAGGAAAATGAAACTCAGGGTTTTTATTGCTAGGGGTTTGAACCCCACGAATACCACTTCATTTTTTTAATGATAAAATAATTTTTGCAGATAAAATTTTCTTTAGAAAAGTTTTGTTTGTCATAATTTCATAAATTTCAATAATGAGAACTTTACTCTAAATAATAAATTCACAAACCGATTATGATTTTTATATATCTGAGCTATAGGCATTCTGCGCGCCTTGTTCACCCATCTCCTTTACTTTATCCTGCTAAAGCTTTTGTTGATGAGCAGGGTTCTCCACAAGGGGTTTTACCATGGCAGCCCGCCATGGTTAAATTTATGTGCGCTATGGTTAAACGAGCTGCGCCATGGTTAAAATCGGCAGCCGCCATGATTAAATTTTTATTGCATTTTAGTATATACACCTCCTTTTTAATTACTTGAGTAGTTAATTGTGTTTATACTACGACTGCCATGCATCTCGCATGCCTCGAGGGAAAGTGGACTGTGCTTTACAAACACGGCCGCTAATCGGTGACTATGCTGTGAAGCGTGACAATGGAGAGTCAATCAGCTGATGATCAATATCTTGAGAATTAATTATCCTGTACACATACATGTAATTTTGGGAAAAATGAACGTGTTTACTTTACGATAACAGATTTACAAAAAATGACATGATAATCAACAAGCATCCGATTTCTATGCCCAGAAAAAAATGAGCCCTTTCAAAATTTCCTATTCTTTGCATTTAATAAATTCCTCATGCTTTGTTTTTAAGTACCGGTATTAACTTTATTATCTTTCTGATATAATGTACGCAAGTGCCAATCGTCGTCTTAGTTTTAGAGTTACCTCCCGTTTTTATGAAACGTCGTGTGGCGCTATTATTAGCACTGGGGCACGTGGACGAATAAACAATAGAGGAAACTCGGCGAAAATGCAATATGTAGGAAAAAGAACGTTTAGAAAAAGACAGAATAGAGAAAGCAAAATTACAGTTATGCAAATTTATGCCCCTGGTTATACTAAGTTACTTTTACCATGCATGCCACCAGTAAGTTTTCACAGTCCATGCAGTTAAAAAAGCTTAGGCATTAGTAGGATGTCAGCGTTCGTTCGTTTGTCTGTCTATTAATTTTTTTTTTCAAACTACTACCAATCCATCAGTTTTAGTCATATTTAAATAAAACGTTTCATATAACAGGCAACATATCAATTCTGTATATCAGTTTTTAAATATTGTTGCCATGGTTACTCTATCAAAATATTATTTTGAAATTCTTTCAAAATGTTTCTACAGTTTTGGACCAATTTTGGTACAGTTGTAGAGTAAGATACATAATCTTTTTCATTTTTATTTTTTAGCTTAAAAAATTATTGATTATTGGTTATTTCAACTTTTTGTGCTGAAGTGGTTAAGTTTTGTGAATTAACCAATCATTGATTAATGAAGGTTAGGAAGTCTAACGTGCATTCATGTTTTTGGTCGCACTGCGCCTTCGCGCAGCTTCCTCCATGGTTAAATTTTCAAATGTGGAGAACCCTGGATGAGGATGACTAACATTTACACTAACATAGCCATTTGACACTAAACTTTCTAAACTTTATTTAAATTTGCTTATAACTAAAAAAGATGTAACGCACACACACACACACACACACACACCCTCACACACACACACACACACTTCGTTTGACACTAAAGGCTTTCCGACAACTTCGATTTATTTAGTAGTAGAATGCACAAATTTTGTCAGAATTATATCCTTGTATTTTAGAAACAATCAAATCTCATATCTATGCATAAAATTGCAAAAAAGCATGGCATAAGCAGATCCATATATATATCTGGGAATTTCCACATTCATTGGCTGAAAAAAAGTGTAAAAATAGGTAACAAAAACATTGCTTGCTCATACTTGACATAAATATTGTAATCGCTTAAGGTTATTAAAACTTTGAAGTTAAGGTATTTTGGGAATTTCAAAGTCTCTGGAAAAAAATTAAGAAAAAGGTCGATTGTAGAAAGAATCTTAACGAAAAAGAAGTGTTAAGCTAGTTTCCGTGCAATAAATTTTACGCAAGTTCGGTTGGACAAGATCATCAAGAATATGAAAAAGGATGAACTTCATTAAAGAGCTGACATAAATGTTGGTAATAACCTGAAACTATGCCATTAACTTTTTTTCTAAGGTTAAAATCAAGGTCACAGTCTTCGGAGAGAAAAGGAAGGAAGAATTTCGCTCCCACAATCTCCAGTTTTATATAAAAGTATGTATTTAAAACAATATTATTAAAGATCTTGAAAGTATGCTAGCCTACTAAAAAAATACTTTCATAGAATCACTGAATCAGACAGATTGTGTCACCTGTCTAGTACAGGACATCCCTTACGCGCGAAAAAATTAAAAGTTTTGTTTTCTTACACTAACCTAAATGTGTCCCCAGTTCTGTCTCTGAAATATACGTCGTAGTTTTCATCCAGGTAGATCAAATCACCGAATGAAAACCAGCGATCACCCTCTTCAAAGACGTCTCGGATGAATTTTTTGTCGTTCATTTCCTTAGAACCCTTGTACAATCCAGAGTAGTATTCTTCGATTACCCCACAAATGATGAGACCCACTTCACCTGAAATAAGTGTGAAAATCAAGACTTAAGCTCAAACTTAATTTGGTCTTTATGGCACCAAATTTCATCAATTTGACAATCAATGTACAAACCTGGTCTGATATGGATACATCTCCCATTTTTGTCTCTTATCGGTTTTTCGGATCTGATGTCGAATTTAATGAAATTTATTTGAAAGCTTTTATCCCGAAATATGGTTGCTTTCTGCAATATACAACACTCTAAACTTTCAAAAATAAATCTGATTTGTTTCAAGTAACATGTGTCCAATCTGACTAAAAATGGTTTGGAAATTAGTAATTTAAATTGAGATTCATTGACCCTCTGATAAGAGAGACAACTCTTACTGACCCTCTGATAAGAGAGACAACTCTTACTGACCCTCTGATAAGAGAGACAACTCTCGCTGACCCTCTGATAAGAGAGACAACTCTCATTGACCCTCTGATTTGAGAGATAACTCTCACTAGTATAAATGATTACTTTTTTTTAAAGAAAAATGTCAAGTTAAAAGGCAATTTCTGTCAAATCTTGACCCACAAGTTATGCTGAAATTGTGTGCATTTTAATTATTAGAATTCTTTCGGAAAATCATGAAAGCATAAATTCATACGAGTTACAGATGGATAATGATCCTTCAATGTTTAACAATATTTTCTGTGGAGACAAGTCAAATTAATTTTTTATCGTCTAATAATATAAAAGAATTGCTCATGTATGACATGGAAATGCGGAAAATAATTAATAAACTTTTTTTCATTTGACTGCAAATTCCCTTTAAATTGCGACATTACCATAAAAGGAGATATCCTGCCGATGGCACCAACTTTACCAGTAACATTCAGAAAGCTTCCAGTTCCCTCCGTTGCTCCAAAAAATTCTACTATCCGCGGAATCTTGAACCTGGTTTTAAATTCTTCCCATATGTCTATCCGAAGTCCATTCCCAAACGCCACACGCACATTGTGAACACCATCAAGATCATTCTGTTTTAAATACATTTATTTCCACTTAATATTATACTTTGTACAACCAGTATATTGAAAATTACTAGTTTTTTCAATAACATTATAAAGTGTACCTTTGGAACACGTAGTAAATATCTGCATAATTCTCCAATATACTGTATAACTGTAACTTTATGTTTGCGCACATCTTCCCAGTAATGACGGGCGGAGAACTTTCGGCGGAGGACAATAGTGGCTCCTATAGAAAGCGATAATCAGGGGTCGGTTTTACAAAAGAACTTAAGACAGAGTCTAAAATTAAGTTTACATAATTCTTAAATCTTGCCAACTTAATATTTTGTAGAATTATACTTGTATAAAATTACATAACTAATTTCTGCTTATTTATAATAAAATTACAATTTTATCACCGTAAAGAATAAAATCAATTTGCAAAAGTACAGTTTGGTCTTAGTTGTAAGTTCTCTTGTAAAAAGAGCCCCAGGTACTTAAGTAAGAAAGCGAATATATACCTCTTTCAATTGTATTGAATAGACACATATTGGTGCTAGCGCTGTGGTATAGAGGTGTAACAGCGTAAGATATATCGTTTTCATTGTAACCGAATGTTTGCCAATACAACGAGACAGCCACGGCTTTTGAATGGTTGATGATCGCTGGCTTCGGTAGTCCTGAAAATTCATAAAAGTATTTGAAAATATGCATGACAGTTTGCAATTCTGTTTAAAGCAAATGTTGTACACACCTGTTGTACCAGATGTATATATGTAACAGACGGGACTGCGTAAGGTGGTTCCCTCCCGGCGTGCCTTAGAAAGAGGCACAGGAAGAGTCCGAAGAAGAACGTCGTCCATAGCAACAAAGTTTGAAGGGAGGTCAGTTTGCCGTTTTCCCTGGACATAAATTTTAAGGTCAGGCAAATCGTTCAGTATCTCGAGGATCGACTCCAAATGGCCTTCTCCTGTCATAGAAAGAAAGATAACTCAAATTACTTGTTGAATCATTTCTAAAATTAATTGTATTAATTGGATATAATGCATGTACCTGAGCCAGTGATGAGAACAGGTGCCTCGCTGACTTTGATGGAGTGAATGAGTGGATGAGCTTTTAAGTGGTAGTTAATAAAGGCTCCTACTAGTCCTGCCTTCTGCAGACCTACAGTAGAAGGTATGGTTTATGTATTTTAATGAAAATCTACGTTTTAATATATTTATATAAAAAGACTATTGCTCGAGACAAATCATATGTCACCTAGAAATGTCCATACGAATGCAGGTTCGTTTTCTAGCATCATGGCGACTGGGGTATCTCGAGGAAGGTTCCATGATGCAGCAAGGTTTGCCACTCTATTGGCCATGGCGTCGACAAATTCGTACGAGTATTGTCTATCCTCAAAAATGATGAACGCCTTTTTCGGTAATCTTGTTACGTCATCTTCAAACATATCCAAAACTGTCCTCACCTTGCTAAAGTTTTCACCAATCTTTTTGAGAACTACCAAGATAGCTCTAATTGTCTTGATATCATCACCAATCCAGGGAAAAAATGTCTTCCAGGCCGCATAGCCTGCACCCCCTATTCCAGAAGCAAGAAGGAGAGCTTTTTGTCGCCCTGACATCTACATGTAAATAAAATATTTTGAAATTAAAAATACTAAATATGTTTTTAATGGAACATTTCAATACTTTTCAGTTTGAATTCTTTGACTAATCGAACTCCATTCAATTTTAATGTTCAGATAATTGGAACATTTTGCTTTAGTCTTCGCTAAAATTGTATGATTTTTTTTACTATCTAGAGTCAGTAGAGTGTTACAAGGAATGCATGTGTCGCCTGCTTTATAGCATCTTTAAAGATTAAAATAAATCTCGGGGGGGGGGGGGCAGCTATATATTTGCTACTAACTACTATAAAATATTATAGTTCAGGCATTTGCCTGCAAATAAAAAATCTACGGATAGTAAGATCGATATAATAGCATTTATCATATAAAATCTGACAATCAAATAGACATGATTCCCCAAAACCTCAAAGCTAAAGTGATTAATGAAATTGAAATAATTTTTTATCTCATTAATGCATATTCTAATTCACCCCCCCCCCCAAAAAAAAGTAACTGCAGTTATCAGTCTGGCCTTGCCTGTCTGATTATACAGACAGGAAATACCAAAGTTGTCGTTTGTTCTTCTCTCAGACACCTCTGCAATGGGCTCCCGTTAAGATTTTTGACATAAAGTAAAAAAAACAACAACATAATATTGGAAGGATTATTTTCAAATTAAACTAATAGTTCTAGATCTACTTAGTAAATATCTACCCTAAAGGATAAAATAAGTGCATGCAGGCATTCAATTTTAATGAATTAAAACAAACGCATTATTTCTCCAGCTTATCGTTGTGATATACGCGAGCAGACGACAGAGGTGAATGTATGAGACGATGGACACACAGGTAAAGTGATCCCTATTGTCGCTCTGCTCTGCAGGCGACACAAAAATTGCATGATATTTCTTAAAGTGTTTGCTTGTGTCCCAAACTAAAGAAACTGAAAACGATTTTTCCAATCAGTATGAGAATAGGCGAATGTATTATCCCTCTATGTATTTTTTTCTATTTAAAAATTATTTTTTTTTATTTTTCTAAACAACCTCTAGTTTTTTGTGTAGTTTTTGTCCTATTTGCCTATGATGAAATAGTTGTTGCAACAATGCATCAGCAACTTTCGATCTTCCTCGCGTTTCATCTCGGAACTTTTCTGGCTTTGTCTCGATCGTATCTTGTCGAGGGAAATAGTTGCTGACTCGGGGGACAATATACTTGCTATTGTCTTCATAGCCAGTAAAAAGGACTAGACAAGCTTGTGTTCTATTTTCTCGAAGTGTTAAATATCTTACTTTTGACGAAAATAAATCAGAATCGAGAAATTTCGTTAAAATATTTAAATTTTTCAGCCTCTTAATTGTGACCTCGTGTATGCTTTGAATGAAAATCAGTCTGGTTTTAAAACAAGTATAGTGAGAACGAAATAAAATTCTTGGCCATAAAATGAAATTTGTGGGCACGAAATAAAATTCGTGGTCATGAATTAAATTACTTTATTTTATATATAACATGCGTATAGATTTGGTCTGTTCTCGCTACTCTACCTGCAGATTACAGGGGTAACATTTTATAGTGATATATACGACATATTTTTCATTAAGTTTATTACTTAATCTTTATCACAATAAGTTAACTACAGGCAGCCGTTATTATTATTATTACACTATACTGAGAATTGATTTCCCTTTTTGCACAACTAGTCTTCACCTTGTTATAAAATTAATGTTTTTTTCTTTATCATGTACAATTAAGGTTATAAACTACTCAAGGACTAATGACCCTCTGCTCTAAATTTCACAAAGTTTTTTTTTCTTTTTCACCTAGCAAACATTGATTTTCATCAAGAACTATAGCATTGGATTCAAATGAAAAATAGTATGAGGTATGAAGCGTTGCCTATTTTTTCAGAAATGATTTTTATGTCAGATCATGATATGAAGAAATTTTAACACAGAGAATAGGAAGAGTAATAATTTATTATTACAACATAAAATTAAAAATATGAGGTGTATATGAAAATAATATTTAGTGTCATACCTATTAAATTCATATTAGAATATATTATAAAGCGCTGCTTTATTAAAGTCAGAATATCACAATGTTATAAGTGCATATAAGGAAATAATACATTCATTAGCAAGAGTTGTCTTTCTTGTAAATGTAATACTAATAAAAATTCTAAATTTGGTACTTGATACATTAAAGCAATTTTAAAAATTCATAAAACGGTAGAACTTACTCAATTTGTAATGCTTTTAAAACTGGATTTAAATGGGTTTTTTTTTTGTTTTTTGTTTTGTTTTGTTTTGTTTGTTTGTTTGTTTGTTTGTTTTTTTTTTGGTCAAATATAATAAAACAATTTGAAAAGTTTAGGCAAAAGGAAATGTGAGTTAATGTTTCTAGCAAAGGTCATTTTTGATCGAAATGGATACTCAAAGGTCTCCATTATTAAATTCTGGTATTGAGTAAACTATGTTTTTTTTTTACTTGGAGAGTTATCTCTTTTATATCAGAGGGTCGGCCCCCTTTAGTGTTTGAAGCATAATTGATGCATGGTGGTTAATATTACATGTAGATACATCATGGAATACTGAGATTTTGATTCATATGATTTATTGATATGTTGTTGAATTCTACAATATATAGTTTACAGAGTTATAGTATTTGAAATAAATATTGATTAAATACCAATCCAAGAATGTTTAGAATGATAATCAGATTTAAATCAATCTCCCTTGCATCTATTTGTTGTTCGTTCCTCTCTCATGAGCCGATGGTAGAGAGAGGATTTATATTTGTTAAGTACAAAACTGGTTTGTTCACCGTGGTAAAAAAGCTGTTCAAAATTTCTAGTGTGGTATTATGCATTCGATTTTTATCTAATTAGTAAATATTTATATCAACCAAAACCTTTTTTGCCCTGGGTAGAATTCAGAGGTTCTAAATGTTAATAAGTACATACTAGTGTTATACATACACATACTAGTATTATACATATATATATCAAATGCATCATGGAAAACGTCTTTGTTATTACTTTACACACACAATGTATACTACAAAAAAAATGTGACCACAAATTTTATACTACAGTGCTTGCATTACACTTGCCATTAATCGCCTTTTTTATATACCATACTAGTATTTGCCTGAAAATGGTACCACATTCCTATTTCGGTAACTCATTGAAACCTTAAATCTCAAATATAAAAAAAATTCTTTGATATTTCATCTAACATTAAAGTATTCTTTCTGTAAATCTCCACAATTTGCACAAACCTAACAAAGATTGAAATTATTGGCCTATGAAATAGTGTACACACACTGAAGAGAACAAAAAGGATCATTTTCTCATACTTAAGGGGGCCGACTGGGGTTTTCATTGCGCAATACTTCGCGCAGCATTGTAAAACAAGCATTCTGAGAGTATTGCATTAACAATACTAGTCCCCTACCGGTAAGTGTAATCTGGTTCCCATCAAAATTTAAAATGTTGTAATTCCGTCAAAAAAATCATTGAAGCGGAACGTAGCATAAACTTAATTTGTAACTCATCAAGATACACTTACATACTAAAAATCAGTTCAATATCTGCAAGCGTTTAGACAAAAAGTGCGGAAAACCCTTGAAAATTAAAAGGGCCGTAATTCCCTCAAAAATCAATGAAGCGGAACTAAATTCAAACTTGAACTGTAACTTATCAATATACACTCACATACCAAAAATCAGCTCAATATCTGTAAGCGTTTAGAAATAAAGTGCGGAAAACAAGTGGGACAGACAGACAGACAGACAGCTAGACGGACAGACTCCGAGGAAACCTATAGTCCCCTCCGGTTTCACCGGTAGGGGACTAATAAAGCGTATTTACTCTTTTAAAGCAATTAGTGTTACATAATTTATAAAAATTAACAAATTTAGGAAATTTCAGGTTAAAAATTCTAATTACGTTTTTAAATAACTGATTTTTTTAACGATTTTTGAAATGATGGGTAGATAGAAGTCGTAATAGTGTGTTTTTGACGTTATGAATAACCGGAGTTCTTGAAGAGGGGTCATTAGTTATGTCATAAAATAAAAAGTATAATATAGATACTCTTGAAATTTTGAACATAGGAAATTGAGAATCTCACAATCATTTTTATAATTTTTCAAGTAAATCTGTGGTATCTGTCATATTTTGTAGTACTCCATAAAAAAAGGAAAATATCATGAATTTTGACATTTTGAGATGCCCCCTCTGGAAACCAGACGGTAGAATTTTGTGTTTCTTGCATAAAATGTACAATATAGTATTACTCAACAAATAATATTATTTGAGCAAAAAGTCTATAGTAGCATTTGTATAATTCGCTCCGAAGTGCGAGAAAAGGGTATTTTCCTATATAACCCTATAGTAAATGTACCTGTATTTTGAGATGGTCCCTAAAAAATAACCAGACGGTAGATTTTCACAAAACTTGGCATGTATACTGAAGTCAATGTAAGGTACATGTACATATGGCATAAAATTTAAGAGTTTCTCTATAGTAGTTGTCACACAATAAAACCCCATAATTTCATAAATTTCAATAACGAGAACTTCACTCTAAATACTAAATTCACAAACTGAATATGATTTTTATATATCTGAAGCTATAGGCATTCTGCACGCCTTGTTCACCCATCTCCTCAGACGTTCTTTATCTATAAACAAAATCTACAAACAGCAGCGTTCTTACTTTTCGGATATATCTAATAAATCAATGTTGTATTTAGTGCGTGCTCATATATGATGAAATTTTACTGGACACTTTGAAAGGAATTAAAGGTGATCAACTATAGCAAATAAAAGTATTTGAATTCTAGCACAAAATGTTGAATGCCGACTACATCTTCAAAATTCACATTTTTGAACTTGTTACTAGCAGACAAGCTTTATCTAATAGGACTGGTACGCTTTAATGTTGATAAAAATAAGAAATACGATTACCGTTACATGGGAATCCGAAAGTTGATATTCCAAGAACGCAAAAGAGGCTAAATAAAAGACATTAGAATATTCCCCCAAGACCAATACACTGTCGTCTGATTAGTGAATTATGCACAAGTATATTAAGCAATGCACACCTTACCTTGATGATCACAAGAATAAAAGAAAAGCTGGTTAGGATACGAACATATAGCGGGTACCTGTCAAAATTTAGGTTGTGAATTTTTACCTGTTACCTCTGCGCAGTATGCACATACACCCAAATTTACAGTGACCATTTACAATATACATAGATATATTCGCTTTGTTTACGATAGAAATTTTAAAGGAAGTTAGTCAAGAAGTATTATCAGTGGCGGATTTAAGGGGGGCGCACCCGGCGCCCCCCCCCCTAAAATTGTCAAACTTAGCCTAAATCATAGTTTCGTCGAGAAAATGTAAAAATTGTCTACTCGGTAGACCTCACTTTTACCCTACAAAATCTCTAGAATCCAGAAGCTTCGCCCCCTGGGCCCATACCGGGGCCTCAAGGCGGCCCCCAGACCCCCTGCCTACTTTTGGCGCCCCCTCTAACTTCAATTCCTGGATCCGCGCCTGATTATTATTACCTATTACAAACTTTGGAAGTTTTTCTAGTGATTATTCTCTGAATACAAATATTTTAGTTCAGATGTCCCAAAGCCTTACTTGGACATACACACGTAAAGATGTTGTTTATCAAAGTACCGAAAGTACGAAATCGAGTTTTGGTTTAATATGTAATTGGCACTATCAAATTAAGGAAGCTGAGGGGTCAACAAATTAACCATCAGATATAACTTATTTTTTAGATATGATATCGTAAGCTGTCAACTATCATTTGGCAAACAAAAATTTCATACGTTTTAGTTTTAAAATTTGATCATTTTTGTTTATCTTTATACGGAGCTCTTCTTCTAAAGGAGATCAATATAGTCTGAAAATGGCCACAACCACCCAGCCCTCTTAAAATAAATAATGAGAATGTTGATGTATTCAAGCCAAAAATCCTTTTATTACGTATTTGTATAGAATTATAAATCAAAGTACTGAAAGTACTAAAACGAGAGATTTTAGTTGGTAATAGACTCCCTCAAATTGTATAGAAAAAAAATTGTTTAAACTTTTAAAGAATGTTGACTTTTGTATTTTGTTTATTTCGAAGCCATAGGAATGCTCTAATTTCATTTAGGAAAAACTCAAATAAAAGAAAATTCAAGATAAATTAATAATTATAAATTTTCTAATTTTTGAAATCAAAACTCCATGATTACTATTAGGTACGGAGAATGTCGTTTCTAATTGTCCAATGTCACCAGCAAAAATCACGCCTTTTTATTTACACTTAAATTGTAGATCAATCACATATATATTATCTTGTCATAGACAACATTGCAGATACTGAACATCTTCAACAATAGCTTCACAACCAACATCATTGCATCAGTTAATTTATAAAATTCTTTTTCAGGATTAGTCTTGCTGAAAACTTGGCATGGGTGTTTAACCAATCATGAAGGAAACTAGGAAGACACTAAATTATATTTAATGGCACTGGTAATAAACCTGAATTCTGGTATTTTTCCACCACATGAAAATCTGTTAGAAAATACATTATCATCCCGATTTTAAGTAATACTTTGATTTTTAAATGCAAAAGAAAAGGGGGTTATATTTCTTAAATTACAAATAGCAGTATTTAGAGTGGTGCCACTAATAAACCTACCTAAAAAACCCACTTACTTCACTGCGGAAATGTATACATGTAAAGAAAGTCTGAAAAATCTAGTGGGTTGATATCTGATTTATTTCGGCAGCTATGTTAATGAAGCATCAGTCTAGAGAGTTTTCAGTTGTTGATTTCCTATAATAAATTTTATGTAGTATCGTTATCATTGCCAGTTTTTCAAGCATTAGACACTTGTTCGTGTGTGCACTCCTGATAGCAAAAATTATTTTTGTGAAGAAAATATACAAACATGTACGCTATATTAAACATTAATAAAGGTTTTCCACCCTAAGGTCCTTTTGATTGGCATTTAAGTAAATTCAAATATATATTATCCAAATAAAATTAAAAAAAATCACAGGTTAAGGTATATATATATATTAGAACATTAAATAGTAATACCATGTTGAAGGTTTAAGATAATTCACCAATCAGCAATAATAATATACATGCTCTATTAAAATATTTAATACATTGACAAACTTCAAGCCATATGTATTATCCTTTCAGACTGTTTCTTTTTCTTTTGAAATAAAAATCTACCAAAAGGATGCAAGTATATTTTAATCCAATGTACCTGTAGTTATATTTTTAGCCTTAATACTAAACTTTAGGGCAACTATTCCTTGTGTAAAATTTACATTTTATTAACAAACTAAGTTTTGAAACAATAAGAGACATAAATTTGAGTTGCATTACTATATGCATGAAAACGAGTTTGTTATGTACATGTGTAGCTAACTGTGTAGAATTTCATGCACGTATCTGAAAAATGTAAATTTTAGAAAAAGTAAGTCTTGAAATTAATACTGGATATTTACAAAAATTTCCTTAGATGACACATCATAACTTTGAAGACAGTGCACCTTGGTAATTTTCTAGTGTTAAAAGGGAATAAGTCTTGTTTTTTGTGTCAATGAAGTAAAGCGGGTCCTTGACCTTTTCCATGTCATAACCTTCCTCCACTAGCTCCACCTTCCGATTCTTCATCGTTTGTGTGACGATGAACTCCGGCATGAAACGGAGAAAGAGAGGACGAGCGTAGACCGGAAGTTCCTTCTCACAGACTGAGTAAATCGTTCGCAGTTTGTCGGCTGTGATCTGATTCTCTTTCAATATAATGGCTGCCATACCAGCTCGTCCGTCTTCTCCTTGACACAGAAAAATATACCAATCAACAAAACATTTTTTTTTAATTCATGTCAAAGAAAGTGCAAAAACAAGAAACAACAACAAATCAAATTTCCCTCATACTTCATTTAATCATTCACATATGATATGTCTCCGTGTACAATTTTTTGTCCTAGATTGTTCTCAGCGGAGCAGATTTTTTTGGTTTTCAGTGCGAGAGGGGATACCCGCATGTAATATATATATATATATATATATATATATATATATATATATATATATATATATATATATATATATATATATATATATATATATATATATATATATATATATATATATATATATATATACGAGGGGTTATCAAAAAGTTCGTGGACTGACGCGATAAAATTAATAATATGTAGTCTTTGCTTACAAAATTTATGCGGAACATAAAACAACAGAAGTTTAAGAAATGTTGAAAATTTTAGCTTGATACGTTGATAATTTGCCAAATTATTCTAAAATTAAAAAGACTTTATGTGATCACCCGGCGCTGTCGCCGTTTAGTGTCATGATGTCCGCTTAACGTCATTGTTTCTTAATGTCCGCTCTCTCTACCTCATTCACTTATCTTGATGAGATTACATGGAGTTAAGTAAGGACTTAAACCCGTCTTATTTATATGAATTTACAATGTCATGAGCAGCTGTTTTCAATGCATATAATATTGTAAATGGATCTTTATATGGGGAAAGTTCCTCACTTGATTATGCCAGAATACTTAGCTTGTTGTAGTTCAATTTCTACCACACATGATCAACGTCACTTTTCGACGTGACTGACTTTAGACACCCTGACTACAAATCGACACTAACTGTGCATATTTCATCTCTCTGAATCTTTTTGGGCATTAAAAAACAAGTACTCTGGATGCATTTTATTTTTCTGTAGCCAGTTTAAACATTCCTTAGGTCAATACCAGTTTTTCCAGGAGCGAAACTCTATAGAGTGTTTGAAAAAGAAACCCCTCACCCTTTTTGACGTTATTTTCAAGCCCATAATTGTTTGGACACTCCATATAAAATTTACGATTAAATTTCATAGAAATTACAGAATGGGGTAAAAATTGCAAATTTTACTGAACAAATGTGTCGTACCACATGCCTGAATTAACGAGATTTTTATGATGACAAATACTCATATCTAAAGAGTTTTTCTCAGTTACACTCAGATAGAAATAAACGTCATATTAGAGGTTGCGCCGCCTGGACATACCTTTGCTTACAAAAACACTAACAATTTATTAAAAAATAAAAATTATGATTTATGGTTTATTCTATAGATAGAAAAGATGATGCTAACTAAATGTGTAAAAATTCATTGATGTACCTAAAGCGGTTTTAATTTTATGACGGTAGTCCACGAACTTTTTGATAACCCCTCGTATATATATAATTTTTACATTCTCTGGAAATAGTAAGATTTCATTTTTCTTTACTAACAAATTGATATTAAAGTTCTTGATATAGTTAAGATCTATTGGTAACGTAATTAGAACACAATTTGACAAAAAACAGTTGAATTTGAGACAATGATAAGTAAATGTTTTAACTTTTCACATCTCAGAATATTAAGCTTTTAAAGTGAATTGAACTTGACAGCCCAATTGTGTTTTTATCTCTTCTAACTTTATCTTACAATTTGTACATTATATAAAGAATTTTCCCCTACCGATTTAGTACTACATTGTACATGCATTGGACAATATTAAACTAAAATATTGTCTTTCTGACGTATTTTCTATTTATCAATAAAAAATCTGTATTATCACTACTTTAATACAGAATTTTACCAATGAATAAAAACTATGTCAGAAAGATAATACCCTGTGATTTTCATAGGGGCATTAAAGGGGACTGATAACTAAAAAAATACCATAAGGTGATTCATAAAACTTAAATTTTCATTTCATGAACAATGAGCCATTTTTTTTTAAATAACAGTGATCACAGAAATAATGTACATGGGGATGAATCAATAACTAATGTAAATAGGATATGAAATGACAAAAAACGATACCATTTTAACTTTAATTTATGACAGTACTCTAATGTATAGATATATGCTAGATAACCCAGTTAATGGTCATTATTTACACACTGAATAGTCTACGGATTTTCCCGATCATGACAAGTAGCACATGGCAGGTGTGGCCGGTCGGCAAGGGATGCTCACTCCTCCATGGCAAGTGATCCCACCTCTCATGTTTTAGAGGTCCGTGTTTGCTCTGATCCTGATTTGTATTGTTTTAATGGACTTAAGAGCTTGAATATTGTTCGTTATCTCCATATTTCATTGTATAGCATTGTTGGCAATGTTAAATAATACATTTAAATAAGTGGAGCAGATTTCAAGCTAGATAAAGTCTAATGCAAGGTCAAAAAAAGTTTTAGAAGCTGAAAAAATGTATTTAACTTAACACCTTAATTGCTATGTTTTGCGTATTTAAGTTTACATTTGTAAGATTACTGTATATTTTTTGACAATGAATTAGCATTTTAAGTTTAATTCTTAGTCTGTTACTGGTTAATATTACTATACTAAGCACTCACCTGGAATTGACACACCAAAAACGTTGACGTCACAAATAAAGGGAATTCGGCTTATTATGTCAGCCACTTCTGTTGTTGAGACATTCTCACCTTTCCATCTGGAAATTTTCAAGAATAAATGTACCCAGAAATCCCTATGAAACATAGTACAACTATTAATTTTAAAATTTCTTCAACAAATTTAAATATTTTTAACTTTAAAATATAACTTTTTTTTATTTTATCGAACAATCACTCATATCTAATTTTCCCTTTTAAATTCTTTCGACCCATCATTTTAATTATTAATCCTCTTCACCAGCAGATATAAAAAAAATTCTTCACCTTTTTTTATATTAAATGTTTGAAATTCAAGTCAGTTTTTATCATCAGACAGACAAGCATTCACATTGGCAAACTGTTGGTGTTTACGACACTGACCTAAATGTGTCCCCTGTTCTGTCTCTGAAATACACGTTGTAGTTTTCATCCAGGTAGATCAAGTCACCAAACGAGAACCAACGATCCCCTTTCTCGAACACGTTTCTGATTAGTTTCTTTTCATTCATTTCTTTTGAGCCCTTGTAAAACCCTGAATAGAATTCTTCGTTGAATCCGGATATGACAAGACCTATCTCACCTGGAAGGGATTAAGCAATCCAATGTTAATTTGAATCAATGAAAGCTAAATTACACAAGTATCTGGGACGGATCCAGGATTTCCCATTGGGGGATTTACTTAAAAAGTTAAATTACTAAAGAAACCAAGCGCGGATCCAAAAACATTTCCTTTGAGCTAGGATCTAATACTTATTAAAGAAAATTCCAACTCAAAAACAAGCAAAAATAAAAAAAAGTGAGCAAACAAGAAAAAAAATTGGGGAAAGGGGGTGGGGGGAGTAACACATCCGCTCTCCAGTTTACTGTACTTATTATGGAAATATATATTTTTATAAGTCTATACTAGTTTTTTAATAAATCTTACGTTTCATTAAGACTTAATTATATATTTTGATTTTTATTTTTCGTGGGGGGGGGGGGGGGACTCGATGCGCCACTGAACTTTACCTTATGTACACTGAGGTGATTAGAAGGATGATTTTACACCATTATTGCTATGAAAAGAAATGAAAGCCCAAGTTCTTACGTTAACATATACATGTATATATTCGTATCTGAATTAGTTTATGATGACTCGTTCTTGTTGATGAGATATAGGTGAGAGTAGTGCATTTTAACTATTTTTGGTAAAGCTTCTTAATGATAGAAAATTGTTTTTTTAAGTTGAAATCTTGCAATATTAGAAGAAATTAACGGACTTAGGACCAAGGTTCAACTCCCCAAAACCCTGGTATTACAGCATTACATTGTGCTAAATCAGAATTGCAGCTCTATCGGTGTGTAGAATACACAGATATGTTCCGATTAGGAATAATCTCAGTCTTGAACAGCCTGAGACAGTCACTGATTTATATACAAACCTGGTTTGATCATAATGCACTTCCCATTTTGATCTCTTATCGGTTCTTCGGTTCTGTTGTCGAATTTGATGAAGTGCATTTGAGAGTTTTTATTCCTGAATATTACTGCTTTCTGAAGAAAAATATACCCTTGATCAGGTTTTGAAGCAAATTCTGATCTTGTATTGTTACATAACTATTCTAAATACTCAGTACCATAAAAGGAGACATCCTACCGACAGCACCAACTTTACCCGTGACATTCAAAAGAGCACCGCTACCCTCTGTTGCACCGAAAATTTCAACGATTCTTGGAATCTTGAATCTGGTTTTAAATTCCTCCCAAATGTCTATTCGAAGTCCATTCCCCACTGCCATACGCACATTATGAACACCATCAAGATCATTCTGTTTTGAAACCAAAAAAAAAAAATTTGAAACTGTATTTCCGCTTTATCATATATTATTGTTGTTATTGTTTTTGCTCTTTTTTTTAAATACCTCCGGAACACGAAGTAAATATCTGCATAATTCTCCAATATATTGTATAACTGTAACTTTATGTTTGCGCACATCTTCCCAGTAATGACGGGCGGAGAACTTTCGGCGGAGGACTATAGTGGCTCCTATTAAATATAAAACGTGACATGTAGCCAGATACTAAAATAATATTTTATGGAATTCAGAGTATGACAACATACAATTTCTCGCAATTTGACGTCTTAGGGCCATTTGGCGATATAAAGTTCTCGCGTAAAATAAAGATTCTACAGGAAATTAGATAGTGACAACCTACAAACCCCTTTCAATTGTATTAAAAAGACATAGTGCGAGACTGACGCTGTGATAAAGTGGAGCTACAACATATACTATGTCGTTCTCAGTATAGTCAAAGGCCTGCCAGTACGCAGAGGCAATCACAGCTTTTGCATTGTTCACTATGGCAGGTTTCGGCAGCCCTACAAATGTTTGAATTTTATAAATTAAAAATCTTAAAATTTGAATGCATTATCAAAGAAAAATTATCAAAATACCATATAAACGCACCTGTTGTACCGGAAGTATATATATAGAGGATTGGACTGCGCATGGTGGTTCCCTCTCGGTGAACTTTACAGAGAGGAACAGGAAGTGTCCAAAGGAGAACTTCATCCATAGAAAGAAGGTTCGAAGGAAGGTCGATTTGTCGTTTCCCCTGGACGTATATCTTAATGTTAGGTATATCGTTCAAAATCTCTTCAATCGAACGTAGATGGTCATCACCTATTGTGAATTGAAACTTACAATGAAAAAGAATTAAAATTAAAATTAAAATGCCCTTAACTATAATCATCTTTTAATAGCTTGGTAAAACAATACCCGAGCCAATGATGAGAACAGGTGCCTCGCTGACTTTGATGGAGTGAATGAGTGGATGAGCCTTTAAGTGGTAGTTAATTAATGCTCCTATTAATCCTGCTTTCCACAACCCTACAATACAAATATGTAGGGTTTGTTTTACAGTCAATTGTTTTTATTATTATTAAAAAATAAAAATCATTTTTCAGTCCTATTGTTACCTATAAATGTCCACACAAAGGCAGGTTCGTTTTCTATCATCATGGCGACTGGCGTATCTCGGGGAAGGTTCCATGATGCAGCAAGGTTTGCCACTTTATTGGCCATGCTGTCGACAAATTCGTACGAGTACTGCCTATCCTCAAATATGATAAATGTCTTATTTGGTACTCTTGTCACGTCATCTTCAAACATATCCAAAACCGTCCGCATTTGGCTTATGTGTTGACCTATCTTTTTCAGTGCTTTCAATGTAGCTTGAATTGTTTGGATATCGTCTCCGATCCATGGGAACCAGGTCTTCCATGCCGCATAGCCTGTACCCACTAAACCGGACGCAATAAGAATTGCTTTCTGCTGCTTTGACATCTAAGTATTTTTAAGGGGATAAATTGATGAGTTAAACATGTTCATATTCTTTAATAGCAATATTTTTTTTTCAATTTTAAAAATCTTGCCTGTTTTAGTTTGAAAGGATTGAATTTACTGAATGTTTAGTTTTTAACTAGTTGGGATCTCTCTCTATCTCTCTCTCTCTCTCTGGGCTACATCGGGATTTTCTATACTTTTTGTAAGTTGGACAACTGAAGCCTAAACGACCCACACTAAGATTCTTTGGTCACAACCAAGACCAACCAAGACCACTATACATGAAGTCTGGCTGATGATTTCATCCGGACCATTCCTGGATAAAAAAAAAAAAACAACTCCTCTAGTACATCCTATCGGTACTTTTCTGGGATAACAATTCTGATTCATCGGAGTGCATCTTCAATAGTGAATTCATTGCATACTCTAAAGTATGGTAACAAGTTTATGTCAGGTTCTGAATTTGGCCAATCACTCCTGGTAAACTCCATATCACTAGACAATATCGCATCAATATCACATCATTCTTTGTTGCAGCGGCCACTTCATCAGCAGTCACAGGTATGTTTCTTATCTCTATTTACAGCTGCAATAATGTACCCCTCTCCGTTTTTTTTTTTTTTTTTTGGGGGGGGGGGGGGGAGGGGAGGGCTACAACTCCTTAGGATCTCCGTTATTGTGCAAGTGCAGGAGTGATTCACACCCGCACAGATTTCGGCTCAAATTATCAATAAGTGGGTATTTTATTAACATATCTGAACTCATAAAATGTAAATATGCAAGACATGAACTGATCCAAAAATATACAGAACAATCCGGATATCGGTTATTTTTCGTGTATGTCAACATCACAACTTGAATTTATCCGCCATGTTTACTGACCTTGATCGATTTTTACATGTATTTTGGGACAACCAATGAGAATTCGGGATTTTAGGGAGCGGATCTGTTTAGGATTTCTCTTATTTTAAGCATAAATATCACTGTTTATGAAAAAATATCACATGGAATGCTTTTATTTATCGATGTTTAGTGATATCATACAACACAAACATTTATCAACACCGACATTTCCTTTATCAAGTGATTCTAAATTTCAAGTGCAAGTCTCGGTACATCACGCGAGAACTGTCATGGATGCTAAAGAGAACGACTGGTAAACACGCAGATTTGTTTTACTTGGTTTTCGCCTAAAAAGGGCTATGATGTTGATAGTGAATAAAGATTCCGTCTTTTGGAAGTAAATTGAATGCAAAAACAATTTATTTTGCCTACGGAGATGCAGTGGAATTGTAGCCCTCTCCTGAGAATATCAGATTTAAAAAAATCTTTTTCTTTTTGCAGCTACTCTATTTTTGTGTACAGTATTAGTTCTGTCTATTTATTAAGTTGCGTCATAAACTTCCATGACATTTGGTCCAATTCTACAAAAATCGCGCAATTCAAGTGGTACTGGTCTCTAACACTTGACGAATTTTGGTTGCACTTAATTCTTGTCATTTAAGGTTACTGTCACTCCTATGATACATCCGAGTTTGCTATCAAAAAAAGAATACTTTTTCAAGTCTTCAGGCACAAAATGCATTGAATGCAAGTCCACTTTTATAAATTCCACCCAATCCCTACCAAACAATGCTGGTCGATTTCCCTTAACAACAACATTTAAAGTTTTCTGCTGCATCTGATACTTTTAAAAATACTTTCAATTCATCCTTAACTCCTAGCATTTCTCCTGATTATGTCTTAAGGCTCAGTCATACCTTACCAGATAGCACGAACAGATGGTAAACGAAAGAAGAAACGAAGACAGAACTCATTTCGTTGGTAATATGTTGCTGAGAATTTTCCACCCAGCATTTTGAGGCTCTTGAGTCAATAACGTGATCAACATATGAAACGTTTAAAACGAAGAAAAACCGAACGATTATCGGACATGTATCGTACCTGTATAAAAAATTTCTGCAGGATAAAACGAAATTCTCCAGACATTGGCCATAATCACCGAATAAGAAACGGACAAGAAACGAATGCGAACGTAGACGAAAAGGATTGAAAATTTTGCCGTCCGTTTGACGTCCTTTAGCGCTATCCGATAAGGTGTGACTGGGCCCTTAAGAATAACATTACTAGGATATATACAATGTTACTTTGTTCTGAAATTAAGTTTTGTGCAGCTGAACTGAAAATCACTGAGACAGAAGCGCCAGTGTTCAAGTCCACTTCTACGTATAGTGTCACAGCAATCTTCATTTCTTTGGTTCTTCCTCCTTTTCTCAGACAGTGAGAAAATGGACCAATGTTCATTTCCACATTTGTCATCTGACCACTCTTGGTTCACGGATAAACGTTTAACGTTGACGTCTTCTTTTGTCTCTCATGCTGCACTGATTTCTTTTTCAAGCACATTTTATGTATATTCTAATTACCTGGCTTGTGTGACATTAACTGTTTTTGTAAAAGCTAGCACTTGTCTGGTGTGTAGTTTGTCCCATATATAAAACAAGGTTTACTTTCACGGCAATAACTTTATGTACAGTTTCTTGCCCATGTGCCTCCCGAGCATCAAACTTTTATTTTTGCCTGCTTCGTTTTCAGCGAGTTTCATAGAAATTGCTATGTCCATGGCCTTCTTTAACTCCAACTTGTTCTCAGCCATAGCTTCCGCTAGGTTGCCACTGATGAGAAACCACTCACTAAACGATCATGCAGTGCTTGATTCAAGAATTCCCCGTAAGCTTTCTGATTTTCAGCAATATATTGACTAACAGTTTCATATTTTCCCTGATTTCTCTGGTAAAATCATAATCGTTCCGCGAACGCCAATGGTTTTTGTTTCAACTGTTTATAATGAAATATGAAGATAACGAACAGAATTCAGTCTCGAAAGTCCAATGAAACGATACAAATTTGAAGCAGAGCAAACACAAACCTAAAAAATTTAGAGGAGGGATCAGGTGCCATGGAGGAGTGTTATCAGTTAATACTGAAAGTTATTGCTATCAGTTTTCAACTCTGTATAGGTTTTCTCGGATGGCTTATTCGGGGACATTAAAATTACGAATTAAGTCCGTACATTTTCTGTCCACTGTCGACATACTGTAAGTAATATAGAATTCTTTTTGTCATTTTTCTCATTTTCATTGGCAATAAAAAATGTTCTAACCTTTCATTGTACCCTTGCCAGTTTACGTCGATTTCCCGTAAGCAGCCAGTTGTTATGTTTGTTTGTAGGGTCGTTGGACGCAACATTAACACCTATAAAAACTGCAAAGCATCACTTTTATGTTTGAGTGGAAAACAATATGGCTGCAAATACGGCAAATACAATATATCATTAAGTTGAATGTTGACTGAGGTTGTTCATACAAATTGTTAGGCTATTGTTTTCACACTGAATTGTGAACGGATTTTTCCGTTTGCCCAGTCATGACAAGGAGCACCGGTCGACAGGGAATATTTACTCCTCCATGGTACATGATCCTACTTCTGATGTTTCAAGAGGTACGTGTTTGCTTTGCTCCCGGTTTGTATTGTTTTTATGGCCTTTTGAGCTTGATTACCATTTGTTATCTTCATATTTCATTGTCATTACATAACAGATAAACAAACGTGGTCTGAACTTCGGTATGATGAACATTACAGTGACAGCTCTATGACATTGTCGGAATGTCCTTGAAAACATATAACAAATAAAAATTTATATGTGTTTAAAATGTTTGATCAATCAATTATATTAATTTGCGATTTCGTCTTGGCTCGATCATTTTTTAATTTACCCGGTGGCAGTAAATACAAAATTTTATCCCCCAACTCCTCGATCATCAGCGGGAATTTAAATTTCCTGAAATTTTTATATGTTTCCAAGGCTCTAAAATTTTATATTTAATAAATTTGTTTTCTTTATTTTGTAGAGAATATTCAGGTTAATACAGAAAAAGTTACAAAATCCTTATTTTAATGGGGAATTTACAATAAAAAGAGTAAGAAAAGGGGACTCTAGCTGAAAAGCATTTAGGGTCTCAGAAAAAAACTTCATCACCGTGGCTAGGGATTTGTCTTCAGGTATTTGCTACTTTGCCGTGAAAAGGTTCATGTTACCACCAAAGAAAAATTCATCTAGGAAATATGCGGTTCACTGTATTCTTTTAATGCGGCCTTGAGCAATAAAATAAAATAAATATTTCAATGAAAGATTCTATCTACCAAATGTAAATGTGATTTTAGAAAGCCTCTATGAAGGCATAACCGGACACACCAGGAGGATGACTGTTATGTAATAAGTAAATTCAGTGAATTCCCCCCCCCCCTTACGAACAAAATAAGTTAGTGGGAAACCTAAAAAATGAAGATGCAGATGGAGAAAGAAAAGACTGATTGATCTTTCACCTTATGGCCTAAAAATTTCTAAAGTAAGAGAGAGTGATTACCTTAAGTTTCATTATAAAAGCTCAAAGAGAACTAAAATTATCATTTGCAACTACTTTATATATTATTATAATTCCTGTAAGTCTGTCTCTATATATTAGCTGCAGAATTGTTACTCTCGGTTGAGAAAATTTGAACAGACAAACTAGAGAGCTACAGGTCCAAGCATTGTAGAAACCTTTCTTGTCGCTCTTGTTTCTAAAGGACATCTTTCAAAAGATGATTTGAATTAATTGTAAGAGGAGTTCTTAGAACTAGTTTTTAAAAAGAAGAAGAAACATCGTTTTACGACCCCTAATTGCTCCCCCGTCCCGGGTGAAAATGAAAATTCCGAAATCTTGAAGTACATCTGCAGGGCACCAGCAAATACCTTCCAAAAGATAATTTGGCTAATGAGTAAAATGCAAGAGGAGTTCTGAGAACCAGGTTTTTTGGGATGTTTTTTGTTTTGTTTTTGCACGTCATTTTACAACTCCCATTTGACGGCCAGGGAGAAAATTCCGAAACCTTGTTGCTCATCTACTGGACACCATCAATCACCTTGGCTACTGTTTAAAATATAAGAGAAGTTCTAGGGAACCAGATTTTAGTAGAAATACATTATTTTTCACCCCCGTTTGGCTCCTAAGGTGAAAATTTAAATTCAAAAACCTTATTGCACATCTGCAGGACACTCGCAATTACATTCCAAATTATGAATGAGTTGCTGCTTAAAGGATAGGAGAAGTTTGAGGAAGAATATAGTGTTATACCCGAACTTTCTTCAAAGAGTGCGGGTATAAAAATAAACAAGATTATTCATCTCCATCGGCTCAATTGCACACATGTCTGAGACATACGTTTAACAGTTTACATATTTTTAAATTTTAAGTCCGTCGGACGGGACATTAAATGGTGCCCCGTGTCAAGGATTACAACCCCCTTGGCACGTAAAAGATCGTTTCTCTGGATTTCGAAAATGAGTAGGCTCACTGGAAACCGCCAGATAAACCAAAAACCTTTCATAAACCGAGTATTTAAAACAAGTTATCCGCCGAAACATGGCTGAAATATTGCCGACTCGGCGTTAAACAATAAACAATCAATCAATCAATCAATCTGAGACATACGATTTTTGTGACTGCGGTTTGAAGTTTAAATAGGCGAATCAAAGTTGAAAGTGTAAGTAATCTGTGTAAAAGATGTTGATGGTATAACTGCGCTCGCCTCAGTGGACGCACCGTAAAACATTTCAATTCAATTCAGTTTATTCTCACACTGTGTAAAACAACATAGAGAAAATACAAACATAATTATTATGCCGACTGTTGTATTGTATTTATACGACATTTTAATTAAATTCTCAATCCCAAACTTGTTTGCAGACGTTAAATCTGAATGAAAATTTTCTTGAAATTTTTTTATAATGCGTTACATCAAAAAGCGTTATAATGATTCCGAAGTACTAGTTCATTATGATTAATGATTAATTCCAAAATTTGTTAGATTTTTTTCTTTTAGATCATTGTCAATGATATCAGTCTTTTGTAAATGATATTCGTTTTTGTCAAATGTATAAAAAAAAAAACTACCTTTATCTATATTTATATTCTAATAAATTTTGCAAAGAAACTCCGAATCGCCTGCACCAGAGTCCATACTTACTACAAAATTACTACAAAATAGTTCCTCCTTGTTGTAAATTTTCTTATTTTAACTAAATGAGCCAAGACACTAAAAGTTTGATCACAATTCGAGCTCTCTGGATCTAGGAAAGCAGTGTTGATGTCTAATTTCATCTTTGATAATTAACACACTTTTTTGTCATAAAAGTCAAAAGTACTGTCATGAATGAATTTCCTTTTAACTGTCAGAAAAAAACTCTATCAAATGATTTTGAAAATTGTCGAATTTGCTTAACATAGAAATACTCTCATTTTTTAAAGCTTATAAATAAATTTTAAGACACTAGAAAATCATTAGATTTTCTTAGACAATCTTATTTAAGTTGTAAACAACAGTAGAAACTTTCCGGAATTGTTGTGGAAAGTTTTTTTTTCTTTTGATAGTTATTTAAATTAGTAAAAAATAATTAAAGTGCACTTGCATTTATATATTCTTTGACAGAAAATAAATAACAAAGTAGAAAAATACTAGTTTTATGTTTTAAAAAAATCATATAATCGCCCATTTCCATCTTGTTTTGCATCTATTTCAAAATGTTGTCTGAATTCATGTTTATACATGAATTTATTTGCAACATACTTGAGTTCTTTCTACAAATCCCTATATTTCGTGTGCATATACAATTCTTCAACTGTCGTTTTTGATGTGTTTAGGCCGGGCTATTAACGTAGGTCAATTTGGCCAGCTTTTGTTAACCGGATGTTCACTGAACAGCCGCCAAATTAAAAATATACTGTTAGACTGTTAGCATGTATTTCCGAGCACTCTTGATACAACACAAACTTAATCAGACTAAACAAGGTAATATGTGGATTTTCCTTAACAAATTACTATGACTGGTAATGAATTGCAACCGACTGGATATTGTTAAAAAGTGATACAAAATTTTTTTCGTCATCAACGTTACATATATGTTTGTCACAAAAGAACGTTTCATTCACCACAAAATAACGAAAAAATGTAATATAGTAAACTGAAATCATGACTATTGATTGAGTTTATTTAAGTGTTCTAGAGATAGATACATTAAATCCACTGATTTTGTATAGTGGTGAAAATTGAAATGTACATCACTACTTCCTAGCTATATCTCAGTGAATAATTTACCCGATCCACCAACTGTCCCACGGTAATCTCTCAGTAGTCTTGCAGATTTAAGTTAATGAGAACTCGGAAATTATAATTTGCTGAAACCCAAAATATAAAAGGATCCGAACATATTCGTAGAACGATCACTGCTTTGTGAATGAGCCGAACTGTAAGTACGTCAGTACTTTGATCCTAGAGAGTACCATGCAATTAACAAGCTAATTAACTAAACAATCGATTTTTAGCTCTACTGGTCAGAGACCAGAAGAGCTTATGCGATAGTAATGTGTCCGTCGTCCGTCTGTCTGTCTGTCTGTCCGTCCGTCTGTAAACAATTTTTTAAAACGCTTCTCCTCTTACAGTTTTGGTCTGATTTCAATATACCTGGGCACACAAGTAGACTATACTAAGATACATAATTCTGTGTATCGGTTTTTAATTTCAATGAACGGTGTTGCCATGGTTACTAAAAATAGAAATTTCTGTGAAAAAATTTCAAAACGCTACCCCTCCTACAGTTTTGATCTGATTTCATTATAACTTGGCACACAAGTAGACTATACTAAGATACATAATTCTTTATATCCGTTTTTGATTTCAATGAACGGTGTTGCCATGGTTACTAAACATAGAAATTTCTGTGAAAAACTTTCAAAATGCTACTCCTCCTACAGTTTTGATCTCATTTCCATGTTACTTGGCACACAAGTAGACTACACTAAGATACATAATTCTATTTATCGGTTTTTGATTTCGTTGAACGGTGTTGCCATGGTTACTAAAAATAGAAATTTCTGTGAAATACTTTTAAAATGTTACTCTTCCTACAGTTTTGATCTGATTTCATTATAACTTGGCACACAAGTAGACTATACTAAGATACATTATTCTGATTATCGGTTTTTGATTTCAATGAACGGTGTTGCCATGGTTACTAAACATAGAAATTTCTGTGAAATACATTTCAAACGCTACTCCTCCTACAGTTTTGGTCTGTTTTCAATATGTCTTGGCACACAAGTAGACTACACTAAGATACATAATTTTATTTATCGGTTTTTGATTTCGTTGAACGGTGTTGCCATGGTTATTAAAATAGGAACTTCCTTGAAATACTTTCAAAATGTTACTCCTCCTACAGTTTTGGTCTGATTTTACTATAACTTGACACACAAGTAGACTATACTAAGATACATAATTCTCTATACCAGTTTTGGATTTTGATGAACGGTGTTGCCATGGTTACTAAAACTAGAATTTTTTGAAATACTTTCAAAATGCTACTCCAACATGTTTTGTCTGATTTCAGTATAACTTGGCATACAAGTAGACTACACTAATATACATAATTGTCATTATTGCTTTTTGATTTTGTTGAATGATGTTGCCATGGTTACTTAAATCAAAATTTATGTAAAATTATTTTAAAAGGCTACTCCTCCTACAGTTTTATTCTGATTGCAATAAATCTTGCCACAAAAACAGACTAAACCATGGATCATTATTCTATTTATTGCTGTTGCAAAGTTTCAAGTCCAAGTACTACTTTTATCTTCCTTTATAAGTACAACCAGTAGAGCAACAGTCTCATCAGAGACTTCTGGTTAGCCATAAACTGGCAAATGCTCTTAAATTATGCGAAATCATGTAAAATGGTAAGTGTTTCCAATAAAGTCTATACCTTAAGGTTCATGTGTCAAATTTTTGAGTTTACGATAGAAGGATATAATTCTTAAAATACTATGTCAAGATAAAGATTAATTGTAATCAGGAGACAATGTTCGTTGTCACTTACCCTGTGGATTTCCCCGGACAGAATACGTTAGCTGTTCAGAGGAGGCCTTCACGCCTTGGAAAAAAAGGTGTAGATGATAGATATTGTATGCGGTCGGTTCAAAATTATATAGGTGAACTTTTATCTCCTCAGTGTATGCACAATAATGCATATTTGTTTGTCTTTTTTAAGTTGCATTTGCGAAGAAGTCTGAAAAGCTAAATAAAGTATAGCTGTAACGAGAGTAAAGGAATTTTTAAAAGGTTTTTTTCTTTAAATCTGTATCTTGTGAATGCACACTATAATTTCTATTTATTGTGCTTGTTCAGACATGTCATAAAAAGCACAATGAATAGAAATTGTAGTATGCATTCACTTCTTCACAAATGAAACTTTTTTTTGGAAAAAAAAATGTATTTTGTGCATACACTGAAGAGGGAAAAAAAGTCTGAGGTATTTATCACAATTTTCAGGACTAAAAAAAAAATCAGTTTCAATCTACTGTTATCTGTCTGTTCAACGTTACGTCAGTGTAAATAGGGGACGTAAAAAATGTTTGTTAATGTTACGAAGCGTCAAAAAAGCTGATCATGTTAAGCTAAACTTAATAAATTTAAAATTTATTTTAAAATGTTATAAACATCGACTCCGGATCGCTGTGTATGAAATTGATCAACTCGATATATTTCTGTAGAGAGTCAGAAACAAACCTAATAAGTCATACTTATATATTATTTTTCTTAGAACACATTTTTTATACAGTTTGCGACATTCCTGATATCAGATTATAAACAGTCAAATGACAGATACGGTTCTAGCATTCTACTTCAAGGGTAAACTGTTATTTTCATTGTATAATATTCAGCAGCAAAACTAGACTCTGACACACCAGGTCTAGATAACAAAAAAATCTGTAATTTGCGAATGAGTAGACGCTGCATACTTTAGCCAGTGGTGTCATATATATATATATATATATATATATATATATATATATATATATATATATATATATATATATATATATATATATATATATATATATATATATATATATATATATATATATATATATATATATATATATATATATATATATATCAAAAAAAAAATCACGAAATATTTACTGCAAGCGCTTTCGCCATGTTATAGGCTCTTCAGGCAGTTATAACTGCCCGAAGAGCGTAACATGGCGAAAGCGCTTGCAGTAAATATTTTGTGATTTTTTTTTTTTTAATTTTTTTATTTTTTTTTTTTTAATTTTTATTTTAATGTACCCAACAAAACTGTACCGGTTCTTCATTTTGTCTCCAAATTATATATACATATACATATATATATATATATATATATATATATATATATATATATATATATATATATATATATATATATATATATATATATATATATCGTTCCCAGAAATTATTGAGAATATTTTTTGTGATAAATTTCTTTTCAAAATATTTTAAAAATAAGGTATTTAGAGTTTGAATTCAGTTTTTTATCAAATGAAAATACTACGTTCTTGCTTTATATGCAGTTCTCATGTTTTACTTACATGTACCGTTTTCTTTGCAATTCCTTACTTATACATAGCTTGAATAGGTCGAGAGTTCAACCCCGGGCTGGGGCGGAAGTGGGTATCCTTATGAAAAGTGAATTTCTTTGTGCTTTCTATATTAATATTTCTTCACTTAGGGCAGTTATGTTAGTTTAAGAGTTGTTGTAAAATGTGCTTTATAAATAAAAATTAATTTTATTACAACGTATATTGGTAACGATCCTCTGATAAAACTAATGTCCAAAATAACTGTATCTCACTTCCATTCTCAATGACCGTGTAGTGTAGAGCAGCGCCGCGAAAATTCCATCGGCATCGAAAGCAAGTTTTTTGATTTGCCGAGATAGCCGAGCGGTCTAGCGCGCTGTTCCTGTACTGCTAGGAGACAGATTCCGTAGGTCGAGAGTTCAACCCCGGGCTGGGGCGGAAGTGGGTATCCTTATAAAAAGTGAATTTCTTTGTGCTTTGTATATATATATATATATATATATATATATATATATATCGACCGATCCATAAATTTCTGGACGAAAGGAGAGAAATGAAGTGATTAATATATAAGTTTTCAGGAAGTATTTACCTGAGCCTGAGAGCTTCAAGGAAATTTTAAAGGTTCAAAGCTGTATGAGTGATAGTCTTCCACTTCCTTTAAACCAGTGAGTGTGTAATAGGATCAAATTGATGGATGACTAATTTCAATTTTGGAAGTGATAATTATATGACTTTATTTTCAATGAAGACGTCAGGATGATGTATAACGTTTTTTTTTCCTTTTTTTTTTTTGCCAAAGAAGTTGTTTGAGTGATATAGGTTGTTCACCAAAGAGCTAAGAATAGTATTGCTTTGATCAGCAAAAGACTACTCAGAAAGATATAGATTTGTTCAGCTAAGAACATGTCAGATCATACAGTGTTTTCATCCAAATTGTTTACCAAAGAAATTGTCAGAGTGATATATTTTTTTTCATCAAAAACTCTGTCAGATTGTTTTAGCTGTGCTACAAAGAAGTTGTAAGAATTTGTTCAACAAAGAATTTGCTACACGGCCGTAGGAACCGGGGGGGAGGGAGCGTGCCCCCCCCCCAATAATTCTGCCTATATATAGTTTACTATAGAAAACTTAGCTATTATATGCTTGTGCCCCCTCAATAAAAACGTCTGATGACCTTTTTTTTTTGCTTGTCAAGGAATTTTTGGTAGTTGATAGCGCCCCCTCGACTGAAAATGTATATCTGTCCCCCCCCCCCCCAAACTGAAATTGCTTCCTACGGGCCTGTGCTATAATGATATAGTATGTTCTTCAAAGAAGTTGACAGAATTATATAGTTTTTTTCATAGAATTTGTCAGAATTATATAGCTTTTTATAGCTTTGTTCTTCAAATAACTTGTCAGAATTATATAGATTTGTTCAACTGTTGTCAGAGTGAAATTGCTTTGTTATCAAAGAATCCGTATGAATAAATCCAGTAAGTTGTCAAATCGATGTGTTTTTCTTCACAAAGGAACTTGTCAAAATCATCAAAGAAGTTGTTATTGTTATGTATCTTTGTTCATCGAAGAAGTTGCATGAATGATATTTATAATATTTATTATATTGAAATTATAATCTTCGATTTTTAACCAATATTCTATTGTTCTGCATACCGTCCACCATCTGCCACTTCCTACTGGGTCGAAGAACAAGAAAGATAAAGTGTTACTCCCGCTTTTAATATTGACCTGTTTTAGATCACTCTTAGATCAGATCAAAACTGTAAAGAAGAGTAATGTTTTGAAAGTTCAAAGAAATTTCTTTTCTTATATATATATATATAGAGAGAGAGAGAGAGCGAGAGTATCTATATTGTGTGATTTGATATTTGCTTTATCTTACGAGTTGAAATAGTGTGTATTAGCGAGGCTTGCCGTGCGAACATACACCATTTCAAAGATGTGGAGAAGGCAAACATTAAATCACACAATTATAAATGTTCTATTTATCTCTTATGATTTCCGTTTTTAACAATACTTTTGAGATAACCCCTCTAAAAATTTCTCCCCAAATCGATGACGTGTAAATTGATGACGTCGCACTGTTGACGTTGAATGCCGAAAGATACAAAATATGATATCTTGGAATGATATCTGCTGCGTCTTTTAAAACATATGTGACAATCTGTTGGAGATTCATTTTAATACAAACTTTTAACTGGAAGCTGAACAGTGTTGTAAGGACCGGGGAATCATGAATTCTTCTCTGAAATCATTCTGTGTACGGCGACTGTGCTAGCTAGGCTAACGTTACTTGTAGATCCATGGTAAGTTATAAAGCATAATGTAAGAAAGCATTTTTGAAAGGGGCTAGACTTCCCTGCATGATCAAATGAATCTTGCACAAACAACTTCACTGCTAGGCCTAACGTTGCCTACGAGAACGATTGGAGGGTGGGGGGTGTAACAACCGTTATTGCAGTAGCCAGTAATTTTTATTGAGGTTAAATGAAAATTTTTGCTCATCAGAATTCATTTGAAAACGCAAGAATTTTCACAAATAAAAGTACATCTTGAAGCGAGGGGTTGTGTCAAAACCGGAAGTGTTATTGATAAAGCATACCCTTGGATAAAGCATAGGTTTATCTTATGGGTTTAATCCACCACAAGTTATATATATATATATATATATATATATATATATATATATATATATATATATATATATATATATATATATATACTTTTATGTACAATTCTTAATTATCTCCTATTGAAAGAAGGTATGGACCTTTACGAGGGTTGATCCAAAAGTAATGTCACAACTGCTATAAAATCTTTAATCATCGAATTTTTGCATACTAATTTCCCTGCCTATCTTTTTGCATACTAATTTCCCTGCCTATCTTTTTGCATACTAATTTCCCTGCCTATCTTTTTGCATACTAATTTCCCTGCCTATCTTTTTGCATACTAATTTCCCTGCCTATCTTTAACTTTACATTAAAATTTCATTCAGATATATGCAGTGCTTTGTAAAATATTAAAATAAAAACAAGGTTGGGTTGTCGATCGCCGCACGGCAAGAAATTTACCGACGTCGTTATGACGTTACTTTTCGGCACAGTATAACGCAATACTGGTAAAAAGTTGTATATTAGAAATCGCTACTAGAGTAGGCAAAAATGTCTATCAAAAACGCCATGGCTCTTTCCTTGGGTTAACATCATAACTTTGAAGACAGTACACCTTGGTAATTTTCTAGTGTTAAAGGAGAATAAGTCTTGTTTTTCTTGTCAATGAAGTAAAGCGGGTCCTTGACCTTTTCCAGATCATAACCTTCCTCTACTAGCTCCACTTTCCGGTTCTTCATTGTTTGTGTGACAATGAACTCTGTCATAAAGCGGAGGAACAAAGGACGAGCGTAGCCCGGAAGTTCCTTCTCGCAGACTGAGTAAATCGTTCGCAGTTTGTCGGCTGTGATCTGATTCTCTTTCAATATAATGGCTGCCATACCAGCTCGTCCGTCTTCTCCTTCACATAAAAAATAAACATCAAATCATTAGTCTTGCCTTTAAAATATAAATGTAGCAAAAATAAGAAACAACTACAAGAAATCAATTTTCCTTCATACTTATTTAGTCATTCGATACGTCTTCAACTTTTTGCAGTTTCTTTGTCCGAGATTGTTTTCAATAAAAGGAGATTTTCTTTGTTTTCAATGCAAGGAGGTATTGTAGAAAACCGTTAATAAAACAATTCTGCTTAATAGAGCAAACATCATTAAGCAGTGCAATGAACCTTCTTTTTTTTTCAAAAAATAAAATCATTAAAGTATATGGAAATGAATCAAGAAATTATGAAAATGATTATCTAAATGTTTGAAATGACAAAAGAGGTAAGAGTTTAACATTAAATCTTCCATGAAGTACGTAATGTAACGAACAGCGATCAATCTCATAAATCCTGTAAACAGAACAAATTGTTAACAGGCAAAAACGTATTCCTGGAAACACCACAGTCGGGAACAGATGCCTAAGAAGAGTAAGCATCCTCTGTTGACCGGTCACATCCGGCAATGAAAGCAATTACCTTATAAAATGATATCATACACGACCCAACAATAGGTTGTATTAATGGACAAGGTCATTATAACGACAGTAGAATTTGCGAAAAGCTGACAGTTGTTGAAATCCTTGTAATATAAACTTATTTGTCAGTAGCTTGCCTACATTTAAACATTAAAAATACTCAGAGCTTGATTTTGCGTATCGAACCAGTTGGGAGATATAAACACCATTCGCAGGTGATAAGAGTGGCCCTCTCGACATAAATAAGGGAAGCTGACGATGCAAAAAACAGAATTCATCTCATTTGTCATACAGTTTAGTTATTAGCTGGCCATTATCGTCTTAAGTCAGTAAACCATTCAAAGATGAAACAGATGTGGCAGATTCTATCTTATCCTAAATTTTGAGTTCAGTGGGATAGATCAAGTCGATTATAAATGAAAGTAGGTATTGTTAATTGATAAAATGTCGTTGATATATCTTCTTTTTCTCATGTACATGTAGAAGTTTATGAATAAATTCTACATCATAGGAATAGAAAAACCGGTCGGCTAATAAAGGGCACAGTAAGTGCCCTTCAGAAATTTCTAACAGATTGTTGGAAGTCCTGATCTCCAAACCTTTATATTGTAAATGCGGAGCTCCAGCATCATTATAATGTCAACTTCAGAGTACTCGTATGTACAATCAGAATGATTTTTAACAAATATATGAATATTTTTTAACAAATAGATGACTAATCAGTCGGGGGTTGGGGTTGGGGGTTGAAATTTTATAAAGATGGTGCTGGACCGCATTTAATTTATTCGAAACCTTTGTCCTGATTTTCTCTTGTTGAGTGATCTCTTGGATTCTCTAGCATGAATGAGGTCACAAAGATTACATTCAATTCCATAGACAACGTTAGAAAAACTCAGATCTTCACAAGTTTTGGTACTAAAAGATTGTCCTGTGAAATTGCTATTAAAAGAATTTTGGTTAGTAAAATATTACAGGTTTTACAATTTTTTGTACATTTCGAAATGGAACACATAGGCTCCAATTTGAATCGTCATAAAAGTTAAACATCTCTGATGGAAAATTTACAATCTTTTATTCTGGTAAAGGTGTTGTCTGTTTCATACCAAACCCGGTTATCTGAACACTGTATGTAATGGCCGTCACACAGATTAAGATTTGTATTAAAATTAGGGATGGGAATTTGTAACCGGTTAATCGATTAATCGGTCGGAACGATGGTAATCGATTAGAAAATCTGCAATCGGTTAGTCGGAAAATTTAAGATATGTAAAATTGAACGCAATTTTCTTTTTTTTTTTTTTTCACTGTTATATATTTATTATTCATTACGTATTATTTCATCAAGTTACATGTACCTCGAACATGAACTTCTGAAACCCTAAAAATGATTGAATTTGACTGAAAGGTTCAATTTATTGGCAAAGACACGAGTTTTTGGGAAGACAGACTTTTCCTATTCTGGTGGCAATTTCTGAAACATTGACTTAAGTTTATTTGTTTTTTTTATATCACGAAAATGAAGCCTTATTTAGGTTCAATATTAAGGATATGTGATTACTCTTATCACTTAACGAGGTTCGTTCCTGAGTTTTTGAGCAGATTTTTGTCTTGACCTCTATTTAAAAAAAAATTCTGCATAATGTTTAGTTCTTATATCAAATTTGGATTCTACAATGCTTTTTAAACTATATTCAATTAAAACCCCATGATTAAATTCCATACCGAAATCATTAAGTGAGGAACTGTATTTTGTGGCGGAAGATTTTTGAGAAGAAAATGCTCAGTTTTTCTCTTTCAAAATAATTACAGTATTGTTAAGTTTGGAATCCTATTTTTACATGCAGTCTGCACAAAGAGTTATTTTGTGCACTGAAATGTTTTATGCTAGTCCTAAATGATATATTAAATTAACCGTCATGAATTCTATTGGACAAATATAGCAAATATATTGTGAATGTCCAGGGGGAAAAATAGCCCACTTTAGGCTAAAAAATTAACACTATTCAAGTTATATATAAAAATTAACATCACAAACCCCCACTTTTAATTTTCTTTTCTGAAAGAAACAGCACAATTTTAACCATTTTGCTTAAATTCAGAAAAATGTCATTACTTTTAAATGATTTTATTGCTTGTTAAATTTTCATTGCCAGAAAAAATGACATTCCTTGAGTGCAAAAAGGTCAAATAATTTACCATGCGAAGTAATTTGAAACTTTTTTTGTTGTCACAAATTTTAAAGAGTTCCCATAATTTATTTGGATAAAAAATATTAGAGGAAAAACTTTGAAACATTGATTTATGTGTTAGATGCAATTACAGTGCAAAAAGGTCATATTACAATCTCCATTGCGCCAAAAGAAGCACATTGACCCCCATTTTTGGTTTTGATTTTTGATTAAGCTATATGTATAAATATCAAAAATATACTTCATATAAAATTCTCAATACTTTTGATAACAGGATCCAACCTCCTTAAGCTGGAAAACACTATGTACTGTGCGCAGAACTATCTAGTTTATTGAGTATATATATACAGCTCAAAAACACTAGGACATACGCAAAGTACCTTACCTACTGATAATTTTTCAAGATATCCCTTTTTTTTTATTAAATATATATTCATTTGTATAATATTATATAATATACACAGACAATTTTTTTTTAAAAAGGAAATCTCTACATAAAAGTTGATAGTTCAGCGTTTTTACACATCTTATTAAGCTGATTTGGAGGTAATTATGGCTCTCCGGATTGAGATCGTGAGGTAATAATTGGTCGGTTTGTGAAGTATTAATTACTGTTTTTAAAAACATTATATTGGTACCCTGACTCTCCCGTAATACTTTTGATTTTTTGCCCATTATAGACATAGGAGAGTGATATCTTTTTATGCTGGGCGACGTGTCAGCCAGTGTGGAATAATATATCCTGGATAACCCTATTAATGGTTTATTATTGTACAGTATTGTTTGCAATGACAATTAATACATGTAAGTTCAAGTGACTAGGACGGGTTTCAGGCAAGATAGCGGTTACCAGCACAGATAAATAAAACCGAGAAGCTAGAAAATTGTACCTTAATTGCTGGTTTATTATGCCGATATATACATGATGGTTATAAGATAATAATGTTTGTAAATTTGTTGAAAATGAATCATTATTCTACGCCAAACCTTACAACTTTCACTGGTCAATATTTAGTACTCACCAGGAATTGACACACCAAAAACGTTGACGTCACGAATAAAGGGTATTCGGCTTATTATGTCAGCCACTTCTGTTGTCGAGACGTTCTCACTTTTCCATCTGGAAATTATTTAGAAAATATATCCAGAAATTCCTAGTAAAAATGCACCACTATTACTGTACGTGTACATAAATTGGCGTATTCAAAATTTAGCGCAATCACTGGGTATGGAGTTGTTAGCGTAATCATGAATTAGCGCTAAACATGTCCGTAGTGTGTATTGTAGTTATAGATGATTTCTTAGCGGTATTCATAAATTAGCGCATCGTTGTCTGCGTCAAAGCCGCTAAAATATGAATCCCTCTTTTTTGAGTAAACATACTGTAATTTTCGAAATCTCTTCAACAAATTTAAATATTCATAAGCATAGAATATAATTTTTTTAAAACAAAAATATTTTCTCGGACAACATACTTGTTTCCAGTTTTACTTTTTAAATTGTTTTGACCCATCATTTAAGTTATTAATCCTCGTCATCAGCAAATATAAAAAGTATATATCAAGTGTTTGAAATTCAGGTGGGTTTATTATCATCATCAGATAGACAAGCATTCACATTGGTAAACTGTCGGTGTTTGCTACACTAACCTAAATGTGTCCCCTGTTCTGTCTCTGAAATACACGTTGTAGTTTTCATCTAGGTACATCAAGTCACCAAACGAAAACCAGCAATCCCCTTCCTCGAACACGTTTCTGATTAGTTTCTTTTCATTCATTTCTTTCGAGCCTTTGTAAAATCCTGAATAGAATTCTTTGTTGATTCCAGATATGACAATACCTACTTCACCTGAAAGAGTTTCAGTACTCCTGAATTTGAATCAACCACAGCTAAATGTCACATGTATCAGGGACGGATTTAGGATTTCATGGGGGGCAACTTTTTAAAAAATTAAATGACAACAGAAATCATGAGCGGACTCGGGTATTTTTCCTCGGAGTTGAATATCTATTCAAAGAATAATTTCAAAATTGGAAATATACTGACAAGCCAAAAAGAAGTCAAAAGTGCCCAAACACGAAAAAAATCCTATTTCATGAAAGGGGTGTGTGTCTCTTTTAACCTTTTTTAAAAATACTTTTTATGGAGAATCATACTTTTTGAAGTTAATACGAATGTAGTAGCATACGTATCATCAAGACTTAATTCTAGGTAGCTGGAAGCGCAACTGAGTTTTACCGTACATATATCAAATGTGATCTCAGGCTTATTGGAACTACAAATTAACAAACTTGGGACCAACGTTGAACTCTCCAAAAGCTTGGTATTAAACCGACATAATGCTAAGTCACAACTGCATTCCGATCAGAGTCTAGAATTCACAGACTGGTTCTCAGTGTGTACTTCTGTCGTAGAGTAGATTTCCCCCATATCCACCCCCGGAATCTGTACTCCAGAGTAGGACTTCCCCCAGAGGGCAAATCTCACACTGGAGCCAATTTTCCCCCTCTTTCTTTCTCAGAGTAGGATTTCAACTCTTTTATCAATGCTAAAATCATATCGACAATATTTGGCTAAAGTTAATATGAAAATCAACTGATTTTTCAACTGAATTATAAGACTCGTGTTTTCGACTCAAGAATTGTTCTTTAGTAGGAAATCTTAAAATATATAATTCAAATCATTGAGTCTCATCCCAAAATCTTTTAAACTCCTAAGATATTGCAAAATTAGTCATTCAAAAAAAAATCATAAGACTCGATGTCTCAACCCCTCTCTCGACCCAGCGGTACCTGTTTGTTCACGAATTTCAGAATGTGTGTCAGGCGACATTAAGTGATTTGATAATTTGATTGCCCTCTATTTATAGAGGCTTTTTATCGATGCTTTTTACAAAATATGTGTGAGAAAATTCTTTTTGATTATGATTATTTTGTGAAGTTTCGTTAAGATTGTCCATGAGAGCACCTGAAGGAAAATCAGAGTAAGGGAAACATGTAATAATGTACCCCCCATACATACGTACAGCCATGAAATTTTATTGGGGATGGGTGGGTTTGGAGGAAATCGCACTGTGTAAATATTACACAGAGTAGGATTTCCATCCTACAAATTGAATATGGTTTGGAATTTTATTACGGGAAATACTTACTCTACAGTCATATTTCCTAGGTTGGAATCCTACTCTAGAGTCTATTTTCTTGGGAGAAACCCTATCTAAAGTCAGTTTTCAGGGGGTGGGGAGAAGGGAAAGTCTACTCTACAAGACCGGTACACAGTCTTGAACAGCCTGGCGGTTATTAATTCATATACAAACCTGGTTTGATCATAATGCACCTTCCATTTTTATCTCTTATCGGTTCTTCGGTTCTGTTGTCGAATTTGATGAAGTTCATTTGAGAGTTTTTATTCCTGAATATCACTGCTTTCTGAAGACAAATATACAATTTATAAGGTTTGAAACGATTTCTGATCTTGGCTAAAATAACGTTAATTATAGTTATATAACTATTCTAAATACCATCAAAGGAGACATCCTTCCGACTGCACCAACTTTACCCGTGACATTGAAAAGACCCCCGGTTCCCTCTGACGCACTGAAAAATTCAATGATTCTTGGAATCTTGAATCTGGTTTTAAATTCCTCCCAAATGTCTATTCGAAGTCCATTTCCAACTGCCATACGCACATTATGAACACCATCAAGCTCATTCTGTTTCGAAACAAGAAATGTATGAAACTGTTTTTTTTTTTTTTTTTTTTTTTTTTTTTTTTTTTTTGCAGACACTGCAATAATTTTTTTTTGAAAATATACCTCCGGTACGCGAAGTAAATATCTGCATAATTCTCCAATATATTGTATAACTGTAACTTTATGTTTGCGCACATCTTCCCAGTAATGACGGGCGGAGAACTTTCGGCGTAGGACTATAGTGGCTCCTATTAAATATAAAACGTGACATGTAAGCAGATACTAAAATAATATTGTAGATCCCGAAATATATGCGATTAATAATTATCGTGTAATTCGCGAGAAGCACCGCTCGCGAAATAAAATTACCCGCTTTTATTTTTATTAAGCTGAAATGCATATAAACTCTCTATCTATCAAACGTTATTTTTCTCGCAATTTGACGTCTTAGGGCCATTTGGCGATATAAAGTTCTCGCGTAAAATAAAGATTCTACATGAAATTAGATAGTGACAACCTACAAACCCCTTTCAATTGTATTAAAAAGACATAATGCGAGGCTGACGCCGTGGTAAAGTGGCGATGCAGCATACACTATGTCGTTTTCACTGTAGTCAAAGGCCTGCCAGTACGCAGAGGCAATCACCGCTTTTGCATTATTCACTATTGCAGGTTTTGGTAGCCCTGCAAATGTTTGAATTTTATAATTTAAAATCCAAAAATTTGTGTGCATTATCATAGGAAGATAATTAAAATACCATATAAACGCACCTGTTGTACCGGAAGTATATATATAGAGGATGGGACTGCGCATGGTGGTTCCCTTTCGGTGAACTTTACAGAGAGGAACAGGAAGCGTCCGTAGAAGAACCTCATCCATTGAAAGAAGGTTCGAAGGAAGGTCGATTTGTCGTTTCCCCTGGACATATATCTTAATGTTAGGTATATCGTTCAAAATCTCTTCAATCGAACGTAAATGGTCATCACCTATTGTAAATTGAAACATACAATGTTAGAGATAACACAAAGCATAATGCCTTTAAAATTTAGGGATGGTAATTTGTAATCGGTTAACCGGTTACTCGGTCGGAACGATAGTATTTGGTTAAAAAAATCTGCAATAGCGATTGGTTATTAGGAAAAATTAATGTGTAAAGTTTAAATATAATCAGTCTGATTCCCCCCCCCCCCTTTCTCCTTTCATTCGAGTGAAAGGAGAAGGGGCTGGTTTTAATCAGACTGAAATATAATCATCTTGGAAAAGTAGATAAAAACCTGAGCCAATGATGAGCACTGGTGCCTCGCTGACTTTGATGGAGTGAATGAGTGAATGAGCCTTTAAGTGGTAGTTAATTAATGCTCCTATTAATCCTGCTTTCCACAACCCTACAATTAAAATTTGATTTTTTTAGTCAAATGCTTTTTATTTTGAAAATCAATATTCAGATCTATAATCACCTAGAAATGTCCATACAAATGCAGGTTCGTTTTCTATCATCATGGCGACTGGCGTATCTCGGGGAAGTTTCCATGATGCAGCAAGGTTTGCCACTTTATTGGCCATGGCGTCGACAAATTCATATGTATATTGTTTATCATCGAAAATTATAAATGTCTTTTTCGGTATGCGCACCACATCATCTTCAAACATATCCAAGACGGTCCGCATCTGGCTTATGTGTTGACCAATCTGTTTCATTGCTTTTATTAGTGCTTGAATTGTTATGACGTCATCGACGATCCACGGTACCCAGGACTTCCACGCCGCATAGCCTGCCCCCGCCAAACCGGAAGCGATGAGAATTGCTCTTTGTTGCTTTGACATCTAAATATAATTATCAGGATATATTTTTTAAAAAATAAAACAAATTAATACAATTTGCAATACTTTTAGAAATTTATATACAGTAAAGTGTCTGTTTTAATTTGAAGGGATGGAGGCTACTATATGCTGTTACACAAACACAGACACTTACACACATACAGGGATATCTATCTATCTATCTATCTATCTATCTATCTATCTATCTATCTATCTATATATGTGTGTGTGTGTGTGTGTGAGGGTGTGTGTGTGTGTGTGTGTGTTAATCTGTCTGTTTGTTTGTCCGCAAAACTTTAACCTTGCATATAACTTTTGAATGGCTGGTGCTAGGGCTTTCATACTTCGCATGTGTATTTCTGAAGACAAGACTTTCTTTTGGATACCAACATTTGTGACCTCTTGACCTTGGAGTCTGGCCTACTTTTGCAAAATTTTACCAAACTTTAACCTTGGTCAAAACTTTTGAACGATTGGTGCTAGGGCTTCTATATTTCATATGTGTAATCCATCTGACCAGACCTTTCTTGGGGGTGTCAATATTTTTTACTTTTTAACCTTGACATTTGAGTTAAACCTACATTTGAAAAACTTTAACCTTCGCCATAATTTCTGAACGGTTGGTTCTAGGGCTTTCATATTTAAATTATGTTTTCCTTGTGAGAAGACCTTTTCCTTGGTACCAATATTTTTTACCTGATGATCTTGACCTTGGAGTATGATTGATTTTTATTTTTGAAAATCTTTTAACATTCACCATATTTACTAAACAGTTGGTGCTAGGGATTTCTTATTTCACATATGTATTCCTTGTGATAAGACCTTTCTTTGTGTACCAACAGTTTTTGATCTCTCAATCTTTACCTTGCAATTTGACCTACATTTGAAAAACTTTAGCCTTGGCCTTGAGCTGTCATACGGGGGCATCAGTGTTTCACAAACACATCTTATTTTTCCTGTCATCGAATCGTCGAAAATCTGATATCCATACGTTGAAAGCGACCTACTCCCCAAAGGGGCTTGTTTCTGTAATATTCTTTTAACCCAGAGTATAATAATAACACGATGTATCTAAGGCCACATAAATTTAAACTTTAGATTTTTATCCTAATTTGTTTAAAAATCGGGGCTGGTGGGCGGATTCTATTTTCATTTTTTTTTATTAGTGAAAATATATGAATTTACAAGTGCACACGTACGCCCATGAAAGAGACGCGGCTCCAAATAATTACAGGCTGTTGCTGTACGTGGTAGTCACGACTTCTCATCGGCCTTTTTCCAAATACCTTTTAGTTTGACCAACAAATTCTTTTGTTTTATGTGAAAATATCAAAGATTTCCACTGTCGTTTCATATGTACATCCAATTTTTTTTTTTTTGGGGGGGGGGGGGTAACGTTTAAGATTGTCATTTTGCTAAAAAGTGTGTCTAAAATATTCTTTTGAATAACCGATGTTGAACAGTTTGAAGATTTCTCAGTTCCTTAGCATTTTTATTCTGTTAAATCTGAAGACGATCTTTTTTAGATACAAAATAACAAAAATTGTCAATTGTTAACGAGATGTTGAAATCGCTTTAAGAAAATGCTGATGGTATCTACATTTAACAAAAATTAATATTTCTTTTAATTTTGCTTTTTATGTCCTCTCTTTACTGACATATTATTTTTACATATAAACTGCTTTTCTTGCTGATTTTTCTCTATTCTCCACATGGTTCTTAAATAGCGCCGCGTGACTTTTAATACAAACGAGGAATAACTCTTGAATGGGTAAAATGCCATTGTTATAGCACAGTTAGATAATCTTTCTTTTAAGTTTAATGGGGAATTTTTTTATAAGTACGATAAATAACTCGATAATGATACGTAGTTTAGAGAAAACATTCCCCTCCTGGACCCTCGGAGGGGAATGTTTTCTCTAAACTATTCAACACTATCTCGTACATTAGGGTCATATGTCAAATTTTTGTATAAATGCTACCTAAGGGACTCTCTATCTTAACGATGTTTGCGCCCCTGCCACCGATCAGTTGGTGGCGGAGGCTTTTTTTTTGTTTCCTTTAATTAACAATATTGTCTGTACATAAGTGCATGTATGTACTCTTATGATAAGGGTTCATGTAAATATATAGTCTATAATTAGGGGTCATGTCAATATTTTGAATTTACAATGAAGTCTCTACATTAGAATTTATGTGTCGAATTACAATAAAAGCATATGCATGCAATGTTAATTTGAAGAGTAATCATAATCAGATGATAATTGTCGTTGCCACTTACCTCGTGGCATACGTAAGTTGTAGTAGGCCTTCACGCCATAAAAAATGGTGGGTGACATATTTTTAATAGGTCAGTTCAAAAATATATAGGTGAACTTTTATCTCATATCATGCACCTAATGCATGAAATACATCATATCTTTTTTTCTTTTTTATTTGTGAAGTATCTGAGAAGCTTAATATTGTATAACTGTAGAAAAGTAAATGAACGAAGTATTTTTTAAGGTTTTTCAATCCTAATTTTACGATGGCACAGTAATTTCCTTACCTGTGCAGACAAAATGTTAACAACTAAAACATTTATCGCTTGCACAATTTCTGTCTGTTCTATATTACGTCAGTGTAAATAGGCCGGGGCATAACGATGCTTGTTCATGCTTGTTTATTATTATTATTAATATATTATAATAATTAATTATTAACATGCTTGTTAATTAAGGCAAAGTTCAGTTCTTTAAAAAGCATCCAAAATGAAAGCTGATCATGCTAAGCTTACCTTAATAAATCTAAAATATTCAAAATGCTATCTATACATGTATATATTTCATTAATTATTTTTTTCAGGATGCTTTTGAAACTACTTTTTTTTCAATTATTTGGTCCTCCTTTGCAAAGTTTTTTACTAAAATTTTCTTAAAAGTATAAAGTTATATTTCTTTGTTCATCAAAGAACTTGTCAGAATGATAAATGCAGCATTTTCATCCAAGAATTTATCAAAATGATACAGCTTTGTTCAATAAAGAAATTGTAAGATTTATATAGATTTGTTCGAAAATTATCAAAATGACTTAGTTATGTTCATAAAAGATTTAGCTTTGTTCTGCAAAGAATTTGTCATAATGATTTAGCTTTGTTCAGCAAAGAGCTCGACAGAAACAAATTAGTTTCAGGGTAATATTGCTTTGTTTATCATAGAATCCATACAAATAAATCCTGGAAGTTGTCAAGTTGACAAATTGACAAATTGATATGCTTTTCTCCACTACTGAAATTGTCAGGATCATATACCATTGTTTATCAAAAAAGTTGTCGGAGTTATGTAGCTTTGTTCATCAAAGAAGAGGTCTGAATATTATTTATTTGAATTACCATACTTAAACTGGATTCCTAAACTACATAAAAATCATTACAAAGATACCTAGCGTGTTTCAGTAAATGTTCTACCAAGCCTCTTTCTTTACCCTTCACTAAAATATTAACAGCAGTGAAGGAGAAACTTCAGGAGTACTGTACAACAATATTTCGAGAAGTGGTGTAAATCAGATATGGATACTTTAAACTCTAAAGAACAAGAACTTTTGAGAAAATTTGAAATCTCAAAATTTTACCAAAATCAATAACATCAAAACGCACGACTTTTCATCATTTTATACAACCATTCCGTCTAGGTCTAAGTCTAGGTTTTTTGACAGCTGCTTTTTCAATAAAAAAAAATGAACTTGTAAGTTTCCTTACCTTGACATCGGTCATTTGCAAAATTATTTTCTTTAAAAACATTCTGATTGTACACACAAGTACTCTGTAGTAGATATTAATAAGATACATCAAAACGCACGACTTTTCATCAATTTATACAACCATTCCTCACGATAAATTAAAGTCCAGGCTTTTTGACAACTGCTTTTTCAATAAAAAAAAAACTTCTGATTGTACGCACAAGTACTCTGTAGTAGATATTAAAAAGATGCTTGAGTTTCCGATTGACAATATCTATGACAATCTGTCTGAATTTCCATGGGTACCATTTGCGCTGCGTTATTAGCGGACCTACTTTTGTATTCATATTAAGCAGAATTTATTCAATAAAACTTATAATAAGAAGAAAACACTTGCTGTGGCCTTCCACTCAACATGTTGATACATCGACGACGTATTATCAATTAACAATAGTTACTTCCATTCATATGTCTACTTGATTTAACCTATTGAACTTGAAATAAAAGATACCACAGAGTCTTAACACATCTGTTTCATATTTGGATATTTTACTTGAAAAAAGCTAATGGTAACCTTACAACAAAATTTATGATAAACATGATGACTTTCCTTTCGTCCACTACCCCTACTTATGTAGAAATATACCATTATCACCTGTATATGGCGATTATATCTCCCAGTTGATTCGATACGCATGAGCATGCTCTATGTACGAACAACGTCTAAAACGAGACAGTTTCATTTAAAGTCGTCATTTCGCAAGTTCTATGGTCGATAAAAGAACCCTGTCAGCAAATACAACCTTTCATGTCTTCGAATGCTGACTGACGTTTTTCATACTAACTGTTAAGCCATTATTTAAACACTAAATTATTTACGGATTTTACCGTTTTTCCGATCAAGACAATGAGCACACGGCGAGTGTGACCAGTCGACAGGGGATGCTTACTCCTCCATGGTACCTGATTCCACCTCTGAGGTCCGTGTCTGCTCTGCTCCCAATTTGTATTATTTCAATGGACTTTTGAGCTTGATTACTGTTCTATCTCCATATTTCACGGTAGAGCAATTTTCACGTAACCAAACATTCTAATCTTGATCTACTTTACAATATAAGATAATTTCACTCAAATATAATGGAAAATGAAAACCTTCATATAAATAAAATCCTGTCATTGTCAATAAGTGTTTTACTTTTATTGTACGCAGGTGATATTTTTATTGTTGTTAACTTTTCTCCAATTTACATGTACCCCCTTTTGTAATTTTTTTTAAAATAAGGCATATAGAAAATGAATGTTTGTGCATTATGTCGAATCATGCATAAAAGGATGCATATGTGTGTTAATTTTACTGAACTGAAGCAGACAACACTTATTTATGCAATCAGCATGTGTCTGACTGCATGTTCATGAAATAGACTCGTCTATGAGACAGATTACGTGGGGGGTGACGCAGATGTTTCTCATTTTCATACACAAAGATTGAGACAGACTTTGTCTAAACATTGTCTAGAATTCTAATATTTACGGTTTTTCGGATTTGCAAAAAATATTCGGTGAATGACACATTAACACTTTTTCGATTTATTAATGGCATGACATTAGCTTGGATATGTTTCTTCCACAGTACATGTATTTATTTTTGTCTTTTATTTCTTTTCTTGTTGCTAGAGCATCTCAAACCGATACATTATAGAGGAGTGTTTAGAAACGTCTTTTATCTAAAAATTAATAAACTACAAATTTCGGGAGGCATTTAATAGACACACATCTTTGCACTTTCATGAAGTAAAATTCATTCTAAATATTTAAGAAAGTAGAAATATGTTGGGCTTTACTGAAAAAAAAATATTAAAACCACAATCCAGAAATTTTAGATTAGAAAGGTGAGGAAGCAAAACCAACACATCAGTGTCGTCAGTTCGTGTTCATTAATCTGTGCAGAGTTAACACAGAGAATACATCCAGTAAAACGTAAAAATAAACAATAACAAAGCTAGAGACCTTGTTAACAAATACAGATATTTGACATAATGTTATGAAGAATATTATAAAAACAGAAAATTAAAATTGTAAACAAAACGACAATGAAACTGAGCCCAGGGCTTTTAAACTCGATGTTGCTTACTGCCTTTAAAAAAAAGAACAGTTGCTCGTCAAAATTATAAACTACTTCACTCCAGTGTAATACTTTATTTTTTACTGCTTTTAACATCTAAGGAACAAAAAACATGTTTTTCTTGCTAAGAACTACAGATATAACAAAAAAAAATCAAAATATTTCAAAGGTTTAAGTACTGAATCACATTAGACAGATTGTCGTCCTATCATCTTAATTGACTTCTGGTTACTTAAGAACTATAACGTCAACCCATTAAGAACACTTTACGAGTGTACAACTGCTCAAGGACACTGAATGTCAAGGTCTAATAGGAAGAAATCAACGAAGTCATATCACACAAATCGATTCTTATAAAACATTACACGTGTTCTATCGTATTATTTTTTTGTTAATGAATTTGACTTGTGGATATACTTGCAGGTTTAATATATTACTATTTAACGACGACGGACCTAATTCATTTCTGCAATAGATTTTTTATTCAAATTTTAATATGAGGTAAAGTGACTTTTGGTGAGTTAAAATCAATAAAAAATTTATATGGTCATCAATGTAGATTTTTAATGGGGAGCGTTTCAAAAGTTGGCAATGGAAATAGATAATTACTATAGGAAGTAATGGGAAATTGCCAGTGTAGGGTATAAGAGTGTTCATTGAAAAAAATCTGCAATAGAATTTTTATTCATATTAAAAGACAATGTTAACAAGACAATTTACCAGCAAATTATGCCAAAAAAATAAATGAGTCATCGGCATAGATTTTTCAAGGGGGCATGTCAAACGCAGGTGTAGGGCAGATTTTGGGGAAATTTTCAGTGAAAATATCTTGGCCAAATAAATCATTTATTTATAAAATCAACAAATGAATATAAATCGAAATATTTACAATATTTTTGAATTGTGATCGAAATATTTACAATATTTTTTAAATTGAGAAGAAACATTTGAATGTCTTTAAAAGTATTAAAAATATATATTTTTTATCTTTTGTAATACATAATTAAGTCAATTTGATTCAAGGCATATGCACGGTTTTCTGCGCAGTGGCGTGAAATTTTGAATTAGGTCCGTCGTCCTTAAATTGTCCATAAATATCACTCATCTTAAGTCATTCCCAATGTTTTGCAAATAAAATTATTCTGTATGCTGTTTTTCTTTATATGAATTCTTTAGAATGACGTTTAACTGCCGATCTTATTTCAAATGAATTGCGATTCGAAATATTGAGAACTCGTTTGACATTGGCTTTTTTTTTTAATAAATTGATGAACTTTATCAGAATGAAGACAGTGTCGAAGGAATTCATTTTTGTTATAAAAATTCAAAGATAAATGTATCGTATGTTTACCTTCTTCATTTTGCGTAATGGGAGCTTAAATTAAATAAGTTAAACAAGACGATTTTAAAAAATAGAAATGCTGTTTCGTTTTCACTTCATTGTTTTAAAGAATTGAAAATATATCAGATGAAATATTTATAGCTTAACACCTAAAGAATTTTCTCTGAAGTTAAAAATATCAACTGAATAGGAACAAAAGAGTCAGAACTTCTAATATTAAAAAAATGCATATCCTAATTCTGTAGGTAGCAATTATCTTTGAATTCTCAAATTCTGTTAAACAATAAAAGCATTCTTTATTATAGCCAAATATATGTAAATAGATAAGAAAATGTTGTTTCTGCATAATTGATTTTTAAAATCGAAATAGTACATTTAGTTGAAAATATATTTATATTGTTCTTCTATTCGTTAATACGGTGACTGCTATAGGACATATGCTTGAGATATTTTTAATACCAGATTGGCTTTCTCACTTTTTTAAATCCACAATCAATAAATCTTAACACAAAGTAATATACACAAAGATACACAATTCTGTGTATTTCTGATTTCGACGAATGATGTTGCCATGGTATTTAAAATAGAAATTTCTGTGTGTTTTTTTAACGCCTGTTTTAAACCGTTTTGGTATTATTTTGACAAAGTGGAATATACTGAATACATAACTTCGAGTATCGATGTTTGATTCCTTGGAATGCCGTTGACATGGTTACAAAAGATAAAGATTTCTATGTTCTATCTCCTACAATTTTGTTTTTATTTAAATAAAACCATGAACACAGGTACATGTATAATACACCAATATAAACAATGGTGTATCGATTTTTAAAAATATATCGATAATCAATGTTGCAATGCTTCCATTAAAATCACTTTCCTTAATAAATTCAAATAATTTGTAAACCGTATTACAGCCAAGCAATCTAGTTTTTTGTGATTGTTGTACAAATTCAATCGGAATCACTTTATAAACAGATCTAAGATTGCTCCGGTTTGAATTTCCGACAGATTCTAATTATGTTAATTTTGTATGAAGAGAGAATATTTATGTTTCTCAAACTGTTGACATCAATTTTATACCTTATTTCTTAATGACATATTGGATAAATTTGAATGAAAGAAAAAAACATACCTTAAATAATGCAATTTCATTTTTAAAATATGGTTTTCTAATATTTCTTTTCGATAACAAAAATATTTACTTTTTATTCATAGTTTATATTTACAAATAACGTTTGCCATATTCAAATTAAAAAAAAAAACTTAAATGACTGGCTCTTCTTGACATGTTTTATAAGATATTTATATCATGCATTGCTTAACTTTGGTTTCGCATACTTCCTTGATACTTATAGACATACTGGATAATATACATTATAATCATACAGGATGACATACTTCTTTTTCATACTAGATGGTATACATTATAATCAAACTAAATGACAAGCATTATATGCATACAGGATGATATATATTATAAACTTACTTGATGGCAAAAATTATTATCATACTGGATGGCATACATTACAATAATACTAGATGACATACATTTATATTATAATCATATTGGATAACATACATTATATCATACGGGATGACATATCATAATCATACTGGATAGCATACATTATAATAATACTGGATGACATGTATTGTTATCATACTGGACAATATACATGCGTACATGCATGCATACATACATACATCGCTCGCATGGCGCAGTGGTAAGAGCTTTTTGTTCTAGAGTTGCAAAATAAGGAGTTGATTTGAAATCGAGGGTTCAAATTCCACTGTCGGACGCGAGAATTGGTTCCTTGGATGAGACTGCATAAACCGAGGCCATGTGTTACAGTAGATACCGGCACGAATCCCTCGCTGCTCAATGGCAAATGGTGTTCTCAAGCTTTGTTTAATTTTCCTTAAGGAACGTTAATGCCTTCTGAATATAAAATAAGCTAAATTTCAAGTCTAAGCTTATCTTGATCAATTAGAGTGGCATTTCTTTTTTAAACCTCTAAAACTTTTCCTAGTGGCATTTCTTTTTTAAACCTCTAATATCTTTACTCAATAGAAAAGTAAAGGTATTTTTCAAACGAATATTTCCTTATGGCTGGGGTACATGTATTATGATGATAATTTGCTTGGAATAGAGCAGAATCATAATTGAGTCCATATACTTAACGTATTGCATTGCACTTATAGGCAATGAAACTGTGTACTTTGTAAATATATTTAAGCAATGAACACTCTGATGTACATGCGCACTGTACATCCTGTTTATTTTTTTTTTCGGATAGAACGTCAAGTACACACATAGCAGATGTGGATACTCTGTCATAAACTCTACATAATAGTAATCGTAAATCTCAATTTCTGACTTGAGACTTTTCCCCCAGGTTTCCGATATAAAATTAATTTTTAGCTAAACAAACATATATTTTTGTTAGAAGACACAAGGAAACATATAAGTAGGTTCGGTCCTGAGCTTTGAGCAGATTTTTGTCTGAACCTTTATTTCTAAAACTCTGCATCATATTTAAGTTCTTACATTAATTTGGATTCTACAATGCAAATTTATGTTAATTCAAATAAAAAAAAGTAAATTCTATATAAAAAGCGTTAAATGAGGAACTCTATTTTGTTTTTGTTTTTTTAGAAGAAAATGATCACTTTTTCTCTTTCGAAGTATTAGCAGTACTGTTACGTTTGGATTCCTATTTTTCCATGCAGGCTACACACTGAATTATTTTGTGCAGTGAAATGTTTTATGCTGGTCCTGATGTATTTATTATATCCGATACACACCACTTCTCGAATATATTGTCGTACAGTCCCCTGAAGTCTATCCTCCACTGCTGCCAACACCCCTGCGAAGAGTATAGAAGGAGGCTTCGCAGAACACTTACTAGAAACCGGCGCGATCTTTGCCTGATAAGATCTCCATGCAGTTTAGGAATCCAGCATAGATATGGCAACTGAAGTTCAATTTGACTGTTGTAAATATTAAAAATATTTTAACTGACATATTGTTCCGAAGAACCTCCCCCTAGTAAGGAAACCACAAGTACAAGCCTCATCACCACTTGCAGAACCAAATCCAAGTTCCTCCATAATACAATTAAAATAATGAGCCTTAAAAGCAAATACAATGTTGTTAGCTGCTTTGTCAGCTGGGACCCGTATATATTGACTGTGAAATAAAAGGTATGGAGATAACGAACAGTATTCCTCAAGCTCAAAAGTCCATTTAACAATACAAACTTTGGAGCAGACAAACACGGACCTCTAAAATATCAAGAGATGGGATCAGGTGCCATTGAGGAGTGAGCATCCCCTGCCGACCGGTCACACCCGCCGTGTGCTCCTTGTCATGATCGGGAAATAACGGAAAAATCCGTCGACAATTCACTGTGTAAATGATGGCCTAACAATTAATATGAAAAACGTCAGTCAGTATTTGACTTAATGATAAATTGTATTTGCTGACAACTTCATTGTATCGACCATAGAACTTAAGAAATGACGACTTTAAACGAGACTGGTGATATTCTTGTTTCATCTACTTGTTTGTCAATAACGTACCTCGTTTTAGAAATTGTTCATTCTACTAATTCTATCTAATCTAATCTATCTAATTCGTTTTCCACTTCTGAATTGCTGAAGACAGAAGGATAGATAGATGGTTTTCATATTGCCCCTCTGTCGCTTAATGCAGATTTGAAAATCCATCTGATTAGTTTAATATTTTCTTACAGTCAAAGTCTTTTTTCAGGTTTCATTACGTCTGGCGTAGTATTCCACAAAATTTTTAATATTTATGAAATTATGCTGCCAATTGATCTGTATATTTGAGATACACTGTAACCATTATTACTAATCTCACACTTAATTGTAAAATGGCATACAATAAATAATGTTACACAATGAATTTCAATTTACAAAGTTAACAGAAAATAGAGGATATTCAATGTTTTGTAGTTGGATATCAAAAAACCCTGTCTCAAGAGTAAAATAATTTCCAAATCCAACAAAAAAAAAACATTGAATTTTCTGTTCATTACATCTTTGGTTTTCTTTTTGCCTCTGTCTCAATCAGTATCATAGGCTGTGACGTCATAGCTTAGCAGTTGTGAGATTGAAAACACTGTAACATGGACTTTAGCAACATATTTGGGAAGAAATTGGCAGAGTTAGTCTCTATTAAGATGGTTTAGTTACTTTCTCTATCTTATGTTAGGCCAGAAATTATTTTTTCTTACTTTGATATCCTTTCACACTGTGAGAGAATATCACTTTAGTATCCTTTCATACTGTGAGAGGATATCACTTTTTATTCAGTAAATAAATCACATTATTTCACTGTTGAAAAGTAATAAAAGGTATTCTTGTATTGAACGTTTCTATAATTATTTTGAATAAATGCCCCATTAAAAATTTTGGCAAGTCTACATAACAAGAGCGATCCCCCTGGATAAGATTTATGTATCAAAAACTCATGCATATGAATGAGCTGTGATATAATGACACAATGTTACAAGTAAAATTGATGAAAAGCATCAAATCGGCCGCAAACAAAATTTAGCATTTCAAAAAGTACTTTAACAATTTTAAAAACATCCATGCAAGAAAAGCACAAGATACTCAAACCTTGAAGAGTGATCATTTTTATTTCGGACTGTCTTCAAAGCAAATTAAATAAATAATTTAAAAGACATGAAATAAATAGAAAATTTTAGTGTATTTGTTCATCAAATTGATTCATCGATGTAATAAAGTCAGTGATAAATGATTACCGTCTTCCTTGGAAGACGGTATACAGAGTTGAAGTATTTTACAGTCTTCGGACCATGCACTTCCTCTCTTTTGTGATTGGTAGAAATTGCATGATGAGAAAATTCTCAATTATTTCATTGGTTGAAATGCTGTTCAAGGCAAGGGAGATAATTTTCTGATCTAATTTTCGTACGACTTAACAATTTTTCAAGCTTTTCAATCGTAAAAAATATGACAAAACGAACAGTGGAAATTGGCAATAATTAATTCGATTTAACATGATAGTTTTTTTTCATATAGCAATTACCAACAACGTTTCTATATTTTCATTGTTAACAGAATTGATCTTTATTGCATCCAAGCTTTACAACTTGTATGTATTCTTTTCCCCTTTGTTCTGGACTTTCTAATCTTTCTAATCTCGGCAGCACTCGGCAACATCTCGGCCGATTCGTACCTCATAGATCTACATATCACAAAGGTGACGGAATCAGCCGAGGTTTGCCGAATGATCTCAGCAGCAGAGTCAAAGTTTACGGAGACAGCCGAGCATCTGTTAACGTTTCACTTGGTAGAGCTTATGTCAGAAAAAAACTAATGAAGAAATACAGCCTGTACAGAGCCAAGACATTTTCAAGAATTATATGGCTTGATAGGTTTAGGTCAGTTTAAATAAATACTGTTTAAGGTTGAGAAGTGATAATGAAATTGAAACATAATAATAACAATTAAAACCTAGTTTAAAGCAAGTTTTTAAAATATTTGACTCATGATTTTATACATGTTATCATTTAAAAATTATTTTACTGAACTAATAAAGAAATAACGTCTCATTTCCCCATGTGCACTTTCTAACACAACCACAAATAGGTCGGCCGCTGCTGCGGCCGATAATAACAGACGGTAGAGCAATTTTACGTAATCAAACAGTCCAATCTAGATATTGTGTACAATATGAGATAAGTTTACTCAAATATAATGGAAAATAAAAGCCTTCAAATAAATACAAGCCAGAAATTGTCAAGAAATGTATTACTTTTATTGTACACAGATGATATTTTTATTGTCGTAATTTTTTTCCAAGTTGCCCCCCCCTTTTTTTTTAAAAAAAATAACGCAAATATAAAATGACTGTTAGCGCATTATAACGATTCTTACATAGAATTCCCTTTCTAAGGAAGAAATTCTTCAAAATCATATGTCAGTTTTGAATATTTTTAATATTCCAAACAACCAAAATGAATTCGAATTACCATATTTATATTGGATTCCGAAACTTCATAAAAATCCTTACAAACAAAGATACATAGCGGGTTCCAGTAAATGTTCAACCAAGCCTCTATCTTTACTCCTCACTAAGATATTAACAGTGGTGAAGGAGAAACTTCAAGAGTACTGTGCAACAATATATTCGAGAAGTGGTGTAAATCAGATGTGGATACTTAAAAATTCCAAGGAACTTTTGGAAAATTTGAAATCACAAGATTTTACCAAAATCAACAGCTTAAAAACTTACTACTTTTCAACTTTATACACAACCATTCCCCATGATAAATTAAAGTCCAGGCTTTTTGATATCATTGACAGCTGCTTTTTCAATAAAAATGGAACTCGTAAATATACTTACCTTGTCATTGGTCATTTGCAAAATTATTTTGTTAAAAACATTCTGATTGTACACTGAAGTTGACATTAAAAAGATGCTTGAGTTTCTGATTGACAATATCTATGTGGTTTTTGGAGACCAGGTCTTCCAACAATCTATTGGAATTCCCATGGGTACCAATTGCGCCCCGTTATTAGCAGACCTTTTTTTGTATTCATATGAAGCAGAATTTGTCAAAATCTTGTACGTGAAAAGAAGAAAACACTTGCTGTGGCGTTCAACTCGACATTTAGATATATCGACGACGTATTGTCAATCAACAATGGCTATTTTCATTCTTATGTCGATACGATATATCCTGGTGAACTTGAGATAAAAGATACCACAGAGTCTGACACATCTGTTTCATATTTGGATATTTTACTTGAAAATGGTAATCTAACAACCAAGCTTTATGATAAACGTGATGACTTTAACTTTTCAATCGTCAACTTCCCTTACTTATGCAGCAATATACCTTCATCACCTGCATACGGGGTATATATCTCTCAGTTGATTCGATACGCAAGAGCATGCTCTACGTATGTACAATTTCTAAAACGAGGTAAATTATTGACAAATAAGTTGATGAAACAAGAATATCAGCTGTCTCGTTTAAAGTCATCATTTCGTAAGTTCTTTGGTCGATACAATGACCTTGTCAGCAAATACAATTTATCATTGAGTCAAATGCTGACTGACGTTTTTCATACTAATTGTTAGGCCATTATTTAGATACTGAATTGTCGACGGATTTTTCCGTTATTTCCCGACCATGACAAGGAGCACACGGCGGGTGTGACCGGTCGGCAGGGGATGCTCACTCCTCCATGGCACCTGATCCCACCTCTGATGTTTGGAGGTCCGTGTTTGCTCTGCTCCTATTTTGTATTGTATAATGGACTTTTGAGCTTGAATACTGTTCGTTATCTCCATATATTTCATAGAAGGATGTGTGTTAATTTTTCTGAACTGAAGCGGACAACACTCATTTATTCAATTAGCATGTGCCTTACTGCATGTTCATTAAATAGACTCGTCTATGATGAGACAGATTACGTAGGGGTGACGCAGATGTTTTTCATTCACTATACACAAAGGTTAAGACAGACTTTGTCTTAACATTGTCTAGAATTCTAGTATTTACGGATTTGCACAGAAATAATTCGGTGAATGACATATAAACACGATGCAGTTGGTTTCTGAGTTCTTCGATTTATTCATGACATGACATTAGCTCGGATATGTTTCTTCCACAATATTTTTTTTCTTTTCGGTCTGTTGAACTTTGATTGCCTTGAGAAGCGAAACCTTGCTTTTGCACTAGTGCAGTCAAACCATCATGTAGGGACCAAAATATACAGTTTTGCATCCTTTTTGACTTCCGGGCAGCTAAGTTTGCATTTAATCTTTACTTTTCATTCTTTGTACACGTATTAAAATATACTTCAGATGAGGAATCTAGACATTATACTTATAGAATACAGCAGAAAATATGTGTAGACATACTATATAAATGATCAAATATTATTTGTCTCTAGGAAAAATGTACGTTTTCGCAATCTTGTTTTCAGTTTCTTCCAAAAGTATTAAATGATAATATTTGATAAATTCTATACATGTAAATGTATTTTAATATTTGTATTTACTGATCATGAACAATCTATATGTGCATAAAAAGTAAAGATAACCAACAGTGATAAAACTCATAAATCCAGTAAAAATACGAATCGTGAACATGGTAAAACCACGGGTCCCTGGAAACTCCACAGGTGGGATCAGGTGTCTAAGAAGAGCAAACATCCCCTATCGACCGGTAACACCCGCTGTAAGCCCTCTGTATTGATCAGGTAAACGGAGTCAGAATGGTATAAAAGCAGTCACTTAAGTATTGGTGGGAAACATATCAGTAAAAATACCGCTCAGCAAGAGATTGTTTTTGCAAGTAAGGTCAATATAACGACCATGGAACTTACACAATGCTGACTTTAAACGAGATAGTTGATAACCCTGCAGCTTATTTGTCGGTAACATGCCTCGTTTAAAAATTGATCGTACTTAGAACATGCTTTAAAACATCGAATCATTTGGGAGATATAAACACCATATGCAGGTGATATATTATTGCATAAATACGGAAAGTTAACGATGGAAGAGCTGAAGTAATCCCACTTGTATAATAGTTTATTTGTTAGTTTAGGATATATCGAGTTGACATATAAATGAAAATAGCTATTGTTAATTGATAAAAAGTTGTTGATGTATCAAAATGTTTATCAATAAACGAAACCAACACTGAGATTCTTCTTCCTATGTAGAAGTTTTGAGTAAATTCTTTTTTATAAGAATTAAAAAAACAGATCGGCTAATAAAGGAGCACAATTAGTTCCCAACGAAATTCCAACTGATTGTTTGAAGACTTGGTCACCAAACACTACATAGAAATTATCAATGTGGAACTCCAGCATGTTTTTAATCTCAGAGTACTTAAATGTAGAGTGCTTTTTAACAAAGTAATTTTGTAGATGACGAATCACAAGGTATTAAAATTTATGAATTCCATTCTTATTGAAGAAGGAATGCCTCTAATGTCAGAAAGTCTGCTAATTAATTTATCGTATAATTAAAATTTATATGTAATTAATTGTATAAAGCGTTTGCAAGTCTTTTTTTTTTTTTTTAGTTTTGTTATTTTGAATTCTGTATTTTGACATCTGATTGTCATTCATCTCTTTTTTCGGCATTTGTATGTCATGTATAGAACTGCTTTAGTTTAACGAGGTTGGATCCTAAAATCAAGTCTTAAGTATTTTTGTCAAGTATATTTTTAGTATCTACACACATAGCTAAATTAAAAATCAAAACAAAGAAAAGGGGGTCAATATCCTTCTGTTGGTGATACGGTACATTTAATATAACCTTTTTGTTCTGCAATTATGTCTTAAACGAAAATCACTTCGAAGTTTTTCCTCCAATACTTTTCATCCAAATAAATCATTGCACCAAAATAAACTACTATTCTATCTTAAAAAGACACATTAAAATTGTGACAAAGAAAAAGATTCAAATTACTTGTCATAATCAGTTATTTGACCTTTCTGCACTCACAAACTGTCATTTTTCCTGGCATTAAAAATTTAACAACCCAGAAAATGATTTTAAAACTTTTGCTGAATTTAAGCAGAATGATCAAAGTTATCTTATCTATTCAGAAAAGAAAATCAAAGAGGTCTATGATATAAAAATTTAGCTTTTACTAAAAACGTGTTTTTTAAAGCTAAAATTGGCCTATTTCTTCCCAGGACTTTCATACTATATTTCTCACAATATGATGATAGAATTCATAAAAGTTAATTTAATAAATATTATTATATCAGGATCAATATATCCGAGAAGTGGTGTGGATCGAATGTGAATGCTCAAAGATAGGGAACTTTTGAAAAATTTGAGATCACGGGATTTTGCCAAGGTCAATGAAATGGGGCGTGCGGCTTTTCGGCACTTTGTGCAGCCATTCTCCACCATTGGTTTTTGACATCATGGACGGTTGCTTTTTCCGTGGGAATGGAACTCGTGGATTTCCTTGCCTTGATGATGGCCATTTGCGGAGTTGTTTTGTTGGGAAACATTCTGACTGTACACACAAGTGCTCCGAAGTTGACATTTAAAAGATGGTTGACTTTCTGATTGACAATATATATGTAATTTTTGGAGATCAAGTCTTCCAGCGGCCGATCGGAGTTCATGTGTATAGTTGCCCTACGTTATTAGCAGACCTATTTTTGTATTAACATGGAGCAGAATTTATTCGGGAACCTCTACATGGAAAGAGGAAGTCTCTTGTTGTGGCCTTCAGTTCGGCATTTGTACATATCGACGGCTTTTAGTCTATTGGCAGTATTCGATTTCGTGTTCCTGCGTTGGTCCGATGTGTCCCTTTGGGCTTGGGATTTGGATACCGCGGAGTCTGATGAGTCTGTTTCGTGTTTGGATATTTTACTAGAAGGAGACGTTGATAGCTATATTAACCTGGCTGCAGGGTTTTATGATGAACGTGATGACTTCGATTTTCTATTGTCAACTTCTCTTATTTATGTGGCGATATAGCATTATCACCTGCATGTGGAGTTTGTGTCTGCCGGTTGGTTTGATTCTCAGAGACTTGCTCTGCGTGCTTGCAGTCTCTGAGGTAGACAGGCTGTTGACAAGTGAGCTGATGAAACAAGGATATCAACAATCCCGTTCAAAGTCAATATTTTGCGAATTCTATGGTCGATACAATGACCTTCTCAACAAATACAATCTGTCATAAAGTCGAATGTTGACTGGCATTTCTCAAACAAATTGTAAGACCATAATTTTCACACTGAATTTTCTATGGATTCTTCCGTTTACCCGACCATGACAAGGAGCACACGACGGGTTTGACCGCCCGGCAAGGGATGCTTACTTGTCTAGTACTCCTCGATGGCACCTGATCCAACCTCTGATGTTTTTTTTAAAGGTCTGTGTTTGCTCTGTTTTAAATGTTTATTGTTTGAATGGACTTTTGAGCTTGATTAATGTTCGTTATATTTATATTTTATATAAACAATAACTTGAGGACTGTTCGAGAGTAATACTTCCTGATTAGGTTTGGATAAAGTAGCTAACACCCCCTTCTTTTCACAACTAATGTTTAAGTGCTTGTGCAATTTTTTTTACTGCAACAAATTAAATATTTATTTACATTTAATGACTTTATTTAATCATACATTTATATTTGTTTATCACTAGTATCATTTTCAAACCATAAAATATTTTACCTTGCGTTCCCAAATGCACCTCCAATGTCGAGTACATGTTCGCAGCTATAGGGTACTGTCGTCTGAGCCATATTGCCATTATACTGTATTTGTATTATCCCCTTAATGGCTATGAAATATCTGCTGTCATATGGTTAGTTCTTCTAAGAAACAGAGTTAAAAAAAATACTAGATTTCTCAGTAGACTATTTGTGTGTTCTTATTATACATTCATGTTAATCACTTTGAACTTGGAAGGCACTGTCACATGCTGCTTAAATACAAACACGTTTCTTAAATATGAATGAACTTAAAACTATTTTAGTCAACAAGCTCCATGGGTCTTTTAAAAAAACTTAGCGGTTTACTAGACATTAGTGTTAAGAAGGCTTTTATGTTAAGATGCCAGACGTCATGTCTCGTTATGACATATATAAACGCTTCCTTGAGTAGTACAAGAAAACGAAATAATAGAATAATTGGTGTAACTTTTAATAAAGTAAATGTATATTTTACAATTGATTAAAGCAGCACTTTCTACAGAAAGTCCAGATTTATTAATGTTATTCCAGTCCGTCCGTCCCTCTGTCACACAATCTTCTACCTCAAATTCCTCTCAATTTTAAGCAGTAAGCAATACATCTTTCGGAATACTGTTGGTGGTGTCCTGCAGACGTGCAATAAGGTTTCAGAGTTTTCTTTTCTGGGGGTTAATTGCGAGTAAAAAAAACGACGTTTTTTCTTTAAAACTCTTTGTTACTGGAACCCCTTTTACTTCTTACACAGAAGGCAAATCTTTTGGAATATGATTAGTGGTATCCTGTAGATGTGCAATACGGATATTCATTTTCATCCTCGGGGCCAACTAGGGGTCGAAACCGACGTTTTTTGCCAACAAAACCGTAGTTTCTAGAACTCTTCTTGCATTTATTGCAGCAGCTCATTTATATGAATAGTATAGTGCTGTTGTAGTGATGAGAAAGGGGAAGATAACGAACAATGATCGTTCTCAAAAAATCTATAAACAATGCAAATCTGGGGCATAAAACACGCACTCCATGAAATTCCAGAGGTGGGATCAGGTGCCCAGGAGGCGTAAGCATGCCTTGTTGACCGGTCACACCCGCCGTGTATTTATCAAGTAGACGTGGCCTAATATTAAAAAAACAAAGGCTTAATGATTGGTATGAAACTTGTCAGCCAAATACGACCTGTCAGCCGAAACATCTACAATATATGTAGATTTGCAATAAGGTTTTTGATTTTTCATCCTGGGGAGACAATGGGGGTCGAAAACGATGTTTTTCTACACTCTATCACTGCTAGTCGAATGTTGACTGAAGTTTTTCATACAAATTGTTGGGCAATTATTTAGACACTGAATTGTCTACGGATTTTTTTCCCTTTGCCTAATCATGACAAGGAGCACACGGCGGGTTTGACCGGTCGACAGGGAATGCTTACTCCTCCATGGCATCTGACCCTTTAAGGTCAAGATCTAGTAAATGACTTTAGAACTGTCTTTTTGGTACTGGATTCATTATGACGTCATAATCAGTTTAAACTTTCTTTTTCCCGTACTTTACAGCTCTAATAGAATAATGTAGAAAATAAAGGTTTTTTTTACCGAATTCAATTTGAAATCATGTGAAAATTAATCCCGAAACCTATATTCAATTTGATATTAATTTAAAGAAGAGGATAAGAAGAAACAAATTACCGTTTTCTGAGAGACTGTAGGCAATCTGGATACATTTCCTTTCTCCGATAAAGAAAAAACTCCAATATTCATGACTGATTTTATTAATTTTTCATCAAAAAAGACAGTATAAAATATGATTTTTCGTCCTGTTTACCTACAAAATATGCCCCGATACACCTTATTTGACCAAGCTATACTTAAAAAGCATCTTTAAAGGAACTTATTTCTCAAATTTGAGAAATCTGTAGGCTCCTTTCATTTACTAGATCTTACCTTAAAGGCTGCTCCCGATTTGTATTGTTTCAATGGACATTTGAGTTTGATCAATGTTCATTATCTCCATATTTTACGTAAAAAAGAAATTTTAAAAGAATTTATTCATTTTTTTCCATATGACGAAAGACAACTTTCTGACTTGGTAATAGAATTTTAATAAACTAGAATCTACATTTCACGATTTTGGCATAATGTAAGAAAATGTAACCCTCGTGTTCTTAAAATGCTTTAATTTTTTAAAATTATTTTTTAATGTTTCTTTAATATGTAATAGTGAGGGGTTCTTCCGTATTTTTTGGCTGCGTAGTTTGATCATACATATTCAAAAAGATCCATGTAAACCTCTATGTATGGCTATTACACTAGTGAACACTTCTAAATAAAATTAAAATACCTTTATGTTAGAACAATGGTGAGTTTGCAACAGATATATGAGTTCCAAAAAGTCAAATAGGTATCTTTTTAATTAATCCTTCAGCACCTATGACAAATGTTGAAAGAGATCTTGAATAAGATACAGTTATTATCTTTTGTGGTGGTTCCATGAATTTGAAGGGTGAAAATCATTAACATTTTCATGTTCAACAGGTCTAGCGAAATCTCTTGATAAAGATATGTCACAAGAATATGGCTTGAAATAATCAAAATACAACTCGTATTTTGTACTTTGGACTATTAAAGAAAACAAGACAAAGATAGTTTAAACAGTGCTGCATTTGAATACTTTTAAGCTGATAGAATTGTCATCAGTCGATTAATAAATATCTTATTTACCAGAATTTGCCTTTGTGAAATTTTAGAATTTTTTTTATAAGAAATAAGTTATGGTTTGGTCACAAATCAACCATTTTATATTGCTCCAATGTACATTTTGAAAAGAGTTTTTTAAAGCCTTGTTTTCATTTTTTTTTCCAGAACAGTTTCTAAACTTCTTTTCAAAAATTGCACATTTAAGAAAAAAATAGTATAAAACAAAGATATGTTATATTTGTTGACAAGGTCATTATAACGACCACAGAATTTACAAAACATAGACTTTAAAGGAGGTTATTGAAACCCCTGTAACATCACCTTATTTATCAGTAGACTGCAACGATTTAATAGTTGATCCTACTCAGAGCAGGCTTTTAAGTATCAAAGAAGTTGAGAGACGTAAACAACATATGCAGGTGATAGCGGAATGTTACTTCATAAATAAGGAAAGTTATCGATTGAAAAGCTGAAGTCATCTCGTCGGCATACTAAATTAATGTATATAGCTCATGCAATCTATAAACCTTAATCAAAAAAATGTGTGCAAGACCTCAGCAACTCAACTTCTAAAAATGTGAAGCTTCATCTTTAAACCATGAACAATGTTTACCTAATGCACTTTGTGTCATGAAAAATTAAAAGTGGAGAAGGGTTCTTCTTTTAACTGTTTTCAAAATATTTGATAATGTCCAATTCTAAATATAGTATTAGTGGAATGATTCCTAGGGCTCATGACTTAAAATTATATCATTTTATATCATGACACAGGGAACAAAATGACCGTAAATGAAGTTATCGTCATTTTTTTGTAATATATTTGAAGTAATTAAATCGTTTTCATTTGCAGCAATTTTGATGATAAAGTATATTTTCTCCATAATAAATCTATGACAAATACAAGACTCTAAAGTTAGAATAAGAAACGCCTACGATAATAGTGAATATCTCAAGAAATCATCATTACTAAGGGATCAAATGTCAGCATTTTATGTAAAATCAATCCCTTTCTGTAAAGAATAACCAATCATTTTGACACTCAGTTAAGCTAGAGAGGAAGAATGTTAAAGCTTAACCACTAATAGTTCTTGCGTCAAGATTTCCTCAACTAGACTTCGTTTATTCAATGTCTCTTTCCTGCCTTTTGTCATTTTAACTGATTCCAACCAAAGACTTAATGGTTATTTTGTCTCTCTGAATCCGCTTATCGGATATTTTCTACGGCTTGTTAGCTAATTACACAAAGATTTTTTTTTCCAAAATGGAAAGTCTAGAGAGCAACTCACTGAGGACATCTGTAACTTGATCTGTCAGATCGCTGTATCGAGTCTCTGGACAGAAACAAATATAAAATCAAAATACTTATGCACATATACCTAAGTCTTCAATAATTCATTTTTTAAAATTATTTTTAACCTTGCATATTTTAGGGAGTGAGTGGGGACTGTATTCCATTAAACGTTCAAAACGACTGTTTCTTTTAAACAAACAACTTTAAGGCTTAGGATCATATGAGCTTAAACAAGATCTGTTAAATTTTGTACAGTTCTAAAAGGTTGAAAGACAGGACAGAAAAAAAAAATCATATTCCAATCCTGTCTAATTACCTGAGTTTTACAAAACTATTTTTAGTAATAATCATTGGTTGATTATAGTGCATACAATCACACACAGCAGGCATACAAACTGTTTATTTATAATAATATTCATCTTTTGAACCTAATTTGTGTAATCACCGTTAACTTGTAGAGACTGTACTCCTTCTAGAAATGAACTGAAAGAAGAGTGACGTGCCTTATAAGTTTTAACATACAAATAGCTTTGCTGGTGATAAATTCGATTTCAACTAAATTAAAATCAAAAACTCGAAGTTCGATAGGTCACTGATGATCGTAGAGAAGCTTTGTTTTATTGTCGATTAACATTCTTGAATGCTAAAGAACAAGGACGTGTGCAATCTCTAGGCACGTAATATCGGGGAGGGGTCCACTTTTTCCGAACATAACGATTTCCTGTTAATTTAGTATGAAATGCTCATTGAAAGGCCAACATCCCACTTTTTGTTGCAGTGTAGTGAAATCCGTCCATATTAATGAAATCTAATTTTCTCGTCGAAAAGTTGGAATTTATCCCTATTCCAACCCCCACCCAGACGAAAAACGATTTTTGAGTCTTCACATAGTTGTCAATTATTTTTCATAAACAGTGCTACGTACCTGTACTCTTATTCTGATGTTGCCAACATCAGGTCATAAAAAGTAGACTTTAGGGTTTCTTTTTTACCTCTTTGTTGAAATTTCCATTGAAGATGGCACTTAAAAATGTGAAATATGCAATGTTGTTTCCACGTGATAATGATTCGTTTCAGAGTCATTAATATTTCTTGCCAGGACCAAAAGTTATTAACGGTTCCAGTGAGACATTTCTAGAAATTTCTTTTAAATTTCAAAAGTGAATCTTATCTTCAAGACATGTTGGTATATGTTATTCATTCTACGTCAAAATCTATGTAAAAGAATCAATTGGGGAAAATGACTACAGATTAATATACTGTAATTTCATATTTGTTCAAACATTCCATGAAAACTGGCGTCATTAGTAATTTGGGACACTTAAGACACAATACTACCCTATCCTCGGAATTTCATCAAGCAATATACAGGATTTGACCAAGAAATGCGTTATGAGGCTTTTCTTTGATTACAATTCTATAATTATATCTTTGTACCAATACTAGTATATGATATAGCTAATTGAAAAAAAAAATCTCGAACGTGATAAAGACTCCGTCTCAGAGTCGAAGAAGCTCGTCTTTCAGGTGCCTTATTTCTGTTTATCTTTATTAGAGGAGATAATTATCGTGATTTCTGACAAGAGTTTCTTTTGTACAAACTTTTTTTAAATATCATTTTTCATGTAAGTATGTGTTTGCGAAGAAAAATAAGCTTTTTTTTTAATCTGAAAATAAAACCATTGACATATTTTAAGCACATTGAAAAAATGCGAATTCAGAAGGTGCAAATATATCAAACATTTCATTTAAACATGCAAAAAACAAGGACAAAAAGTACTTTTAATCAGTGATCAAGATTAAATACATGTACATTCTTTGCGAAAGTTCAAATACATGAGCTCATTGTATAGAAGTTAGATGAAACAAAGATTAAATCAAGAAAATGTGGCCGCTCATATGCAAATCTTTAACCTTACAAATTAGAATAAAAGAAAATTATGAAACAAAATATAATTTATTTCCAAGATTTTTTTTAAAAAAAATACTAGGGTGATTAAAAATATATATAGAATATGTCTCTCTTTGTCATATTAATTTTAACAAATTTAAGATCATCACATTATCAGATATAAAAACATCGAATTTGTGGATATGTGCAGTTTCATTTTATTTTATCAAATGGAATTCATATTAAATTATTTTAAAATAAACATGTTTTGTCACCAAGCTTAAGGAGCACTCTTGTCAACGTAGCGAAAAAAACATAATGTGATGACAGATTTTTCAAAAATACTCCTCATCTTCATTTCACACACAGTCTGTGGCGCCTTACCCAATTTTAAAAAATTAATTTCTATGCCTTTTTATACTTAGATTTTTATACCTCGATTATCAAAATAATTCGTCAATTTCTTCAATTTTATTTTTACTGTGTAACTCTGCTTTCACTAGTTTGGCAACAGTGAAGTGCACATCCCTTTCAATGACGTTACTAAGGGTTTTGAACAGATTTTATCTGTTGATTCATTTCATTGGAGGCCGTTCATTGTCTAATACAGAGTCCCTAAATCTCAAAAAAAAATTCTCTTGACATTTAAACACACATGCAGGGGTAACCTTGGATGTGCTTTCTGCTTCTAGCTTTTTTCTAAAATTTTTATGGAAATATTCCAAGTACAAAATAAAATGGTATCGCAACTCGCTGCTTCATGACGTCCCGAAATGTCATCCTTTTTTGTCTTTATCAATAAGGACTACTTGTCTGACTATAGACGTTATTTACCAACTAAACAATATGACAAACGGGACGAATTCAGCTTTTTATCGTCATTTTCACGTATTTATGTAGCAATATTCCACAATAACTTACATATAGTGTTTGTGTCTCCGAAATGTTTTGATACTCAAAAGCGTGTTTTGAGTATTATTCATTTTAAAAAAAAGTCAGGCAACTGACAGTTAAGTTGAAGTTACAGTTTTTAAATATCTCATTTAAAGCCAGCATTTCGCAAATTCAACAAGCATTCTGAGAGTATTGCATTAGCAATACTAGTCCCCTACCGGCAAGTGTAATCTAGTTCCCGTTAAAAATTGAAAATGCCATAATTCCGTCAAAAATCATTGAAGCAGAACGAAATGCAAACTTGATCTATAATTAGTCAAGGTTAAGTCACATACCAAAAATCAGCTGAATATCTGCAAGCTTTTAGAAAAAAATCGCGGAAAACCCTTAAAAATTTAAAAGGCCATAATTCCGTCAAAAATCAATGAAGCGGAACGAAAAGCAAACTCGATCTGTAACTCATCAACATACACTCACATACCAAAAATCAGCTCAATATCTGCAAGCGTTTAGAAAAAAAATTGCGGAAAACCCTTAAAAATTGAAAAGGTCGTAATTCCGTCAAATATCAATGAAGTGGAACGAAATGCACACTTGATCTGCATCTCATCAAGATACACTCACATACCAAAAATCAGCACAATATCTGCAAGCTTTTAGGAAAAAGGTGCGGAAAACCAAGTGGGACAGACTGACAGACAGACAGAGGGACTGACGGACAGACAGACAAACGGACGGACAGACTCAGAGGAAACCTTATAGTCCCTCCGGTTTCATCGGTAGGGGACTAATAATCGTTACAATGACCTTGTTTGCAAATACAACATATCGTTGGATTGTATGGTGATTGATCCTGAACTACTTAAAATGTGATAAATCAAATTTATTTCAAAGTTCTGTCAGACTTGTACTAAATTTAAGAACTTAATCACATTGGACAGATTGGCACTCAAGCAAGCTAATTGACTCCCGGTTATTTGAGGAGAAGTTTATCATCAATCCAATACAAGAAGAACACTTGACGGGTGTAAAACTGCTCAAGGACTCTGAATGCCAAGGCCTTGTAGGAACAAAGCACTAAGTGAAGCAATCACACAAATCGATACTTTTATCATGCATCATGCTTGTTCTATCTTTAGTTATTAGTCCTCTACCGGTGAAATCGGAGGGGACTATAGGTTTCCTTTGAGTCTGTCCGTCCGTCTGTCTGTCAGTCGGTCCCACTTGGTTTTCCGCACTTTTTTCCTAAACGCTTGCAGATTTGAGCTGATGTTTGGTATGTGAGTGTATCTTGATGAGTTATAGATCAAGTGTGCATATCGTTTCGCTTCATTGGTTTTTGACGGAATTATGGCCTTTTCAATTTTTAAGGGTTTTCCACAATTTTCTTCTAAACGCTTTCAGATATTGAGCTGATTTTTGGTCTGTGACTTTATCTTGATTAGTTATACATCAAGTTTGCATTTCGTCCCGCTCCATTGATTTTTGACGGAATTATGACATTATCAATTCTTAACGGGAACCAGATTACACTTGCCGGTAGGGGACTAGTATTGCTAGTATTGCTAATGCAATACTCTCAGAATGCTTGTTATTTCTTTGTTATCAAACTTGGCTTTATTGAAATTTACTTGCAGGAGTTACATGTAATCTGTACTTGTCCATTATTGTCAACTCATGTTATTCCCAAGGACTGTTTTTTTTTTCTTTAATATATAAATACACAAATGTACTTTAAAATGAAGAACTGTCAATCAAATCTCCACTACATTGCAATTCAAAATATTACGTTCATAGCTGAACTTTTTCAGAATGGATTGTCGAAGGAATTCATTTCCGTTATAAGAAGTCAAGGATAATGGGATTCCACCACTTAAGGAGGGATTCTTGTCTGGTTTCTGACTAGATGAAATATTCAAAGTATATTTGCTTATATGTTTTATATATTTAGATGTACATGTAAGAGATTTAAAAGATCATATTTCTCTTTTCTCATCACAATTGTACAACTTTAAATAGAAATGGTAAACTGAGTTTGAAATCTAACAGGGACAATATTTTTGGCGGAATGGCGGCGTATGAAAATATCTTCTTTTCTGCCTCTCAAAATAATTATAGAACAATGAATTTAGTTATAATTTTTACACAATCAAAGACTTGGAGAAAATTTTTAAATGTAAGTTAAATTAATAATAAGGGACTAAAGATTTAAAATATATGAAATAAATATGATTTTCCAAACAAGCTACAATTATGTTAGCTTTTAAAAGCTTCCAATCTAAGTTCAGATTTGAGCCAAAAATCCGTAAAAAGTGTTTTTTCTATCTTAGTAAACGGTCAAAACTTTTTGTTTGTATATCATTTTGTATCTTTATGTGACAACTTTACCATATGTGAAAATAGAAAAATTTAAATATAGGAAGCATATAAAAATAACTAAAATATCTTAAAATTTTAAGAAAAATAGCGGAAAATCGGATTAGCCAATATCCATTTTAGTTAAATTATCTTTGTCAATTTGGTAATATCATCTTATAGACCCTATATGGTTATATCTCTTTATGCAAAAAGAAAAACATTTAATTTATTGAAATAGAAGTAGGCATCGCATGATTGGCAACAGTAATTTTTTATTCTTAATGTCCAGGGAAAAGGTACTGACCTTGACCTGACCTTGCCTCTACTATAAAACGGTCAAATTTAATCTAACTGATACCATCACTTAGTGATATTGTCTTCTTGATTCTGTGAAAATATCATTGATTTTTAAATATAAGAAATAAGTGTTCTCATGAGAAGAATCCCTCTTTAAGGATTAATCTATTTATCAAAATGAAATAATTATTTGTGCTCTGGTCTGGTAGATGATGCAACTAGTTTATTTGGCGTATTTTAAGGTATTTATTGGTTCCATTCATACTAGAGGATATTAGTTGCACCGTACACTTTCATTTTAACAAACATTTTAGTATAGGCTACTTTGTGTCCAGGGTTCACTTGAATTGTTAGGGATGCCATTAAAATGCAGTATATTAATGCCTCGGCTCCCTCATTAAAGAGGCCTTTGTCCATTCAGCCAAAAGAATAGAAGTCAGTATTTCTGTTAGTCTGTTGTTTAATACAATAATTCAATTGGCAAACCCTGCTTTTCAGGTGATTTCATCTTTGATAAATGTATCTTGAAATATGAAGAAAAAGAACTGTGTTCAATTTCGAAAGTCCAATGAAACGATACAAATTTGGAGCAGAACAAACACGGACCTCAAAATTTAGAGGTGGGATCAGGTGCCATGGAGGAGTGAGCATCCCCTGTCGACCGGTCACGCCCGCCGTGTGGTCCTTGTCATGATCGGGAAACAAAAACCGGAAAAACCCGAAGACAGTTCAGTGTATAAATAATGGCCAAACAATTAGTATGAAAAACGTCAGTCAGCATTTGACTCAATGATACATGTAGGTTGTATGTGCTGACAAGGTCATTGTATCGACCGAAAAACTTGCGAAAAGATTACTTCAAACGAGACTGTTGATATCCTTGTTTTGTCAACTTGTTTGTCAGTAGCTTGCTTCATTTTAGAAATTGTTCATACGTAGAGCATGCTCTTGCGTATCGAATCAACTGAGAGATATAAACCCCATATGCAGGTGATAAGGGTATATTTTGTTACATAAGTAAGGGAAGTTGACGATTGAAAAGTTACGTTGAACTCATTCAATTACGTAATGGAAGTTATAAATACATGTATATATCTTAAAGATGATATATGATCAATATATGGTATGCGGAAAGGGTAAAAAGGACGTTAATGCAAATGAAAAAGGTGAAGATAACCAACAGTGATCGATCTCAAAAAATCGATAAGCAATACATTTCTGTGAAGAGGGCATAAAACACGGACCCTTGGAAATTCCAGAGGTGGGATCACGTGCCTAGGAGGAATAAGCATACCGTGTTGACCGGTCACATCCGCTGTGAGTCCTATGTAGTGATCAGGTAGACGGAAAATTCCGTAGTCCAATTCAGTATAAAAACTAAAGCCTAACAAGTCAGCCAAAATAGGACCCAATGATAGGTTATATTTGCTAACAAGGTCTTTATAACTACAATAAAATTTACGAAATGCTGACTTTAAACGACGTTGTAGAAATCCTTGTAACATCAATTTATCTTACAGTAGCCTGCCTCGGTTTTAAAATTGCTCTTGAGTATCAAATAAGTTGTGAGATGTAAGCGCAATATGCAGGTGATAGCGGGATATTACTACAAAAATATGGAAAGTTGACGGTGGAAAAGTTGAAGTCATCTCGTTTGTCATACAAAACGAGCAATTAATTTGTAAAAAAAAAAAAAAAATACTGAAATACAAAACAAGAGCCCCATTGGCCTTAAAGGTCACCGGAGTATAATACGAGAATGTAAAGGAACCATAGAAGTAATAAATAAATTTAACAAAATAAACTGATAGTTGAAGCTATTTTTCCCAAAAGCAAGAATGATCAGGGATCAACAGAATAATACGTCTAGTCCTCCTTAACAATTTTTAAAGTAGATTTAGTTACTTGCTTGTACTTGCCCCATATGTCACTATCACCATGTAAACTAAACTAAGCAATAGTGCTTAAGCATTAATAGTAATCCCATCTCATTTCCTCTTACCTCTATTGGTCTTTGAAGAACATTTAATAATTTACAAAGATAATGTGTTTTTGTCTTAAAAGTTCGCATTCCACGTCGATGTTGGGGTTGTGCTTAAAAATACGTCTGTCAGAGAGCATACATATCCTGAGAAAATCTAAATAAAATTTTTTGGGGTGTCAAATATCATATTTATCATCTATCTAAGATCTGAAGATAATATATAGGGGATATAAAAAGAAATTGGATACAAAAACTTCGGGCTCATTATTCTAGCAAGACCCGAACATGGACTTCGGAATGCGAATTTTTAAAACTCACAATCTAAGGCCATATAGGGCTGTTTGGAACCGTTGAAAGGAAAATAAAGCATCAGGAATAAGAGTAAAATATGTGGTTAATTAACAGATATCATGCTTTAAGCGGATGAACGCATATAATACAAGAAATAATATCCAAAGCGAGCGATAAAAAGCGGCGGCATAATTCGAAGTTTGATTGTTTGTTTTTACAGTGCTTGGATCTGTAGCTCTCTGGTTTGTCTGACCAAATTTTCTCAAAGAGCTACAGTTCTGCAGCTATTATTAACCAACCTGTTTTTATATTCTTATGAAGCAAAAATTAGTTCAAAAACTTCTACATGCAAAGAAGAAAAACACTTGCTTTGGCCTCGATATTCAGGTAAATCGACGACGTTTTATCAATAAACAATAGTTACTTCCATTCATATGTCGACTCGATATAGTCACAGTATATCATGAAAAATTAGTTAAATTTGAAATAATCCTTGGAATTTCAAGTTTTTGTGGGTTTTTTTTTACTTTATGTCAAACATTTTGACACGAGCACATTGCAGAGGTGGTTGAGAGAATAACGAACGACAACTTTGCATGGGAGATTGGTCAAGAGATGTCAAACATCCATTAGATAACATTTTGGTGTGGCAAACCACCTTAAAGAATACCTTACTTGGTTTTGAAATCAAAAAGCCGAGGGCTAAGCTTAGAAATTTAAATTTCACAAATAATAGTTTACAGATGATAATTCTTTTTAAGAACTTGTGGCGACGTAAGAAAGTCCCCAACTAATTTTTAGGCCAAATAATAACTTTTAAACAGTTGGTGTTGGGGCCTTCATCCTTCACAAATGCATTCCTTGTGACAAGACCTTCCTTAAGATAACAACAATTTTGATCCTTTGACCGTTTGACCTTGGACTTTGACCTACTTTTGAAAAGACTTTAACCTTGGTCATAACTTTTGAACAGTTGGTGTTAGGGCTTTTATACTTCACATATGCATTCCTTGTGACAAGACATGCCTTTAGATATCAACAACTCCGACCATTTGACCTTGACCTTGAAGTTTGCCCTACTTTTAAATATTCTTAACATTGGTCATAACATTTGAACGTTTGGTTCAAGCGCTTTCACATTTCACGATCAGGTGTATCACTTGTGACAAGAACTTCCCTTGGGCACCATTTGACCTTGCCGTTTTACTTTGAAAAAAAAAACTTTAACCTTCGCCACAACTTTTCAACGGTTTGTACTAGGGCTTTCATATTTCACAGGTATATTCCTCGAGACAAGACCTTTCTTTGGGTACCAACATTTTTGATTTCTTGACCTGGAGTCTGACTTGCATTTAAGAAACTTTAACCTTTGCCATAAACTGCCATACGGGGGCATCAGTGTTTCAGAAACACATCTTGTGCTCTTTCATGAAAAAAAATAATGTTTTTCCAACCCAGAATTACAATACTACAATTTACGGAATTGATCCTTAAGACTCGAATCCCACATTACCGAGGTCCTCTGCCGCAGTAGATGCTGGCACGAAAAAAACAATCCTCACTGCTAAATGATCGGAAGTGATTAGTACAAGTTTGCAGCCTTCACCGACATCCCAACTAAAGTAAAACTTGTCAAAGATACGTAAAACAAGCAAGCATAATTTATTACATTTTCAACAGTGAAATACTGTGATTTATTTACTGAATAAAAGTTATATTCTGACACAGTGTGAAAGGTTATCAAAATGGTATTCTCACAGTGTGAGAATATCAGAAGTGCGAAAAACCTACGATTTTCCTTCCCTTTACGAAGAGTGTTTTTTAAAAAAATCCCCGGATCCTGACAGAGACAAATAGTTAAATTCCCAAAGTTTTTCCAAATTTGTCGTTCAAAATCCATGTTTACAACGTTTTTCAATCTCACAATCGCTTAGCTATGCTCAACTGCTCAACTATGACGTCACAGCCTATGACACTGTGTTACGAAAAGACAGAGGCAAATGGAAAATCTAAGAAAATGTAATAAACAAAAAATTCAATGTTTTGTAGATGATGAATATGGAATTTATTTCACTCGTGAGACAGGATGTTTTGATATTTTCACTCGTGCTTCGCACTCGTAAAAATATCAAAAAATTCTGTTCCACTCATGAAATAGATTCCACATTCATCTACAAAACATTGAATATCTATGTAAGGGAATTACCGCCAAAAGTCTATTTATCTTGCTTTTATTCCTATTCTGCCTACTTCTTTATTCTTTGTTATTATTGTAACTATATGTCACTTTATTGTTTTCATATTCGTCTTTATCAGGTTGGGGGGAAACAAAAATTCCGCTATAATAGTGCTATATCACTATTATAGTGAGATTCCGCTATATTTTCAGCCGTAGTTACCCTCGATTTCATCAAATAACATACTTGCTGATTGAAGCGCAAGTTATGATGGGTATAAAAATGGACAATATTTTGAATCCTTGCATGTTATGAATTTTATTTAATTTTCTGCCGATACGTTTAATAATACGAACACACTTTTTAAAGCGGAAGTTACATTTTTAACATAGCAACCAGTGATTGGGGTAGTATTGAACAAAGACTGACTCTTAATATCTCTCACACATGTGCACAAATTCGTGCTTGTAATAACTTTGAACCCATTTTGGAATAGGTTTGTCGAATTTACAAAAGGTGATTTTTGCCTGCATAGTTACTGGTATGGAGGCCCGTTATGACAAATGAAAAAAAAGCTCAGCACAAGTCCACCTTAATGGAACCGATTTGTGTCGTCTAAATCGTAAGCAATATTTGTCACTCTTACATGTAATCTTAGGTACGTGTATAATATTTCCTTTTTTGATTATGAAACCGTGAATTAAAATGATTAGTTTTAGCAAGAAAAGGGGAAAAGTCGTGAAAATTACCTGTAGATGTGAGGTCTTATAAATTCTGCACAATTTATTGATTGTGTAAATTGCATAAATTTTTATATTTAACTACGTTATGCACTAAAAAAGAGACAATGAAATTCTAATTACCAGAAGTAGATTATTCTGGTATAAATAAACGAAATACAAGGAGAAACAGAAATATGAAGATAACGAAAAAGGCCATTTGAACAATAAAATTTTTCGCAGAGCGAAAAGGTAGGATCAGGTGCTATGGAGGAGTAGGCATCCCCTGTCGATCATGGATTTTGCGAAATTCATTTGTTAATGGTTATCATGAATTAGTGCATCGTTGTCTGCGCCACAGCCGCTTAAATATTAAGCCTGCTTTTTTAAGTACACATAAGCCATTATTTCCACATTGAATTGTCTACGGTTTTTTCACGATTATGACAAGGAGCACACGGCGGGTGTGACCGGTCGGTACGGGGTGCTCACTCCTCCTTGGCACCTGATCCCACCTCTGATGTTTTTAGGGGTCCTAAGTTGAGATGTAATTAACATAATTGTTATAAACACAAATGAACTTTCAACACAAGGCAAGAGCAGGGAGGATATATTATGCGATGTTTACGATACTCATCAAATTGAAGACGAATTTAATTTCATTCTTCAATGCCATAGATATCTAAATTTAAGGAAAAGATACATAAATGAATATTACTACAAATCTCCAAGTACATTTGAATTACCTCAGTTATTCGGTTCACATCGCATATGTACCCTAGTTGGCTTAGGGAAATTTATCCATCATGCTCTTATATTACGTTACGATGATCTGTCAGGTTGACCCAATGTCTATTTGTTCAAGGTTAATTTTCAGATGTTTATATATAATACAACAGCATTGCTACATATATTGTAAAACAATTATATTGTTTTAAAGTATTCCTTCTTCTGCTTTATATTATAGCATATATTATAGTCTTCTATACAAGTGAATGGAACTGTGGGACTGAGGAACACATGATCAGGGGTCTCACCCCCCTTTTAGACTCTTTGACTTATTGTAAAATATGTATAGATTATAAGTTATTTTTGTAACTGATGGGCTGAACTGCCCAAAGTTATATTCTGAATAAATTATATCAAATTTGTAAGCGGAAGTATGTGGACTTGTGATTTTTTAAAAAAGTGGGAATAGGTGGAAGACACCCTTAAAACCGAGACCCTTTGTTGTTCGTATTGTTAATTTTGTTTCACATTCCCAAAACGAATGTCAAACAATGTTTTTGTAATTACCTGCAGAAATGACATCTTACATCATTGTTTACGATTTATTGCAATTAAACAATACAAATCGGTTTCATCAGAATAAAGTGAACATGTATTGAACTTTTTTCGTTTGTCACAACGGGCCTCCATACCCGTTACCATGCATGCAAAAATCATCTTTTCTTCTGTAAATTCGACAAACGTATTTCAAAGTGGGTTCAAATTATTACAAGCACTAATTTGTGCACATGTGTAAGAGATATTAAGAGTCAGTCTTTGTTCAGTACTACCCCAATCACTGGTTGCTATGTTAAAAATGTAACTTCCGCTTTAAAAAGTGTGTTCGTATTATTAAACGCATCGGCAGAAAATTAAATAAAATTCATAACATGCAAGGATTCAAAATATTGTCCATTTTTATACCCATCATAACTTGCGCTTCAATCAGCAAGTATGTTATTTGATGAAATCGAGGGTAACTACGGCTGAAAATATAGCGGAATCTCACTATAATAGTGATATAGCACTATTATAGCGGAATTTATGTTTCCCCCGAACCTGTTTACTTTGAACTTTTTTCATTCTTCATTTTGTCCTTACTTCTATGTTGCTTTATTCTTTTAAATTCGTTCTTCTTTCTTTTAAATTGATACAGTTTCTTTAATAAATAATTATGATCATCTCTATTGCAAATGTAAATTCAGTCATGCAAACAATGAAGCGCATTCAACGAAGACGAATACAAGTAGTGTGAATTTAATGCGGCATTATAACGCTAGGTGGCAGGGTGTTCGCTGCGAGTGTTGGTAAAATTAGGTACGCAAACCCGGACCGAGGTTATTCGAGATTTTTTCAAATTTCTGCCTAAATACTTTATCAATCGAACCCAAATTTTCAAATATGTATGTTATAGGTTCAGACATGAACCCGGTGTCGTTCCCCCTGAAGGCTGCCTAGACGGTACGACTTCCCCCGGAAGACTAGCTATATAGTGAGACTTCTCCAGGGAAAAGTCTCACTATATAGTCAGTCTTCCCCCTTCATAGCGAAACTTCCCCCTTTAATTTAGTTTTCGAATATTTTTTTTTATTGTAAAACAATATTTTTATACTAACGTTTTCAGTGTTTGGATAAAAGTTATCCGTCCTATATGAATGAATAAATAAATGTATGAATAAATAATTAAAACATTTTAATAGTGATTTTTATAATTAAAACTTCTTAACCATGCAGGTAAACTGCACATTTCTACGGGTAATGACCTCTTTAATGGCCTCTTTACTGTTAAACTAATTATGTCTTTTTTCTTTTGATAAGAATCGTCTCGGAACAATACTATAATCTGCTGTGCACGATAAATTTTTAATGCGCACTTTTATATTGAATTATTTGAAACTATTCATCTTTTTTTATATATAAGATCATTACCTAAATATGCAATATATACATCGTCGATGTAAATAAAATCGAAACTGATCAAACACGGATGTAAATAAAATCCAAACTGACCAAACACGGAAGGGGAAGTCTCACTATGGTCGTTAGGGCGGAAGGCTCGCTATATACTAGTAGTCATCCCCCCCCCCGGAAGGGAAGTCTCACTATATAGCCAGACTTCCGGGGGGAAGACTCACTATGGGGTAAGTCTCACTATATGACACCGGTAGCAGGGGGAGGGGGGAGGCTGGCCACCAAACATTTTTCTAGCCATAACTTTTTACTACTGAAAATGTTCAATGAAAGTCTGGTTGACCCCCTCCCACTTTTTGTTGTAGTTTAGTCAAATAAGGGCCATGTACGTAGTGACGTATGAGTAAAATTTGGTACTGAAAGAAGTTGGACCCCCCTCCCCCCAAATAGAATTTTCGAGTTTGAAGAATTTTTCTCTTTTTTGTTTATTTGTTTGTTTGTTTGTTTGTGTTTTTTTTTTTTTTTTTGTTTTTTTTTGTTTGCTTGTCAAGATTTTTTGGTAAGTTATTTTTTCTCTCTGGCTGCCTCTTTCAAAAACAAAGTTTTATCTGTATTCGCTGTAAAAATTGCCAATATTTATATTCATGCTGGTTCTATCCTTTGCTTGCTGATGCTGATCCTGGTAATGCTGTTTTTTAAATGCTGATGCTGATGCTAGCTCGATCCTGATGCTACTTATGCTTATGCTGATGCTGGTTTATGTAACAAAATTAGTTCCCTGCACTGTATTTATATTTTGAAAATCTCAATATTTTAGATTATTTTTGGCTATTTTTGATGTCCAATTTGCTAAGATTTTTCGGCAATATCAAGCCGACATTTAACGTATTTTTTGCCAAACGAGACATTGACAAAATAATTTTTTGAGTTATTCTGATGTCAAACACTGTGTGCTTACTAGAGATATTTATTTCTTTATTGAAAAGTGCTATTTCTATACAAAAAAATAATACATTTTTTCATAAAACCCGTGGGAAGTTTCTAGTATGCCCCGGACTAGCCTGGTTCCGGCCACGCCTACCCATGACGTTCCCCACTACTTTGCAGAGCATTTTGGGTTGGCCAAAACCAGACTAGCCCCGCGGTCCCCCGAATCAAGCGACTGCGCCTGAACAGTTATTATCCTGAAATAAAGAAATGTCAGTTCAATGGAAGAATATATAGGGGTCCTGAAAAACAACTCAATTTATAAGGGTATACTAGTACTTATCAAAATATTTTTTTATATCAATAAAACTGAAATTCAATCCTCCAACAAATAACTTGAATAGAGTTACTTATATTTTTCAGGTGACAGAAAATACACAAATATTTTGGAGTTTTCATCATTGGTTCGGTTTTAATGACCCAGATTTTCTTAAAACGTATTATTTAAAGCAACAAAAGCGCATTTGAAAGCAGAAATGCTTATAAATAGTTAAAATATAATGTTTAGCAACAGAATAATTTATAAATTTATTAACTTTTTGTCAAAAAAAAACACTAAAAATGTTAGCTTGATACTGCCTTCCAAAAACTTGGAAATCAAATAATTTTCTTCGAGAAAATCTAAAATATTGAGCATTTCGGGGCAAATTTACCGCGTATAAAAATAAACCTAAAACTAACATAACTTGAAAATTTGGGTTCGATTGATAAAGTGTTAAGGCAGAATATTGAAAAATCTCGAATAACCTCGGCCCGGGTTTGCGTACCTAATTTTACCAACACTCGCAGCGAACACCCTGCCACCTAGCGTTATAATGCCGCATTAAATTCACACTACTTGTATTCGTCTTCGTTGAATGCGCTTCATGGTTTGCGTGACTGAATTTCACATTTGTAATAGAGATGATCATAATTATTTATTAAAGAAACTGTATCAATTTAAAAGAAAGAAGAACGAATTTAAAAGAATAAAGCAACATAGAAGTAAGGACAAAATGAAGAATGAAAAAGTTCAAAGTGAAATTTAATAAAGACGAATATGAAAACAATAAAGTGACATATAGTTACAATAATAACAAAGAATAAAGAAGTAGGCAGAATAGGAATAAAAGCAAGAAAAATAGACTTTTGGCGGTAATTCCCTTCCATAAATATCCTCTATATATTTATAATCATATGGATGACATACATTACTGTTTGCTGTCTCCAAATTTCATACAAGCTAAATGACGAACATTATAATCATTGTGGATGATATACATTAGACCTGTTCACTAGTATTACATTTTCAACAGTGAGATACTGTAATTTTTACAGTGAGTGAAAGTGATAATTTTAACACTAAAAAAATTAAAAATTATATTTTCCTACTTTTAAAAATATGAAAAGTGCACCAAAATTCGAGATTCTCCTCTCCCTCTTACGTGTAATAAAAAAATATCCCTGTTATAAAATATAAAATGGGAGTACATTGTAAATATTAATCATTCTGCAAAAGACTAAAACTGCGCAGTTTTTTCAGGTTGTTGTTAATATTCATGTTTACAATTTTCAATCTCACAATCGCTTTGTTATGATGCTTACTCGGGATTTTAGTTGACAGAAACGGATTGCTATAAATATGTACGAATACTTCGATTAAAGAATTTTTTTTTTCTAAACAGGCAAATTAACCATATGATAAATCAATATCGAAGTTTAATACTTTACTATTTAAAGAAAATATTTAAGAACAAAGGTAGATTTATGATGATGAAATTTGGACAAAGTGTTAATTTTTCATTCTTTTAAAAAAAAGATATGTTTTTTACGATATTATTCTAAAAGTTTCTGTGTGTTTTTTAATATCATTTTCTAAATATTTTTTGTGATAAGGCTCATGTATTATTTCAAATAATTGAATGACACGCAATGAAGCATATGAAATATGAAGGTAACGAAAAGTTATGCTCAACAGTCCATTGAAACAATACAAATTTGGAGCTGGGAAAACAAGAACCTTTGAAAACAGAGCGGATCAGGTGCCATGAGGAATAAGCATCTCCTGTCGACCTGTCACATCCGCCGTATGCTCTTTACGTCTTGATCGAGTAAGTGGAGAAATCCGTAGTAAATTCAGTGTAAAAATAATGGACTATTAATTTGTATGAAAGTCGTCGGTCAACATTTGACCTAATCAAAATTATAAACAAAAATCATTCTAGACCACATAACTTAAGAATATGATGATTGACGTAAAATTTTAATACCAGAGCAGAATAAAGGTAATATAAATAAACTGAGGATATAACGTGAGAGGAATTAACACTAGAGTAATTGACAATTTTCGCTCTAGAGTGTTTACAAAGACATGTGTTAATTTTTAAAAATTGTATACATGTACTCGTGTGTACAAAAATTAGCGTAATAAAAGCAGCTCAAAAGTCGCTAAATTAAGTACATGTACTTTACATTAGCTCTTTCTGGGGAAAACTGTTACATGGAAATGAGAATAAGATTTGTAGAATCATTTATTTACATCTTTATAATAAATATACCAAAAATGGAATCAATAATCCATGGATATCTTGCATACAGAATATTCTTAACACTGCAGGACTATGTAATGTTTGGAATGATCAAAATTTTCATAGTGTTAAATGGATTGCGACTGCAATAAACCAAAAGCTTAAAGACCAATTTTTACAAAAATAGTATAGTGATATGAATAATTCCAGTAAAGGTATTACATATAGAATTTTTAAAACAAAGTTTGAATGTGAAAAATACTTAACTATTTTACTAAGAAAACTTAGAAGGAGTACCTCCGTTTCTTTTGAAATAAAAATTATCATTATTTATTATACTCAGTATGTTAAATGTAAAAGTAAGCTATGATACAGTGTAATTAAGATATGAACAGTTTTACTGTACTTACAGATTATACGAAAGCGATACTTCCTAATAAGGTTTTGATAAAAAGCTACATGTAGCACCCCCCTTTTCTTTTTCACTGCTAACGTTTAGTACTTGTGTATTTTTTTAAAATTCAAATTCAATATTCTTTTTATGTTGCATTTAAATATCTTTGATTATACATTTTAACTTGTTTATCACTTGTATTATTTTTCAAACTATGACATTTATCAACAAAATATTTTACCTTGACTTCCTACTGCGACCTCCATAATTATTGTATGTTGAAGAACAAATGTTAATAGTTGACAAATGGGATCGTCTAAACCATAATACCATTAAGCTGGGTTTTTTTAAGTAATTTATAACCCCCGTAATGACTATGAAATATCTGTTGACATATAGTTGATCCTTCTAAGAAAATTTAATAGACTTCTCATAAGGTCTGAAGGCTATTTGTATATTCCAGCATTAATGTTAATCACCTTGTTAATAGACATATCCATATGCTGGTTTTATAAATATAAACATGTTAGTTAAATATTAAAGAACTAAAAACAAACTTGGTTAACGGTCTCCATATAGGCCCTCTAAAAACAGCGATGTATCAGAGAGATTGAGTACAACGATAAAAATCCATGTATTTCAATGGAATGCTATTGGCTGGCATAATGCTTCCTAGAGTAGGTCAAGAAAATGAAATAGCACTATTTTTGGCGTAGGTTAAGGTTCAAATAAAGTTATATATATTCCACAATTAACTATTGTGTTGAATAGGATTTCCCACTCAGCGGCAAAAATAAAGATGATTGCAAAAATTCATTCCCTGTGTTCAAATTCATTATCAGACACTCCTGTAAACTGTTACATAAATCCAATCAACAGGGACTGAAGTCAAGGTGAGTATTACGCACGACCACCTCACCTGTAGTAGTACCTGGAGTGTTACTTTCATCTGATATATCCCAGTTATAATTTATATATCTACTGCTTAAAGTCGACTAGGACTTACATAATTATTATTAATCAGTACTTAGTCCGTTCTTGTGATCATCGAGAAACTGGCAATCGACTTGAGTCAAAATAACAGTATTTAGCAGCTTCCTACGGTATTTTGGAAAAAAAAATAAAACAGTGATATATTTGAAGTAATAAAATGTTTTATTTTGCAAAAATTAAAATGATAAAGCATATTTCTCTATAATATATCTGTGACAAAGAGAAGATTTTGAAGTTAGAATAAGGAACGCCTACGATAATAGCCAATATCTTGAGAAATCATCATTACTAAGGGATCGAATGTTAGCATTTTATGTAAAATCAATCCTGTAAAGATAGCCAACTGTTATAACACTTAGTTAAGCTAGAGAGCAAAAATGTCAAAGCTTGCGTTAAGACTTCCTCAAGTAGACTTCGTTTATGCAACTTTTTGTCGTTTGAACTGATTCCAACAGAAACTTAATGGTAATTTTGTCTCTCTGGATCCGTTTATCGGATATTTTCTATGGTTTGTTTGCTGATTACACAGATTTATTTCTAAAATGGAAAAGAAAATCGAGAGAGCAACTCACTAAGGGCAGCTGTAACTTGATTTATCCTGTATTTCGTCTCTGGACAGAAACAAGTATAACAAGAGGCCCATGGGCCACATCGCTCACCTGAGCACATTGGCTAGGAAAAAGTACAAATCACTTCAGTATAGAAAAGTTTAAGGGGGGGGGGGGGGGCTTGGATTTTGAACTACCTGAGGATGCTTCCATATCAATATAACAAATGGCTTTGCTGTTCTTGAGCAGAAGATTTTTAAAGATTTTTTTCCTACATACATGTATTCCCTTGTTAAAAAATTGATCCCCCATTGTGGACCCTCCCTACCCCCCCCCCCAATCATTTGAACAAACTTGAATCTACACTGCCTTAGGATGCTTCCATATCAATATGACTAAACATGGTTTTTCTGTTGTTGAAAAGATTTTTTCCTATATATTCCTATGTAAAAATTTGATCCCACATTGTGGCCCCATCCTACCCCTGGGGGTTATGATTTGGACAAACTTGAATCTTCACTACCTGAAGATGCTTCCATATCAATAAGACAAAACATGGCTTTGCTGTTCCTGAGAAGAAGATTTTTCAAGTTTTTTCCCTATATGTTCCTATGTAAAACTATGATTCCCAATTGTGGCCCCACCCTACCCCCAGGGATCATGATTTGAACTAACTTGAATCTACACTACCTGAAGATGCTTCCATATCAATATGACAAAACATAGCTTTGCTGTTCCTGAGAAGAAGATTTTTCAAGTTTTTTCCCTATATACCTATGTAAAACTATGATCCCCAACTGTGGCCCCACCCTACCCCCAGGGGTCATGATTTGATACAAACTTGAATCTGCATTACCTGAGGATGAATCAACATCATTATGACTAATTGTGACTTTGTTGTTTTTGAGAAGAAGATTTTTCAAGATTTTTTTTCTATATATTTCTATGTAAAACTTTGATCCCCCATTGTGGCCCCACCCTACCCCTGCGGGTCATGATTTTAACAAACTTTAATCTACACTACCTGAGGATGATTCCATATCAATATGACTGACATTGGCCTAGTTGTTCTTGAGGAGAAGATTTTTAAAGATTTATTCCTATATATTCCAATGTAAAACTTTGATCCCCCATTGTGGCCCCACCCTTCCCAAGGGGGTCATGATTTGAACAAAATTGATTATACACTATGTAATGAAGGTCTCACATAAGTTTCAACTTTTACAGCCCAGTGGTTCTTGAGAAGAAGATTTTTCAAAGATACTACCAAATTTTCACTAATTCTTAATTATCTCCCCTTGAAAGAGGGTGTGGCCCTTCATTTGAACAAACTTGAATCCACTTTACCCAAGGATGCTTTGTGGCAAGTTTAGTTGAAATTGGCCCAGTGGTTCTGGAGAAGAAATCGAAAATGTGAAAAGTTTACAGACGGATGGACAGCTAGACAGACGGACGACGGACAAAATGTGATCAGAAAAGCTCACTTGAGCCTTCGGCTCAGGTGAGCTCAAAAATACTATAAACTCATTCTTGCATCGAAAACTTGTCAATATAGTGAAATTTTCTACACGTCTCTTGCAAATGTATTGACTTTTACCAAAAATTCTTTTCCTTGCCACATTCTGCATCATGTCGCTTTGGATTGTTTATTTTTGTACAAAGCAAAAAAAAAAAAACAAAAAACAAAAAAACTGTCACGTGGGTGTATTGGTTATTACACGGTCTTTGCTCTTACCCCCCCCCCCCCCAAAAAAAAAGAGAGACCAAATCTGCTATTGCAATTTATGAATTCAAGAAACAGCCAATGTTAAAGCTAAAAACTAGATTCTGTTCTAAATTAGTCAAATGAAAATTTCAACAGACAAATTTAGATTTATCAATTTGATTTCAAATAAACTTGTCAAAAAATCGAAGTTCAATAGTTCGCTGTAGTTGCAGAACTGTAGCTCTATGGTAGATAAAATTCGGGTACAAAAATTATCTAGAGTCTGTCTAAATTTTCTCAACCAGAGAGCTACATTTCTGCTGTTTTAGTTCGCTGTTAATCGTATGGAAGTTTTAGTTTGTCACTTATTGTTTAATAACTTTCTTTGAATGCTAAAAAAGGAAGTATGCATACTCTTGCTCTGGTGTTGGCAGAATCAAATCATTAGAAGTTAGACTTTGTTACCTTATTGTTAATTTTGTTTACTGAAGATGGTATTTGAAAACGTGAAAATGTACTGTTGTTTTTCACGTGATAATAATTCGTTTCAGAGGCGATAATATTTCTTGCCATAACAAAAAGTTAAATAATTTTTCAGGAAGCCAATCTTAGTAATTTATTTTCTGAGATGGATTTTCAAGTAAATTGTATCTTCAAAACATGTTGATATATGTCTTAAGTCTACGTCAAAAGCTGAGTAGAAGATTCAATTGGGAAAAAGGTACATTTTTTTCCAAATATTCTATGGAAACTGTCATCAGTAATTTGAGACAGATACCTGACACATTTGACCAAAAAAAAAACCATGATGAGGCTTTTCGTTAATTACAATGATTATTTATAATGATTATAATTATTTTATCATTGGTAAAAATATATAGTGTAGAAAATTTTAAAAATTTCGAACTTTGATAAATGTCTCCGCTTCGGAGTCGTTTTGGAGAAACTCGTCCTTCTGGTACCTTATTTCTGTTTCTCTTTATTTCAGGAGTAAATTATTATTGGTTTTCGACAAGAGTTTTTTTTTTTTGTACAATTTTTAGAATTTACATTAATTATTTTTTTTCGTGTTAGCATATGTTTACATTTAAACTTAAGCCATTCCATCGGATAATTAAAAACCACTGACATATTTGAAATACAGATAAAAAAGAATTCAGAAGTGCAAGATATGAGACATACAGTAAGGCATTCAAAAAAGTTGTGGAAGTTACGGTGAAAAAAAATTTAAGCTGAAAACAAGAAAATATAACTTTACGAATTTGAATGAAAGAAAATTATAAAACAAAGTTTGATTTATTTATTTCTAAGATATATTTTAACCAGATCTGAACCACAGAAGTTATAGCAACAAGAGGATGATCAATGATTTTAACTATAAGATAGAAAAATAGAAAATAAAAGAATTAAGATTTCAAAAGAAGTTATTCAAATAGGCATCGCTTGTTTCGAAATGTAATATCAGTATAAGATGGTTCGAAAGACTATGTCTTATACTGGATATGCATGAAATATGGAGATAAAAAACTAATCAAGCTCAAAAGTCCATTAAAACAATACAAATCGGGAGCAGAGCAAACACGGACCTCTGAAAACCAGGTGCCATGGAGGAGTAAGCATCCCCTGTCCACCTGTCACACCAACCGTGTGCTCCTTGTCATAATAGGGCAAACAGAGACATCCGTAGAAAATTCAGTGTGTAAATAATGGCCTAACAAGTAGTGATTAACGTCAGTCAGCATTCGACTTAATAATATACTGTATTTGCTGACATTGTATCGAGCATAGAACTTGCAAAATTATTATTTCAAACGAGACCGTTGATATCCATGTTTCATCAACTTGTTTGTCAATAACTTACCTCGTTTTAGAAATTGTTCGCGTGTAGAGCATGCTATCGAAACACATGGGAGACATTAACTCCATATGTAGGTGTAGCTGCAGAACTGTAGCGTTATGGTTTTATATTTGAGTCTTTGACCATAGCTGTAGAACTGTAGCGTTATGGTTTCATATTTGAGTCTTTGACCATAGCTGCAGAACTGTAGCATTATGGTTTCATATTTGAGTCTTTGACCATAGCTGCAGAACTGTAGCGTTATGGTTTTATATTTTTAAAATTTTTGTAAAATTCACAACAAGCGAGGTTATTGGTCTGTAGAGACGACTAGAAAGGGTAAGGAGATGGATAAAATACACAGGTTGATTATAGAATATGTCTAGAATTGGGGAATAAAAGGTAGTTGATTGACCAATGCTGGAAAGTGAGGAAATACATCCCCAAAGTGCACAGAAAATCTTACGCCGTTAATTGCACTATATTTGCATTGCGGGATCTGTAGCGTTATGGTCAAAGACTCAAATATGAAACCATAATGCTACAGTTCTGCAGCTATGGTCAAAGACTCAAATATAAAACCATAACGCTACAGTTCTGCAGCTATGGTCAAAGATTAAAATATTTAAGAAATAATCTATCATTTCTAAACATCTATCGGGATATAAATACGGGTTGGTCACGAGATCAAATTCCATAAAGCCCGAAGGCTTTATGATAAATTTGATCTCGTATCAACCCGTATTTATATACCGATAGATGTTTTAAAATGATACATTATTACTTATATTTACATTTATGATTTATTCATATTTTATATTTTCCTGATAATGATCTTTAACGCGTGAAATGTTTTATTTTTCAAACTCAACGGCACGTATTTGATCCATTGATTGCACGTCGACCCTTTTTGACGTCACTGAGAAATTACGTCAAACGTTTATGACGAGGAACCCGTGTTTATACAGATATAGATACGCGTTGCTTTTAATAGTGTTATATAAAAGAAAACATTTGCAAATGTAAATATAAAACCATAACGCTACAGTTCTGCAGCTTATGCAGGTGATGAGTATATTGCTATATAAATGAGAGAAGTTGACGATAGAAAAGTTGAAGTCATCACGTTTTTCATAACGTTTTGTTGTTAGGATACCATTAACGTTTTTTTATTTTTCAGTAAAAAATCCGAATATGAAACAGAGTGTCAAACTCTATATTACACATATTTTTGAGACAAAGTAACAGATTTTGACAGTCAGAGAGAACTCAAGTTAAAAATACGGGGGATAAAAACATATTGATGTTAATATTGTTCTTCGAAAAATGTCAAATATAACTATATATAACTATATGTGAGGAATATAGCGAATTATTTTAATTATTCTCAGAGCTTTAAATGAGGAATGTAACAGGTCATCTTTCTAAACAACTTAAAAGAAATCAATAAACGGATCATTTTTATTGTTTTATCACAACTTCAGGATGCAGCAGATTAATTTAATCTTTTTCACACTTCATGCTTGGCAACTTTATTAATAACCTTCTGTGCACAGAATATTTTCACTCTTAATCGCATACAGGTCTATTTTTTTCCTCAGAGAAAACAAATAAATCACAATCTTGTTTTGCAGCGAGTCACAAGAAATTCATATGCAAAAATGTGTTTTAATGATTGCCAGTAAAAACACTGCATTAGATGAAATTAAAAACAAAACAGTCATGCACGTCTTATATATTGGTTCATATTATTTAAAAGAATATATGTATCGTACATTGTAAATAAATCTGAAAAGACTGAGCTCGAGACTAACAATTTTAGCTAGTTTCAGCATTTTGCCTACCTACCGACTTGGTTTAAAATTACTTTTCTAGAAATATGCCTATAAATTCTTTTAAAACAACTTTTTATAAAAATTTCTTTAAATAACGCCATAAAATGCAAAGATAAAACTTTAATTTAATAGTTGTAAGTCTTTCTGAAGACGTATTTCTGAAGACGTAACATGTGTTGTAACCGTGCTAATCCAGTCAATTTCAAAGAAACGGGACTTCTTTCATGTTGAAATTATCAATCAATAGTTTATGTATTGTTTAAAATAATAATAATAATAAAATGTAGTCTATCCTTGCTTTCTTTTCAGTCTTAAAGGAAAAAAAGGATGGAACTGAAACTTTGATACATTAAGATTTGATGGATTGTGATTAAAAAAAAATAATTTCAAAGTTTTTTTTTTCACGTGTTTCATGTGTGCTTATGCTAAGTTTTGGTTTGCTTTAAAAAGAATCATATGGCTGACTAGGCCAGGCAAAGCATGGGAAGAAATGCCAGTGATGTTTATATACACCCGTACATGTATATAAGCTTTAATCTTATTTGTAAAAGCAACTTGGACGTCTATGATGAAATATTTTGTATATAATAAGGCAGAAAAATGGATACATTGCTGTTGTTATATTTTGTAAATACAGTGTAGAAAATCCAGAGTTCTCCACATTTGAAAATTTAACCTTGGAGGAAGCTGCGCAAAAGCGAAATGTGATTGAAACTACGAATACGTGTTCTACCTTCTTACTTAAGCTTCATTAATCAATGGTTGTTTTCACAATCTTTTTTCATTTAACATGGCAACACAAAACGTAGAAATAACAAAACAAAACAGAAAAAAGGATTACAGGATAATGGAAATGGAAAAAATACAGGATAATGATATCTTAGTTTAAAAATGTACCGCATGCATATAAAAATTGAAACAAAACTGTAAAGGCGTTTTTAAAGAATTTCATAGAATCTTTTTTTTTTTTAATTTTATTTAGTAACCATCGAATTTTATTCCATTCTGATATACAGGATTTAATTTAAATCGGACCAAAAACTGAGGAAGGATTGGTATTTTGAAAGAAAAAAATTACAGACCCACACGAAAAGACGAACGAACACCGCGACATCTTAACATTGCTTTTAATTGCATGGTCTTTGAAAACTTACTGATGGCATACATGATATAAGTAACAAGAATTCCTATAACCAAGAGCATCAATTTGGCATAACTGTAATTTCGCTCTCTTTTCTGTTCTTTCCAAACACACTCGTAGCCCGCGTGGCGCAGTGGTTAGAGCGTCTGCTCTGGAGTCGCAGAGTTAGGAGTTGAAGGATCCTTACGTCCCAGGTTTGAATCCCACTGCGGGACGTGGAGACCGGTCCTTCGGATGAGAACGTATAAACCGAGGTCCCGTGTCGCAGTAGGTGCTCGCACGAAAAAGATCCCTCAGTGCTCAATGTCCCTGAGTGCCGAGTATAGGTCAAAATTTGTAGCCCTCTACCGGCAAGTGGTGGCGTCTCTATATGAGTGAAAAATTCTCGAGAGAGACGTTTAACAACAACAATCAATCAATCTAAACACACTCTCCATTGTATACTTCTCCTTGTGATCCAGTGCTAAAGACAGCGCCAAGCGACTTTTCATACAAACGGAAAGTAACTCTAAAACTTACTCTGGGTGATAGACATTCATTTACATTTTATCAAAATAATAATAAAAAGATTAAATACAAAGCAAATTGATGAATAAAAAGGAAAAGGACATTTCGACGGTGATTTTTTTGGCCACAGAAATGTCAGAAATTCGATTCGGATGCTTGTCGATTATTTGACATCGTTGCATTACTGCGCTGAGTCATTCATTCTTTGTAAATTATCTACATATTGCATAGTTAGAGAGAGAACACGAAAATTCCCCAAAATTTCATATGTACAGGAATATTAACTTATTAGGAGATATAAGCTGATTGACTCTCAATTGCCACGCTTCACAGCATATTCGACCATCAACGACTGTGTTTACTTACGGTAAGGCTTGCCTTATATGTCTAAACCTTACGTTTAGCAAGACGTACGGCTCTCGTGTCTCAAGAGGGAGGTGCAACCCAGTCATAAAATCAACACAATTAACTACTCAAGTCATAAGAAAATAGGTGTCAGTACTGAAATGGAATTAAGTTTAATCATGACAATGGCACAGCTCGTTTAACCATGGCGCACATAAATTTAACCATGGCGGGCCGCCATGATAAAACCCCTTGTGGAGAACCCTGATGTCAATAGGATAACATTTCCCTCATTAAACCCGCACATTCTGAAGAAAGTTTGAGTATATTGATGTTATCCTGGTCCGTCCGTCAGTCTGTCAAACTTTCTTCCTCATACTACTCTTACATTTTAAGCAGGAGATGATTCATCTTTTGGAATATGATTGGTGGTGCCTTGAACATATGTTAAAATAAAGAAAAGATTTTGAAATTTTCCTTTCCACCCTGGGAGCTAAATAGGGGTTTAAAAAAATACAATGTTTTTCTACAAAACCCTGGTTCCCTACGCCTGAACTTCTCATACAGGTACATTTTGCGCAGTAGTAGATTCATCTTTTGGAATGTTGGTCATGTGCTATTGACGTGCAATAAGGTTTTGGAATTTTCATTTTCACCGTAGGGGTCAAGTGAGGGTCGGGAAAAGACAGTTTTCTAAAAAAAAAAAAAAAAAAAAAAAAAAAAAAAAAAAAAAAAACTGGTTCCCTGAACTCCTCTGACATTTTTTGCAGTAGCCAAATAATCTTTTTGATGATGATTGGTTGTGTGGTGCAATAAGGTTTCAGAATTTTGATTCTCGCCATGGGGGCCAAATTGGGATTAGAAATGTTTTTAGCAAAAACCTGATTCGCTGAACCCCTCTTACATTTTCACAGTAGCCCAATCAGTCTGGGAGTATCCTGTAGATGTGCATTTCGATTTTGACCCAGGGGATGACTGGGGTCGAAAACGGACTTTTTTAAATTATAAAATTATTGTGGCTTTTCCCCTTGTTTATACCTTAAGAATCTACATATATGTATGCCTTCATATTAAATATGAAATATGACGGTGGGTACATTAAAAGAGGCAAACGCCTATTTGCGGGTTTTACTGTCTTCTGACAGCATTTAAAGTTTTTAATTAAAAAGAGTATTTTATTTGCATTACAAATGGTGGCTTCATTTACGCATAAAGTTTAACAATAACGCTGTTTTATTCTATTACAGAGGTTTAATTTAACTTTATTTTAATCATACACAATAAATGACAATCATCAATGTACGATCAACTTTATATGGTAAATGATGGGAAAATCTTTTGTAGAATTCGCATGCAATCATTCTTAAAATGTTGTATAAAACTAAAACTGGATAGAAATAAAAGTAGTTGTAAACATTAGATAAATGAGTTACTAATTCTTGTTGAAAAATCGTTACATGTACAACTTACCAATCATTCCCAAGGCGTTCGGCCGAATCGATATCAGGTGATCTTGAGGTGGGCAATCCCTCGTCTGAATCCACCTCTGGTTCAAACAGATTGGATCGAACACCAAGTCCGACGTCTCCGATGTAAGAATCATCGAAAGAGGATGATCCAGCATATAAAACAGAGACGTTATCGTCACTTAAGCTCGCACTATCTTCACTTCTTTCCATATTAACCGCTTTCCTTGTTAACCTTATGACGTCACTTCCGCTAGAGCTTCGTTTTCGTGATATTGCGGTTTCCCTTTAAATTCGAGAAATTGAAGAAAACTGTTGACGAACAAACGACCATGCGAGTTTTAAAAAAAGTAATATAACGCCTTAATTGTTGGTTTATATGAGTCATGAAGCTTTCAATTTTTTAGAGAAATAAATTTTTTTTTTTTTTTTTTTTTTTTTTTTTTTTTTTTTTTATCCATTGTATAACATACAAAATCAAGTTAAATTAGCAGCAAAATTACAATGGATATTTAGCACTCACACACCCATTCATACATCTATTTGCCTTTTAAATTAATATGGAGGTTGTTTCATGGTAATCAGCTTATCAACAATTGTTTCTATCATAAACTAAATATCAAAAACTTGTCAAATTATCTTACATTTGTTCAAAAATATTTTTCCACAAAATCCATTGTTCTTCAAAATAAAACAGTTTTGAGTTACTAATAGACATACATCTTTCAATATTGTGTTTCATTTTCAAATAATTCAGTAAACCAGTAAATGAAGGTATTTTTGGTTGTAGTAAACATGAAAAAATATATTGTTTTGTATATAGTATCATAAAGTTTTCAATTCTGTTGTCCTTAGTAAGTGGTAATTCACCTAGGATAATATTTTTGACATTGAATCCAACTCTTTTTGAAATTGTTCTGTATATATGTAAACTCAAGTTCCTCCATAAAGATACAATATGATCACAACTGACAAATACATGCAGTAAAGTTTCAGTTTCCTGAGCACAGAACTTACAAATGTCAGTAGATTTTATATTAATTTTCTTAAGATAAGAATCTACAGGGAGGATCCTATGTAGAATTCTATATTGTAGCCACTGTACAGAAGAATCGGAGGTAGTCTTAAAACAAACCTTAAAAACATCTTTAATACAAATATCTGCCACTCCATAGGGAGATAAGTCTTGATTCCACTTTGGAATTGCTGTAGGAATTATATCATTTTTGTTTATATAATTGTAAATTTTCTTTGTACATTTTTCATAGTGAAAAATATTTTCAAAATAAAAAGGTAAATTAGGTTGAAAATGTTTTTTCAAACTCAGTCTATCTATTGACATATTCTTTAAAAATTTACAAATGGCAGAAACTGTGCTATTATACTGCATTAAGCTTACATTGGAAATACTGAATTTTTCTTGGAAGGCAGATTTTGATAAAAATTTACAATCTTCTGACAAAAAATCTCCAATATTTTTAACTCCACTTTTATACCAATTTTCTATAAAAATACTCTTATTATCTACCTTAATATTTGAATTATACCATATAGGAATATTACAAGCCTTGTATTCAATATGAACATCCTGATCTACATTCTTCAGAACATGTAACCATGAAGTAAAAACATCAAACCAGAAAATATTGTTTTGAGGTATTAGACTATTTAAAATAAAAGCATCACCAAAATCCATAAATTTGTTTACAGCATCATTACCATTAATTCCAAAAAATATGTCTAGCCATGGCTTATTACTTTCTGTTACCAATCTTTTGACCCATGTACATTTCAATGATTTTATGAAGTAATCAACATTTAACATCTTTAATCCTCCAGATAAATAATCTTGAGTGACTATATCTCTTTTAACTCTATCAATTTTTGATTTCCATATGAATTCAAAAAGGTCTTTACACAATAAAGATATTTTATCATAGCTAGGGGTAGGAAGGGAAATAAATAAATGAGTAAGTTTTGGTAAAATGAGCGTTTTTACAACGGTGACGCGACCAATAGGTGTAAGTATTCGTCTTTTCCATTGTTGTATCATTGATTTAATTTTTGGTAAAATAAGTTTATAATTTATGTCAATAATATTTTCTAGCTCTACAGAAAAAGTTATGCCAAGCAAATTAAAAGTTGTGGATCCCCAATCTAGTTTCCATCTTGAATGATGATAAACTTGACTTGAAAATTTTTTTGAGCCAATCCAAATAATTTTTGTCTTTGAACTGTTTATCTTTAAACCGGATATTTGTGAAAATAAATCCAATGTATCAAGAGCAGCAAACAAAGATTTTGGTGAACCATCAAGGGCAAGCGAGGTATCATCTGCATATTGAGAGATTTTGTGTTCTTTTTCATTTACTATTATACCTTTTATATCTCTGTTTTGTTTTATGAGAATAGCCAAAATTTCAGCACAAAGGAGAAACAAATAGGGAGCAACAGGATCTCCTTGCCTACAACCTCTTTGAATAGAAAATTGTTCTGATAAAAATCCACATTGTAAAACTGAAACTTTAAAATTTGTATTTAGGATCTTAATCCAGTCGATAATGTTCTTTCCAAAACCAAAATACTTTAAAACTTTATACAGAAAGGGCCATGAAATTGAGTCAAATGCTTTCTCAAAATCAATTAGCATCAACAGACCAGGAATATTATTTAACTCTGTGTAAGACATTAAGTCATAAATAAATCTGGTATTTTCCCCTATATATCTACCTTTAATGAAACCTGTTTGTGTATCAGAAATAAGAAATTCTAGAGTAGACTTTATTCTACAACTTAAACATCCAGATATAAGTTTATACAAGACATTTAATAAAGTAATTGGACGCCAATTTTTTAAAAACTGTCTTGGTTTATCACCTTTGGGTATACAGGAGATAATCCCAAGTCTTTGAGAAATTGGAAGTTCTTTCTTTGAAAAAATACAATTAATTGCATTTAAAATATAACATTTCAAATCTATCCAAAAGAATTTGAAAAACTCAGCAGTAAAACCATCACTTCCTGGTGACTTATTATTTTTCATATTCTTAAGTACATCTAAAACTTCACTTTCTTCTATATCATTCTCAAGACTATTAGAAGTCATCTCGTCAAGTTTTTTAACTTCAGCTGGATCAATAATATCAGTTAAATCCATATCAATACATTCTGACTCTTTATTTGAATACAGATCTTCATAGAAAGATTTAACTTGGTTTAAAATTTCAAATTGATCATAAACAGTATGTTGTTCATCTATCTCAACCCTTTTAATAATTTTATTAATATAGTTTCTTGATTCTAAATTGCAAAAATATTTTGTTGGTTTTTCACCCTCTTCTACCCACCGAGCACGTGATCTGATTAAATGGCCTTGCATTTTAACTTTTCTTAAATTTTCAAGGGTAGCTTTTTTATCTTCCAAAATATCTGTATTATTATTATTATCATTATTTGTTTCCAATCTTTCTATTTCTCCTAATAAGGATTTTTCTAACCTCTCTCTCTCATTTTTCTTAAATGAAGAATAAGAAATAGTTATTCCCCGTATTTCCATAAGAAGAATTTCAAGGAATAAACGGTCATCCATACTTTCAACAAGAATAGCATTTCTTTCAATGTCATTTATGTTTTGTAAGTATTGACCCCTAACCCTTTCTATAGTTTGCTTCACTTTTTCAACATATACCTTGTCATTCAGTAAACTATTATTAAACTTCCATAGACCACGACCTTTAATGAAGGGATTGAATTTTAATTCTAAAACAACAATAGAATGATCAGACCTGTACCCTGGTTTAACAGTGAATTCTTCAACAACATTAGATAGACCTTCAGATATTAAAATATAATCTAAACGGCCTTGTTTGACAGGGTTTTTTTTCCTCCATGTGAACACTTTCTTTTCTGGATTTAAAATCCTGTAATAATCAATCATTTGTAAATCTTCCATAACTTCTATCAATTTTTCGCGAGCCATTGGATTATTAACATTTGCATAATTATATGTATCTATTTCTGGATTAAGAGCAAGATTTAAATCACCGCATAGTACAAAATATTCGTTGTCAAATTCTAGAAAAATATCTCGAATCTTTTCATAAAATTCCGGAGAGTCAGTATTTGGTCCATATACATTTACCAGGGTTAACCTATTGTCTTCAATGGTAATATCAAGAGCAATTAAATTTCCTTCCTTATCTCTCTTATCTCTATGGATTTTAAATTCAAAATTGTTGTTAAAAAGAATACTTACTCCTCGTGAATTAGATTTATATGAACTAAAATAGCACTTATAACCCCACTGAGCTTCTACAAATGGTTCAGTTTCATAGGTAAAATGTGTATCTTGCAGACATAAAATAGAGTAACACTTTTTTCTATAATAGTTAAGGACATCCTGTCGTTTCTGAGTAGTCGCTAGACCTTGGCAGTTCACCGTTACAATTTTTATATTATCACTCATCAACGAAAACTGATCTGTAAAACTTAGGCAGCCTCCAAACGAAATATTCAACTACATGACTATTGTATTCTCTCATAAACACACATTCACTCACAAATGTAAACAAAAAAGAAAAAAGACTGTATAAACAAAACAAAAAGAAAAGAAAGAAAAAAGTATGTACCTGTACGAAACAAAGTTGCAAATGCATAGTTGAAAGAGTTTTAAAGATCGATAATCAGAGTATTTATTTTTATTTGTTTACCTTTAAAAGTTCAGTGCCAGTTTAATACCGGAAACACTTCTATGGTCGGTAATTGAAGAATCGGGAACGAACATAAACCTATTTTTCCCGAAATTTACACTATAAATAAGAAACGGATTCAGAGCAGAATTGCTCAATCCGGGAAAAAGAAAATGCAAAAACTAGTTCTACAACAAACTGTTTAAAAAAAAAAATGTATTGCGGACACCTGAACACACTTTTAGTCTACAAAAGTTCTTTGAGGGCGTCAAATAACGCTTTCTCCATTATATCGAAGCGTTTCGGACCAAGATGCTTTCCCATCATGCGCGATATCACAACGGACACATTTGTCAAGTTTTGATCTTGCAGAATTTTAAGCATTTTCCTTCCAGCTCCAAATTCGCCGTCATCACAGTATCCGTCATGTATAGTCCCAGAATTGTCTTTAAAACGGTATACCAGTATATTGTGATTGGCACGCCCATAAACTGGATCCATGGAAATTTTCCTATAGAAGTTCCGAACTTTTGCATATGTCTCTACCTCAACTGCAGCTGCGCTAATTTGATTTCCTGATTCTGAGAGAGTGTTGGAGCGTTTAACTTCGATTTCCTCTAGCTTCTGCTGTTCTTTCTGGTCAATTTGTAAAATTTCTTCTGCTTTTGGTGTATTTACTTTATCTCGGTAAACAGACCCATTGGGAAAAACAAGCTTGTCTCCAACAACTCTCGTTTTGATATTTTCACTCCAATATTTACTATTTAGTTCCACCAGCTTTTTACGCGTTTCATTTACTTGAACGGGTGACTGAGGTGTGATGTAGAACGGTAGTTGAACACCTTCATCTTTCTTTTTTCTCTGCTGCTTCAATATACGATCTTTATTCTCAAATCTCACCAACCGGCCTGTTATAGCTCGGGGCTTACCTCCTTGCCTTCTGTCACCCGCATTCCTATGGATATTAGCAAACTCTATTCCTTCTATTTCTAGATTTTCATGAAGCAGGCGGGGAATTTTGCTGAATAGATCTTCTCCTTCTTCTTCTTCCAGGTTATGTATAAGGATATTGTTTTTCATGGATCGTCCCTTTAGATCAATAATTTCCTTTTCTTGTTCTGTGACTCTTCTTTCAAGTCTGATTACAACAGATTTTAGCATTTCAATATCCTTACGTAGGGATGCATTTTCAGATTTTAGACTGTCTATCTCCGCTATACTGTCTTCTTGTTGTTGTGCAATGAATTGTATCTTGTCTTCAAACCCATCCTGTTCCCATAGATCAGCCTTAATATCACCCACGGCTTGTGACAAACTTGCTAAAGTTTTGAACGGATCCGTTATTTGCTCAGGGCAGAGAAATAAATTAATTTAAACATTTGAAATATTCAGAACAATCGTTGATATTTTGATATAGAGGAAAAGGAAAAATGACCCTCTGTAAATTCACTGCAAGAAAAAAGAAAATCACAGACAAAAAGCATCGATTATACACCAGTTACTGTAAAGACTAGAGAGTCAATCTATCATCTTGACATGCAACTCATTTTTGCTAAGCTTCCCTTTTAAAATGAACGATTTTCCTATCAACTTTAAATGTTACATAAATAAGTCGCATGTCAACATAATTATCTTGCATACTGACATAAATAAGTCGTACATTAACATAATTTCGCTGCTTCTTGCATGTATCAGGCACGTAGTATTGGGGGGGGGGGCCTGCCCCCCCCCCCACTTTTTTCCAGACATAAGTTTTTCCATAGGAAATGTTCATTGAAAGACCGGTTGCCCCCCCCCTTTTGGTTGCAGTATTGTCAAATAAGGGTAATATACGGGGAATGCAGTGTTTGAGTAAAAAAAAAATTGGTACTAAAAGGAGTTGGAACCTAACCCCCCCCCCCCACCCACCCCTCCCCACCCCAAACGAAATAGGATTTTTCGAGTTTGCACAATTTTTCTTTTTTTCTTGCTTGTCAAGTTTTTTTTTCAGGTAAGTTGAAAATTTTTTCCTCGGTTTGGCCCCCCACTTTCAAAAACGATGCTACGTCACTGTGTTTGACGTCAGATACTGGCTTTAGTAAGTAAAGATCTTTACCCATATTAAAATCAGATTCTCTCAAAGGATGGGTTATATGCATGATACAATAATGTTCTTCCATATAGACATAATTATCTTGCATGTTGACATAATTCATCTTGCATGTAGGGGCAGAAATACGCCACCATACATGTATATTAGAGCAAATGTACATATTACTCATTCTACTTTAATTTGATAAACTAGTATGTATAATTGTGAAGGTAAGGTACTGAAGAAATGAAATATGAAGATAACGAACAGTATTCAGGCTCAAAAGTCCATTTAAACAATAAAAATAATGAGCAGAGGCAATCCGGACCTCTATAGCATCAGAAGGAGGATCAGGTGCCATGGAGGAGTGCGCATCCCCTGCCATCAGATCACATCCGCCGTGTGCTCCCTGTCATGATCGGGAAAAACGGGAAAATCCGTAGACAATTCAGTGTGTAAATAATGGCCTAACAATTAGCACTTCAGTCAGTATTTGACTTAATTATAGAATAGAATAGGATTTATTACCAAATCAGGGCCCAATGGGCATAAACATATTACATGTATAATTACAGATAACAGACAGAATACAACATATAATGAAGAGCAATCCTTCCCATTTAGTACATTGGTGGTGTTTTGAGTTTCACATGTAGACATAGGTTGTCTTGATTTAAGATATATCTATACTCTTAATTGATACAACTTAATGTGCAATGATGTGCATTACTATTACTAATTATAGATTGTATTTGCTGACAAGGGCATTGTTTCCACAATAGAACTTGCGAAATGATGACTTTAAACGAGACTGTTTCATCAACATGCCTGTCAATAGCTTGCCATTCATGTAGAGCATGCTCTTGCGTATCGAATCAACTAAGAGACATAAACCCCATATGCAGGAGATATATTGCCACATAAGTAAGGGAAGTTGTCGATTGAAGCGTTGAAGTCTTCACGTTTATCATTAAGCTTGGTTGTTAGGTTACCATTAACGTCTTTGGTACATGTATCTTTAATTTCAAACTCACTGGGATATATTGAGTCGACATATGAATGGAAGTAACAATTATTAATTGATAATACGTCGTCGATATATCTAAATGTCGACTTGAAGACCTAAAGGCCACAGCAAGTGTTTCTTCTTCTCTTGTAAATTCTGCTTCGTAGGTCTGCTAGTAACGAGGAGCAATTGTTACCCATCGGAATAACGACTGATTGTTGAAAGACATGATCTCCAAAAACTACATATTGCCAATCAGAAACTCGAGCACCTTTTTAATGTCAATTTCAGAGTACTTGTATGTACAATCAGAATGTTTTAACAAAATTATTTTACAAATGACCAATAATAAGGTAGGTAAATTTACGAGTTCCATTTTTATTGAAAAAGCAACTGTCAATGATATCAAAAAGTCTGGACTTTAATTTATTGTGGGAAATGGTTGAATAAAGTGTTGAAAATCATCTTCGCAGACGAAGAGTTTTCGGTCCGCTTCGCTCGCCACAAACCCTTAGCAGATTACGCCACTAAAACTGTGGCTGGTACGTTGTTTCTTCCAAGCTAGACCCTAGGAACCAATGAGAAGATTGCTTTCATGTCGCATTACGTTAATTATAAAAACAACAGAAAAAGAATCATCTATAAATGTTTTGCTGCTCCGTTTTCTTGTACACACGTAAATATTATATTCTCAATCCATATTTATCTTCCTCCGTTGATAAACCTTTAATTATAGTTCCTGTAGTTCTTTAATCTCTGCTTTCGTGTACAACTTTCTTGTTTACAATGGATCCCAAACTGCAATTTGAAAACTGTTACCTGATTGGCTGGAATCAGAGTAAAGATTTAGTACGTCCAGAAGATGTCTCTTAAGTTGGCCACGATTTTATCTGCCAAGGGTTTATGGGAAGCAAAAACCGAAAATCTTTGGCTTGCGAAGTTGTAAGCCTTCTTGGTTTTAAATTATAGCGGGGAAGACCTATAATCAATGTAAATTTACCATTTTGTCACTTAAGAAACATCTGACCTAGGTCAGGATTACAACAGGTTTCCAACAAGTTTTCCAAATCAATTAGTGAGATACTTTGAAGCATGTTTTTATCTGTTTTAAAGTGTTTATTTCTCTCACACCCCGGAGACCTTTGCTGTCCCTTGAACATGGTCGGTTGAAGATGGAGATATGAAGAGGAATCTGTCTTTGCCATATGATAATAGTTAAGTGTTTTAAATTCTACATTCTACAAGTAAATTTTCATATTGCGAAGCAATTATTTCACCTGATATTGTTTTTGGCTCTACAAGGTACATACTTATACATAAGTAAACTGCCAGTGTAAATGATTAATTACTAACGTCGACGTTATCATCTAGGATCAACGAAAACAGCATAGATCAACGACAAAATGTAAAATCCAAATATTAAAAAAAATCCTAAGCAGATACTTTTTTGCGTGCTTCTTTATGACATTTAGGCCTATTGTTTTGTTGTTGCTGTTATTGTTTTAATGAAAAAAGACTTCATTTGAAAAATAATCAAACTTATGTCTGACATAAGAGCCAATTTTGATGGTAAAATGATGAGTTAACTTTATTACTACTTGTAGACTTGTTTTTATGTTCTCGTCTTAAATTGGGATCTATAAAAATTCCAGCTGTCCTCCCAAACTTGATTCTTTCTTGCTGCCTTTGTCCTTACAACATGATAGCGAGGTAATTTATAATATTCAGTTTTGTCTGACCTAAAGCTAGAAGAGGAAAATACCAGTAACTGGACATTTCAACAAAAATAGATCATGTTAAGGTGCTGTTAGGGTCGATTTCGTGTCCTTAGAGTATAAGGTCGATCATTATATTGTCCCTGTTATGTTCTAGAACTTTATATAAATACTGTGGAAACTGTTAACGCTGAAGGAGTGCAGAACGAAATTTTATGATGAACAAACTATGAACTACTACAGTACATGCAAGTGCAAACGCAGATCGCGATAAGAACGTAAACGCTGAGCATATTTTCATATTGTGAATTTTGAATTTTCCGGGTGGCAGTAAATACAAAACTGTCATATTGTAATTTTTTAAAATAACTGCCACCGGGTTAATTCAAAATTTACAATATGAGCACCCACTGAACAAAATGTGAGCGATATAACCAATCTTATTCCCTGCATTTAGTCTTGAGTCATTTTTTTTAGTCTCGAGTCAATTTACTAGTATTTATTTTCATGCCTTCGCAGGATAGAATATTTATTTCCAAGCTGGCCAGATTATTTTCTTCAATCAATGCGAGCCAAGGGTTTTCAGTTCACACATTTGGCAGATTACACAACTAAAACCGTGGCCGACTTAAGCGACATCTTCTGGATGCACTTAATTTTAACGCTGGATTCCAGCCACTCATGTAAAAGTTTTCAAATTGCAGTTTGGTGTCCATTGTAAACAAGAAATGGAAATGGATGTACACGAAAGCAAAGACTTAAGAACCACAAGAACTACAAAGGTTTATCAAAGAAGAAGATGAAAATGAAGTGAGAATATACTAGTAATGTTCACGTATGTACAAGAAAACGGAGCAGCAAAAGTATTTATAAATGATTGTTCGTCTGTTGTTTTTATAACTGACGTAATGCAACATGAAAGCAGTGTCCCCATTGGTTCCTAGGGTCTAGCTTGGAAGAAACAACTTTTAGTCGCGTAACCTGCCAAGGGTTTGCAGGGAGCGAAGCGAAGATTTTAAATGAAACTTCTAAAGCTTTTCGGAGGAGTATATATATATATATATATATATATATATATATATATATATATATATATATATATATATATATATATATATATATATATATTTATATATATATATATATATAAACATAAACATCATTTTAAACATTTCCCTCACTGACTTGCTTCTGGTTCTGAAAAAATATTCTATGTTGATCAACTTCACCTGATATGATATCAGTTTGATATTAATTTTTAACAAATGAAATTAGATAACCATAGCATTTTCATTCAGAAAACAATCCCAAAGCTGTTGTCCACCATAAATAAATCATCTGAAACATGTTTTCCTACTGCTGTTACTGACATCTTATTTATCATGTATATACCGAATATCAATATACCTAAAATATTTTGATCTGAATAGCATTCTAGATATTGATCATCTAAATGTACTAATTCAAATTATTTCTTCATATGAACATTTGGTAGCTACAGGCTAAGGCTATTAATGGTCTTGTAGAGTTAGCTTTCCCCTCTAATATCTTTTCCCATTAAAAACTGGCTCTTGAATAGGAATTCCCCTCGGAAAATAGGGTCTAGAGTAGGATTTTCCCAACGGAAAAATGACTCTAGTGTAGGAAATCGCACATCAAATTCAATTTTTCCGGGGGGGGGGGGGTCCTACTCTGTTTTATAGAGTGCGATTTCCCCCACAGCCAACCCCCCTCCAATAAAATATCATGGTTGTAATTAAGAACGAGAGGAGACACATTGTTACAATTGTCCCTTTTTCAAAATGAGGACCAGTTCCATTGAAACATACAAAATTTGAAAATTAAAATTTTTAAAACTCATTTTTCTCAGTAACTGGCCAACCAATTCTTTTGAAGCATTAAAATCTAATTCTTTTCATCTGGTCAACCTGGTTTATGAAAAATTTGGTACAATGTAATGGGTTGGACAAATTTTAACCGTATCCATGGAAACAAAAAGGAATTTTAATTTAAATGGATTTTTTTTCTCCGATTGTATTCTACATTGTAAGACCATTTTTCTTCAAATGAATGTATATGGATTTTTCCGTTTGCCCGATCATTACAAAGTGCACACGGTATGTGTGACCGGTCTACAGGGGATGCTCACTCCTCCATGGCGCCTGATCCCACCTCTGATGTTTTTTATAGGTTCGTGTTTGCTCTGCTCCCAATTTGTATTTTTTCAATGGACTCTTGAGCTTGATTACAGTTCGTTATCTTCATATTTCATGTACATAATTTTGATATGTCTCTTCAAGATTCTAAAATATCCAAAATATCTGCCATGGAACTAAAAAACGGGTCATTCATTTCTGAAAGTTTGAAATTTTGCAGAACATTAAGAGAGTATTTCCTCTCTGGTTTCTAATCCAGTATTACACCGCTGGGGTCGAGGGGACATACTTTTGCTTCAGCTAGTAAAATTGTTTCTTGTATTTTTGGTTTTAGCCCCCCCCCCCCTTTTCCCTTTAGAACTACTCGTTTCATATACTCACAAAATGGTATGTGGAATCTATCAGTAACATAAGTTTTAGGATTTTCTCACACTCATTATTAAAAGGATCGATCCGTAGATAAAATACGGGGCCTTTGGAGGCAAACAAATTTTCAAGTCACTAAAGGTGGCCCTATATACACTTTGAAATTCTTGAACAAACAGTTACCGCTGCGTCGAGGGATGGCGTCGAGACATCTCGTCTTAAGATTTTCTGAGTGACTAATTTTACAATTTCCTATGAGTTTTGGGTTGAGACTAAATGATTTGAACTATATATTTTAAGATTTCAAATTAACTTTGACAATTCTTGAGCCGAAAACACTGATTAAAAAATCAGTTGACTTTCATATAAACTTTCAGCCAAAATATTGTCGATGTAACTTAAGCATTGATAAAAGAGGGGAAATCCTACTCTGAGAAAGAAAGAGGGGAAATTTGGCTCCAGAGTGAGCTTTCCCTGCCGGGGGGGGGGGGGGGGCTACTCCAGAGTATAAATTCCTGGGGGGAAAGCTGGCTATGGGGGAAATCCTGCTCTTTAACACCGGTATTAAACAGAATTATACAGCACGAGCTTTTGAAAATGATCAATTTTATCACAAAATAGTTCAGTGCCCTTAACATGTTTTTACGACACGTGAAAAAATTAACAGAATAAAATGATGCAAACATTTTATAGAACTTTACATAAATTATTTGGGCATGAATCTGAGGTAGATTATTTCCAAATTTGGAAAAGAAAAACAAGTGCATGATCATTTTAGTTTAAATTTTATCAGACTGCAAAAATATAATTGATGGAACTTTCTTATTCTCATAAAATGCGACGATTGCATACATGAATACTAAATATTTTTGAATTTTCGCGCGCGCGTATCAATGTTATTAGTCCCCTACCGGTGAAACCGGAGGGGACTATAGGTTGCACAACAGTATTAAATTTTGCTATATATTCTTACCAAAAATGCGCAACTTTGAGTAGGTGGTATTAATTGAAAACAAACTTTTGAGAAGTTTCCTTTTCAGATCTTGTAAAACAATTCTTTATAAAGATTTTAGTACCAAAGTTTGTTTCGGTCGAAGTCGAGCAGGTGCTTGAAAATCAAGTCCAGGACCTAATCACTCCCCACTCAAATACAGTATATAGAAAAATCAGCACGCCCTAAATTATAATGAATCTAGTCAATACAGGAAGTTTACATATTGTTTTTCATCTCATAAAAAAATTCAGCTCCAGTCTCGTGTTAAAATGCCCGAATCGGAAGGGAAGATTCAGGAATTATTTTGCGTCAGCCATGATTTGACGTGAACCTCAAGTGAAATACTGTTATGACACCTGCATATAGGTTTCCTCTGAGTCTGTCAGTCCGTCTGTTTGTCCGTCTGTCCCACTTGGTTTTCCGCATTTTTTTCCTAAACGCTTGCAGATTTTGAGCTGATTTTTGGTATGTGAGTGTATCTTGATGAGTTACAGATCAAGTGTGCATTTCGTTCCGCTTCATTGATTTTTGACGGTATTACGGCCTTTTCAATTTTTAGGGGTTTTCCGCAATTTTCTTCTAAACGCTTTCAGATATTGAGCTGATTTTTGGTATGTGACTTTACCTTGATTAGTTATAGATCAAGTTTGCATTTCGTCCTGCTTCCTTGATTTTTGACGGAATCATGGCATTTTCAATTCTTAACGGGAACCAGATTACACTTGCCGGTAGGGAACTAGTATTGCTAATGCGCTTGTTTTCGTAGTCATCTTAAGAGTTGTCGAAAATTGACTAGCCTACTTCAGGCCGAGAGCGGATGTCGGAGAAAAAACGCGATAATGCAGCGGAATGGTGCTGGATTTATTATTTGAATTAATTATAGTACCTGGTGCTGATGAGCAGCCCCACTGACACAAGAATTCCTTCGATTAAGTCTGTAAGAGGTCCCAGGCGAAGTCCAAGATGGCGAGCAATTGCAGGCGTTGTTGATTTAATAGTTGAGAGAGGTAGACCTATATAGCCTAATCTTGACCTTAACACAAGGTTGACTTAATAGGTAAGGGTGCATATTTATTTGCAAAACTTTCAAATCACTCAGCTAAATCTCAAAGGATATTAACAGTAATTTACGTGGTTTTCAAAATAATGACCATTAGTGAATACAACAGTTTGTATTTTTTAATTTTATTTCAATTGAGCGGTGACATGAACATTCAAAATGAAAAACATTCAAACACGTTACACGGTTTACACAACGAAACATAATTTTCTTGACTAAAAAAAAAGAATGACAGTGACAACTTCACCAGCTCATGAATTTTACCCGTCGTATACTATATTTTGAGTTGCAAAAACTTCTCAGACAGAAGTTAGTAAACTTTCAAAAATTCTCAAATAATCTTCTATGACGTACAAATTATAACCTCTTTCTTAGATAGAAAGTTCATGGACCACAAAGCTCGATTATCTTAGGTGATTTTTGTCATGGTAATTACTGAATTTGTTTCAACACAGATCCCACCCTTATAAGAATAAAATACTCAAAATCAAGCATACATGTCCATAACAATTTAAAAGGTTGTACTGGTATCTGAAATAAAATTTTAGATCTATACAGACATGTTAATCATGCCTTGTTTAAAACGGACAAACGTGCGCTAGCATCATCAAAAGACCATAATTTCATTGTTGGCCTTCACAAGAAGGATCCATATTTTTTTTGTTACAATAATTCTGGTCAAGAAACCCCTAATTCGTTAATTCTGGTTCAGAAACCTCCAATCTAGACAGGATCTGGCGAGTCGGAGCATCTTCAATTCACTTGCTTATGTACTTTCTGCAAAGCTTGGTTGACATTTGTTAAGTGGCTCCAGAAAAAAAATTATATAAATGTAACACAGATAGATAACAAAACAATCGACAAGAAATCTCATTAGAGCCCCTGGCTTAAGTAAGCTAAAAGTGGAATATAGAGTTTCAACTGCAGAGAGGAATTGAACAATAACAAAAATTCTCTCAATTACGCAGGTGAATAGTCTTGAAAAATGTAACACAACAAATATACTCTGGAATATATGCCCTATATTTTCGCCAGCACTGCATTTTGTACTAAAATGTACAATCAACAATTTTACTTAAAGCCATATCATATCAAAAATGCCATTCAATTTAGTTTTTTACAAAAATATGTAAAACTTCTAAACTTTGTCGTTTAAAAACCTCTCAAAAACTAGAGCATTTTCTTCTACGAGACAAGGTTATTTCTACCGTTCAAAATACAAATGTCACTATTAAAACATGCAAATGAAGGTGAACATGATTGCCCGTGATTTGAACGACAGGTTGCATGATGAATGAAAATACCTGGCACATTTGTACGGTGATGTTTCTTGCTAAAGCAAGTAATACATTACATTTAACAAATGGTCACCTTATCCAATTGAAAGATTTCCCGTCACTTGAGCTGAAATCCAATGCCAGAAAAAAAAACCCACTTAACAAGGACTGCCAAGGCCACTAAATATTGAGGCTCGGTACTAACAGGTCACAGGGTTACACTTCTTCAAATGTAATTTAACTTTCTTTTCTATAGCACTGTAAAGTATATATTGCCAAAATTATTGCGGGCCACGCTCCCATGCCCCATCCCCACCCCTGATCCTTCAGGCCTGCATGTATAATGTTTAAATTAAATCTAGCGACAAATAAAGAGCCGGTGAATAACTCTTTTTCCTCTCCGTCATTGTAGATAAATATCAGTTTACGTCAGCTTCATGAGGTGAAATGGAGAGAATGTAAGCCATTCCTCACAACACAGGGTCACTGTACAAGTTACATTACATATTAAATATCCAACTACAGTAAAAGTTGAGCATGTAGATATAGATGAGGTATCTCGTGTTTAAGGCATGAGGAATTCGTACTTATATACCGGGATGCACTTATTTACAAAATATGAAATACACTTGAGGAAATGACACAGAAACTGAGTATATACATCAGATGAACAAGGCAATTTCACAGCAAACATAAGAGATCCATTACTATATTTTTGATGACAACATTTTTTCCACGAAGTCGTCTGGCGGCAAAACAATAATTTCGTCCTCTCCTGACGCTTCCGGTTCCTGGTGCTTAGAATCCATGTCCGTAACATTGTTATTAAACTGTTCATCTTCACTTCCGGTAAACTTCTCCATACTTGACACATTGAGCGGCGCCTCCACAACGTCAGTGACGTTCGTGCTGTTGCTGTCGGCGCTGCGCTGCTTCCTGTAGGAACGTTTTGACGGCTTGGAGTTTTGACAATTTGTGCAGTTAATTACCTCACTAAAGCTTCTGCTAAAATAATATGAAAACTTATTATATATTATTGGTCTCGCTGCCAAATCCACCAACGAAACACATTCCATAATTTTGTCCACTTTTTCAAGATTGAGATATTTCTCGAACTCATCCTCGTACTCTAATACTTCCGAGGGCGGTGTGTTTGTAAGCAATTGCTCCAACCTTCGAGATCTGTAAAATGTTATCATACGTGTAATTTCATATGGTAGTTTAAACACTGCCCAAATCAAAATCAGCAGAGTAACCATTCTCGAAAGACGACGCTCCCTCCTCGAGTAACTCTCTGCAAAGAACTTTTTCGAAAAGTAGTAAGTTAAAAAATAAACCACAGCAATGACTAGAATAGGCAAACCGTAGGAAAACGTCAGTCGTAACCACTGATTCCGCTCTGTTGTAGTTTCTAAGTCTGTGTCAACTTCAACACACACCCCCATACTCTTGGAAGACGTTTTTATCCCGGGAATATTCATCAGGGGAATCACTACCCAAATTATCAAGGATCCAATAACGGCATGCTTCACATACGAATGCACATGCATTCTGTCGTTCAGTAAAATACAACGGATCACACTCAGTCCAACTAAATGACAGGCCGCTACATACATGCTTACATCACTCAGATAAGACACTGCTTTGCACCAATCTGCAGTAAGAATTTTGCTGCCGTTTTTTGTCCAAATTATAACAAAATATGGTGCTCCAAATATTGCGCGCACCATGTCCGCAACAGCCAAGCCTCCTATTGCTACATACATGGGAATTTTCGGGTACTTGAAAAAGATGAGAGTTCTGATAACGAGCAGGTTTCCGAAAACACAGATGACACCCACGATGACAACGAGAACACATCGTATGATGACAACGATGTCTCTTTTATCCGTGTCTGTCTCTATGTCTGAATCCATTCTGGCAGAACGACCGTCTTAACTCATCTCTGAAATATAAAGAGAACAGTTTTATATCCTACGTACTATAATCCAATCGATATCTCGGAGAACTATTTCTATTGGACGCTCCGTGACCATTGACAGACCAAGTCATTTTAATTCCTCATGCAGCTTTTTAGCTGCAGAACTGTAGCGTTATGGCTTTATATAATAGTCTTTGACCATAACGTTGTATTTAAAGACTTTTATGTAAAACCATAACGCTACAGTTCTGCAGCTAGCAGCTTTTCAAAAGCATCAAATTTTTCTTCTAGAATGCAGTAAGAAGTTGTCATTAAATCCATTTAATGTTCTGATTTAACATATGTAAGAAAATATCCAACTTGGTATATATTATTCGCGAATGAAGAAACCATTAAAAGCATAAATTTCAAAATGTATCATTTGTAAATGAAAAATCAATAATGGTACAGAACTACCTGTTAAATTTCATTAATTACATAACACTCCTGGGAAAGCACCGGTTGTTAGATATATTGTTGTTTCCGTTTAAGAGAGAATTGCTTACGTATATGTGGTCCATAAATCAGCCTATTTGTTGCTGACGGAATTCTAATAAGGAAGCTTTATACAGTGATGATTTTTTGTTTTTGGACATTGAGAAAAATACGCGTATAAAGGTACAAATACTAAGTTTATCTATTTCATTTCAAACATAGAGTATAAGTCATAGAACTCCAGGAAAAATATTCAAAGACAACGAAGTCTTGATGAATGGAAATCGCTGTTGCTTACTTAAATTGGAAAATGACACGCAAATGAAGAGTTCAAGAAATTAATCTTGGCCTAATAAAATCTTAAGAATGCTTGAATTGATTAAAAATTGAATGAAACATTGTAGATTTTAATTTACTTCAGATTTAAATTTAGATCACTCTTAAATGCAGAAAAATACCAAGGAACTTTTAGGGTGTATTCAGTGTATAGAGGGTCTTTAAATAAGCGTCCGAAAAGCATATAACACGTCTAGTTTATTAAATATGTAAATGGAAGCAACATCAGTACTACGTCTATAACAGAAATACCTACAGTAGTCGGTAGGGGATAATCTTTACATCTAGATTGGGATACTTCCATTCTCCCGATCAAAATATTTTATTTCATTAAAATGGAAGGAAAACAAATATATTGTAGTTATTGCCACTATTGTTCTTTCTCGTGCACTGCAGTACAGCACTACTACAAACGTATCAGTATTAGTGATGGAGAGTTGACTGCATGACAATACAGTTAGCTGCACATCTGACTAATTTATCGTAAGTTATACGAATTTGTCATACAATACTTTATACTGACTTACTTTTCATACAATACTTTATACTGACTTCTTTATCGTACAAAACTTAACCCTGAATAATTTATCAAACATTATACTGACTGATTTTTCAAGCAATACCTTATACTGACTTATTTATCATACAATACTTTGCACTGACTAATTTATCATAATTACTTTACATCTGACTAAATTATCATACAAATACACTTAATCTTCAAGTAATCTTATAAGTGTGGTGTTTTGGTTTGTGTGTGTTGTTTGTGTTTGTTGTGATTCTTCGACAATCTACTGCAATTCATTACTCAAGGAAAATCCTTTGTATCCTGCTCCAATCCTTGATGCTCATGACCGGTTCAATCTAGGTCAACCAAGCCTAAGGAAATGTCTAGGCTTATTTGATACAAATTTTTCATTGTAATATAAAAAAATATTGACATCATAGTTGAAACATGCAAAAATTAAAAATGAAAGAATGTGGCACAGAAAGAAACCAGTGGGACTTGTTCAAAATGTCGATCGTGAGAATATCTAATAAAAGCAGACTGATGACGAGTCGGACCCTGATTGAGATGGAATATTATAGTGTTTTCCAGGAGATTGAGCAGGCGCAGGAATCTCAAGCATGCGTCAAATTTACGTTATCTTTCTTCTGACGCTGCGAAGGAAGAAAAGTAATGTTTGCGAGTTCAGCAACACACGTGGATAACATAGTATATTTTTATAACTAATGTTTTCCTTGACAATTTGGGCATATTTATCCATGCAGAGACAACTTGCAGTTGTAATTAAATAAGCATACCAAAACACCGATTCAAACTTTTTCGTTAGGCTGTTATTAGTCTTTGTCACTCAGTATTCATGAATTTTAAATTAAGAAACAGAACCGAGGGCTCTAGCTGTATAAAACGAAAAGATGCGCTATCCAACACAATATTGGCAGAATCAGGCATTATATAATATTATATGTAACTAAAATCACCGATGCATCTGGAAAGGCTTGTAATTCACTGTCAATATTTTGTGATAGTATCCCGCATGGTGGTGCAGATAAATACAATGCTCTCAGCCGATGTCTTTTTATACATAAAACTTCAGTGTGAATTTTGTTACTTTAAAAAACACCAGTGGGATTCTTATCTCCAGAAGTCTTTGCATAATAGCAAGAGAAATTGGGTCAAAAAATCAATAGGGGCATCATCTTTCCATTTTGCGCATTTCATTATGAAAGAGTTAATATCAGGGCACCGACAGCGTGTTACTTGACATTATCTGGGGCAAGTGTTCATTCCGCTCAGAAGTGTGACCGATCAAATTGTACGATATAGTTCATTCCCTGCATTAAAGTCCTAAACGACATGAGAGACTTCGTTGAAGAGAAAGATTATGATACCTCTGTGATTTTTTCTTTATATGACCAAAAAATCTGCCTTTTTTCCTAAACAGCTTATACATTAGAATAGTCTTTATGCTACATAGTCATCGAACTATTCATCAGCAGCATTCCATTTCCCTCGCGTTTCATCTCGGAACTCTTCTCGTTTTATCCGGATCTTGACATGACACAAGGTCTGCTTCGGTATAATAAAACACCGATTTACCGACTATTCGGACAAAAGCAAATATTTACTGTCCAGTAGCTACACGGCATTTCCCTCGGCTGTGCCTCAGGAAATAGTTGCTGTCGGGGGGGGGGGGGTAAACTTGCTTATTGTCCTCATAGAAAGTAAATACAAATGTACATGTACAGCTGTAGGTGTATACCATAATTAAAGAATATAAATCTTGTAAATCATTTCGTCTATTTTAGAAAAAAATCAATGACAAAAAATTCTGTACATTCAAAATAAATTATCAGGTAGAGAGACGAACTTTTATCAGTAATCAGTTATCATACTATACACAGCCTTGACCCGTCTGGAAGCTTACAAAACGTACATGTACATCACCCGTATAAATAACTCTGATACCGTGATATCTATAATTGTCTAAAAATACATATCCTAAGATTCCCGCACTTGATTCCTGTGACTTCTGGCCTGTCTTTCATGTCCACTAAAACCTTATCGATTAGAAAATCTCAAGGCAAATATACTTACATGGCCCTATCTATTTTCCACTGGATAAATTTAAATACATGTCATGGACACTTCACAAAAGCAGAATAAAGCCGACTCAACCAAACTGAATTTAAATCTTTTCTTACCTTAGCAAAATGTACGTTTTAAGATAAACAATGCTTTGTTTTGAGTCAATACAGATACTGGCACACGAACTTGGAGTACACAAACACGCCCGTCGCCTCAAAAAGTTCACTGTTTGTCCACCCTGATCAAAGTTGAAATTTTTTCTTTAAGAATTTTTCTTTATAAGATAATTTGCCAACATCATGCGGCGGCTGCTAGATTTAACTGCTCGCTGACCCAGATATGAAGACAATATACATTTCCAAGGCCATTAAACAGGTCTATATATAACCACATTGGGTTAAAAGTCAGTTTCTGCCACTCATGGGGCTCCAACTGAGGTACGGCCCTCTAAATGTATCTGGCATTGTCAAGTTCCACTCCTCCAAGACACTGCGCTAGCAGTCAACAATTAAAGTCTAATTATCATTTAATTACCTCTAGGTTTCGTTGTCATGACCTATTTTCATCGATTATATCTATAAATGGCTTTCCTTGTTTGTGATTTACTGTTATTAAGATAAAAATTAATACGAGGATTCATATGATGAATTCATTGTCAAACATTTTCCAGAGACGATCGAACATCAGGGTGTTATCGTTTTGTATTCTCATTAGGAAAGAATTCTTTAAACAAATATTTTGAATTCATGTCTGATTTCTCTGTATCTCCCATCTTTAATTTAAACAGCCCTTGTCAAAATGGTGACAACGTCCTAAAATTATTCGTTCTGCAATCTCTTTTCTCATTACTTTTTGTAATTTTTTAACACAGACTTATTTCATTACGATGGCTGTCGAGAACATAAACATTTTTGACATTCAAACATGAATGTTTTACCACTCTGTGCCCCGTCAAAATATGGCATCATGTCACTCTAATTTTCCGGTAAAAAACAAGGAATTCATTTGGTAATTTTCGTAAATCATTAAGTTAAAGGCCACTGTAATGCAGTAAATGAGAGACTATTTTAAGGGGCATGTCACTGTTAATTATTTTCTCTAGTTTCCAATGGAACAAGTTAACGTAATATATACCCCAAACGCAGTTATTTTATCTGGTAATTTTTTTGTTCACGGATGTTCTCGGAAACTATCGATTGAGATGAAACTTTCTTTTAGACTGTAATTGGGTAAATGTGAGAAGCCAATGTAATTTTGGTCGCATATGCATTAATGTGTAAATATGTATGCAAGCATCTGCATGCACTTGTACTTGTTTCTGGACATCTAGAAGTTTTTTTTTAGAAAAGGAATTCCTTGAAATTTAAAAAATAAAGATATGAATTATGAGGCCCTTAATTAAAAGAGAAAACATGCAAACATATAACATTAAGTATGACTGGCTGTTTTGATGGCAGTTTTTTTTTTTTAACAAAGCAAGACAATATTTGGAAAAGAGAAATACATTGTCAAATGATAACATCATCTGTTAAAGAAATGTATCTATTTTTACTGTTATCCGTAAATTCAATATTAAAACATGACACGTAAGTGCAAACGAATAGCCCTGACACATGTGCTTTTTGAAAGATGTCTTCAAAATTAACCGAATTAAAACTTTTCTATTTGGTACAGTTGTTTACACCTTTTTCATACCACATGGTCGATAGGTCTTTCACATGGTAACCACTATATCAACTGACCTTTCATAGAGTTCAGTTCAAGAATTTTTTTTTATTTGTCAACAGTCCTCAAATGCTGCTGTAAATGCTGTCAAAACCAAATGTTACTGGAGCATGTGTTGTTGATTCTCTATAAATGTTTACGATTCGAGGGACATCTGACTGACTTCTGAGGTGAAGGTCATTGCCTTGAACATACTTTTAGATCATTCATTATTCACCAACACTAAGCTTCAATGTTGGTGTACGCTTTAAAAGTGTAAGTGTTTTAAAAATCTCTGTATTCCTCATTTGAAGGCCTAAAACATGGACACATCTTTTGTCGTAAGTCCTCGACAAATTCGGCACATTTGTTCAGCTCCATTTCCGGCGCTAAGATCTGCAGACCCGATAGATATTTACGACTTTTGCGTACTGAATTTAAAGTAACTGTAACAGGAGACTTTGGCAAACAATCGAGTCATTATCCCACTTCTTTGCACAAATTTACATCCATTAAGAACATTATATGTTTGCATTTAACTTCGGAAGATTATGGTTCTATTTATATTAATTTTTCCGAATGAATAATCAATTGGTTTCAAAATCAAACCTGCAAAAAGCAGATCAATATTTAAAGATACAGATTGAGTGTACATTATGTTTACCTCCAATTCAGGGTATGTGAATGCACTTATATTGGCCATGGAAGAAATAATATACACTTTTAATTTGTTTTTAAAGTATCTTATCTATCTGGTACTAAGAAACATCAAAACTGCAAAAGATTTAATTCGAAAAAATAATTGGAAAAAATGAAAAGTTAATATCTCATAACAATGCAACTTTCCAAAGAGAATGGTGGTCTTAAAATGACCAATATTGACTGTTTTATTAAATCTTTAAAATTAACTTGGATCAGAAGATTACTATTTACAAAGTCTAGTTGGATCCCACTGTTCACTGAAATAACAAAATGTAATATTGTAAACCTGTCCCATTTTGGGCCAGAATATTCAAAAGCTAAAGCAAAGAATACACAAAATAGCTTTTGGAAAGAAGTACTGTATGTATTTTCAGAATTCTTAAGTCTTATAACATGTAACTTGAACCAAGGAGATATTTTGTTGGAACCTCTGTGGTATAATAATAAAATTATGACTCAAAATAAGTATGTTTTTTCAAGGCCATTGTATGAAAAGGGATTTATTGTAGTTGGTGATTTATTTGACAGTAATGGTAACTTTATATGCTTTGATGGGCACCGTGTAATTCATGGACTGGAGGTATGGAGTGGAGTTATGGAGTGGAGTTTGGAGTCAAATTTTGGAGTCTGATTTTTTTGTTTTTAATTTGGTTTTTGCTAATTAGAACAAAATTCTTCAGGTGACAACTCTGTGGTCTTATTATATTCCCATGTTGCTATAAAGCACCAGCTATTGCAACGTTTAACATAACTCCTGTTACTAAAATTTGATTATGAGTATTTTGTTGAATCACCTTAAAATCTGCCCAAAAACAGACAAATGGTGTTTCTTTCTACTTTTTTAGATGGTGTCAATCATGCCCATTTGATACTCTGTAATCCATTTTTCTGCTCCTTTGGCCTAAAATTTTCCGATTGTTTAAGCAAATATATTCTTTCTTGCAATACCCCCAAAATAAGAGTTGCTGAGTGTGAGCTTTACATTGATCAATCTTGGTATGAACATGAGATTTAATCTGTCTTACTGATGTATAGAATAAAGATACAAAATCCTTCAGGTGACAACTCTTTAGTTTTATTATATTCCCGTGTTGCTATTAGAAGTGATGCGTGTGTTCCTTGGAAAAGTGTAGATGAACATTTTAGTTTATATTTCAGTAATTTAAAACTAGAAGTATTTCCATAGGACATGAATGCCTCGTCTAGTGTATATTAGTAATGCAACATGAAAATTTGTACTAGTGTATGAAGTTTGAAGCGAATATCTTCTTTCTTAAAGAAACTTCTATAGTTTCTTTAAAATTGAAATCTAAAATAATTGGATATAGATGATAAATTTTTACCAAATTATGTATAAGTGCATAAGCTTTCACGAAAATATTTTAAATGTCTTTTAAGACTAAGCAAAATGCAAATTAAAGAAAAGGGAGGTCAAGGTCACAGGAAAGTGCAAGGTTAAAAGATTTTATGCAGTTGAATAGCCCTCACTAATAAGTATCAGCATATTAAGTTTGATAAACATATCCTGAATGATTTATTTAAAACTGAGGTAAACACTGATTTAAGAAAAGTGAGGTCAAGGTGAAAAATGTTGATGCAGTTGATAGCTCTCATCAATATGTATTAGCATATGAAGTTTGATGAAAATATCTTAAATTCTTTATTTAAAATTGAGCTGAACATTATTTATCAGAAAAGTGAGGTCAAGGTCAAAAGAAAGGTCAAGGTCAAAAAATGTTAACATCTGTATGTATCAGCGTATGAAGTGAAGTTTGATTACACTATCTTGAATGGTTTCTTTAAAACTGAGCTAAACACTAACTTAAGAAAAGGTCAAGGTCAAAGGAAAGGTCAAAGTCAAAAAATGTTTACATAATTGAAAAGGTTTCACCAATACCTATCAACATATGAAGTTTTATAAAAATATCTTGAAAAATATCTTTGAAACTGAGCTTTGAACTGAGCTAAATGCAAAGCTTGACGGAAGGAAAGAAGGACGGAAGACAGACATGACAAACTATATGCCCCAGCCATATTCATGGCGGGGCATAAAAATATTATGAAGTAGACTAGTGGTATGCTTTTTTAAATATTTATTTGAATTATTAAAAAATATCAATTTTGACGATTTTTCATAATAATCATTAATCAAATTTCTTAGTAATATCAATTAGAGTTTTTTTCACAACCAAATTTATACTTATGAAAGACATTGTATCAGTCATATTTGAAAGCTTATGTTCTAGGATTTGAGATAATAACAAATATTCATTTAAGATATTGATTGTTAGAACAAGTCAGTCAAGATCACATTATCTATTACCTAGTTACAATAATCTAACTGTGTCTCGGGACAAGCCCTCACCACAACCGGGTCCGTAGGACAATATCATTTTAAATTTTTAAGGATAGAACTTTCTATCTATCTATTACCTAAATCTCAGGATTGATATTATATTAATTTTTATTTAGACAGATTAATCTTCTGGTCCAACTCTTGAACTTAAATCTTTTTCCCCGAAAATGAATTTGTACTTAAATGAATAGCATACTGATGTGAATAAATCGGTCTATTATAATTGCCTAACACTACCTGCATGCTCTTGTATAAATAACTCTTGACAGATTATGTGGGACATCCAGTGGCTGCATCAAATTCCCGCAAATTCTTTCAGATAAGGTCGTGGGTATTAATTTCACTCTCATTGTCAAAAAGTGTGTTATCTATAACAGTGACAGTTTATTCTATGTTTTAATCAAATTTAACTGTAACACAAATAATGATCACCATAGCTTTCAACACATAATTGGAAGGTGATAAAACCATTTGAACTATATTTTAGCTTTCTGTCACATCTTTGTTATGTCTGCTAAAACTTTTATAGGTTTTTGACCACACAGCTGAACAATGTAGGTTAATATAATTATTGTTACAAGGTTGTTTGTAGAATAAGATTGACGATTTTTCTCTCTGTATAATTTACTGTAGATTTGAAACGATCAATTTTGTATCTTAGAATTTGAATTTAAAAAAAAAGATTATCAATAATGCATATACATTTACTTAAATAATTAAATAATATTATGATACTGTAATATAAATTACAATGCATTGGTGACTCACATTTTTTATCAATTTAGAAGTTAATGGGAAGGGATGCACGGTGATGCTACTTAAGGGATGATAATATTTATATAAACTCCTAAAGAATGCAATAATTTTAATATATGCATGCTGTTCAAGTTAATTCACACTAGATCACACACTCCAAAATTAAATGGTCATCGTTCAGAGTTTAATCAGCATCTCTGAAACTGGGTGTGAGGATTCTGGCTTTTCTCTATGAGCCAGTGTAGTCTTACATAGCTTTCACTATCAATTAGAAAACTGACAATTTATTCAATGTTTAATAAATATAAACTGGAGTAAAAACAATTAACACATTGCTTTCACTTGAAGTGTGATATGACCCATAGTTGATTTGTTGTTTTTGAGGGTGAGGGAGTGACAATCCAAGGAAAAGGGAGAGATTAGTATGGTAATTGCTATGTCGCTGAAGTAAGGGAGTGAGTGAACCTTTTAGTACACCATATAATACAGTGGTATAAAGTGTGAAACTTATTTTAAAACTGATTATTATTTCTTTTTTTGATTTAACATGGAAGGTAATGAATAGGTGAGTGTATATACTGAAAAAAAGCGTTCTTATAAATTGCTTTAAACACTGAACCTAATAGCTCTTGACAGGGTTGTTAACACGTCGAAGTATACTATATTAAAACAATCAGTAAGATCGACTATATCTGCTGATTAATTATATTCAACAGTTTCCAGATATATTTAAAGAACAGGGTTTATCTTGTCAGTATCATGTCTGTTTATTGAATACTGATGTAATTTTTAAAGTTACAAATACTTACTTAAGTTTCAGAAACTTACAAATTTTAATTAAGTCATAGTACCTATGAATTGTCAATCTGTTTAGTTACAAGACAAGAAACAGCAAACAAATGTACAAAAAAGAATACTTTCATACTAATGCATTTCTTGAACATCTTTTTCCATTCATGTTTTAAAAAAAATCCTAGACTCCAAAATTTGACTCCAAACTCCACTCCATAACTCCATTCCATGCCTCCAGTCCATGAATTACACGGTGCCGCTTTGATGATGTTGTTAAAGAAATTTCTTTAAAAGTCCCTTTTACTATATATGAAGGCATAAAAAGGGCAATTTTGCATTCTTGGCCAAATGTTAGAAATGTTGGTATAAATTCTGTTACAAGACCTTATCAGCCAAAATTTGTGGAAATCATCAATAAAGATAAAAAAAGGTTCTAAAACAATTTATGATGCATATTTGTCATTACATGTATATACTTCACCAAAGTGAGAATCAAAATGGGCTAAAGAACTGCAGTTACAGCAGGATTTTTATTGGAAATTAATTCATAAAAAATATTATTCAATAACAAAAGACACAAGGCTTTTATGGTTTAATTTTAGAATCATACATAGGATTCTTGGTACAAATAAGTATTTGTTTTTGTCAAAAATGAGAGAAAATAATCTATGTTCTTTATGTCAGCAAAATGTTCAATCAATTGTACATATTTTCTTTTATTGTCCTAAAGTTAACCCATTGTGGTCTCTTTTAGAAGATTGGATATTTGAAAAAAACTGGAAAAATAATAAGATTTGATGTATGCACAGTTATACTTGGTTCTTCTAAAGAAGACACAATTATCAATCTTATATTGCTACTTATTAAACAGTACATTTTTCAACAATCAAGAAAAAACCAAAATATAACTATCCAAAATATCATTAAATACTTATATGTGTATTATAAATTTGAAGAAAAATTGTATAAATTTAACAATGAACTTCATGTGTATAAAAGAAGATGGATTAACTGGAACCAGATATTTGAAAACATAAACATATAGATAAATTTATGTCATCTACATTATTATTTTAGTATATCTTGTGTATTCATATTTTTTTTTTATATTTCATGTTCATTCCTAAAAATCTGTATGTAAGCTTTCCAGCCGTGGTGTGTCTGTGTTTGTGTATGTATGTTTGTTTATGTCTAAAGTCAGTCAATAAAAAAAAAAAAAAAAAAAAAAAATCTCATTTCTACCAATTTGATTTTCCGACTTCAAGGAAATCATAACTTCATAAAATCATAAAACAGGCATAATCTGCGCAGGTAACAGATACCCATTAATATTGATTCCGGTGTAGATACATGCTATTTATTTTTACTTAACCACATTTAGAGAATGTTTGGACCAAAGTTGGCAAATGTCACTTATTACTTGATAAGTTCCAGTAACGAAGTAAACAATGCGAGGGTCTGTAGATTGACCATGAACCCTGGTCTGATCCATAATCTGACTAATAAACATGCGCAGGACCATAAAGGACCAAACAATGTTAATCTGGTAACAATTTCCATACAGATGTTACATCGATTGATGCCTCATCCAGAAAAATATGGACCGAAGTGTTTTTTTAAATATGTTGACATCTGATTTGATATTTTTAAATACTGCATTCATACTTTTCCTTCAGTTGTTTGACATTTGCATATATTCTGACCGAGATATAGTGTGCTAATACATCTAAATAAAACTCTGAAATGATTGCTACAATATGGACCAAATTGAACAACTCAGAAACCCATCTCCGACCAATGCTACTGGACTTCATCTGATCGGTCGGGTGTTTGTGCGTCGCCCGAGCGATGACCTATACTGTATTTCACGGACACAAGTGGCCGAAATTATTATTACGAAGGTCAATGATAGATTGTCTAGCAGATAACTGATGCATAACAACACCTGTCAGTTAGTTTACCGTATATTACGGGTATATTATTAAGGGTTTAAAATAAGGTTAGGTAAGATAAATTGCGAAATGCAATCAGCTGATTTAAATATTGAGATTTATATAGGCATGGACGGCAAGACATATACAATTACCGGCAAGTCTGTGTTTCCTGATATGAATATGTCCTTTTTAATCTGACATTTGAAAAACCATAAATAAAATAACATAAGTTGACTTACCAGCATCAAAGATTACAAGCCTTTGTACAACTCCTCGACAAGCCGTGAAGGAAACCGTCCAGCAAAGCCGGATCGTGTTTATTCTATTTTTATCCACAAAATCAGGTCAACCCAGATCCGCGCAATCGCATATTCGTGCTCCAGTACATCTTGTAGCTTGAGGAGATGTTTTTTTCAAGCACATGAAATGCGGTCGGGGAAAATAGCAAGTATTTGCATTCTGTGCAGAATAGTTTCCGAGAGAAAATTTTATATATTGATTTACAAATATAAATTGTTCGTTAGGTTTTCTATCAATTGATATGATTTTAAAGGAATAGTTTTAAAGCTTTTGGTCACCTTGAAGGAAATAAGGGTACACGCGGTGCCACTGCCTCTGTCTAAAATTTTCTCCAAAATATAAATATATATTTGACCAACAAAAAATGGCTTTAGTGGTTGAAAATACACAAAATGCGATACTTTTTCGCAACATGCAGTGCTATTGGGACAAATTATATATATTTTATCGTTGTCCTATCGAATATTTTAAATATTCGGTACCGTTTTGAGTGTCCTCTAAAATGACTTTATGAATTTATAATTAACAAGCAAATTCAATGAATTGCGGTCCCACACATTCGGTGTCTTATATAGTGGTTTCAGGTTGCAATTATAAATGCCTTGTCTATTTGTCCCGACTTGTCTGTCCATCATACATAAATATTTAAATTTTTGATTTAATAAAAGTTACTACAAGATAAAAGTATCATTAAACTTCATAAAACTTCAATATCAGGGTAATGCACATGTCAGATAATATGAATGCCCTATTTTCTCTCACTCAAAAGTTATCATCTTACTCAACATTATGGAGTGCAAAATCATAGTATATTTTGAGAGGTCTTATAACAGGCAATCCTCATATTAAATACATGTATGCCCTATCCTCTCTCTCTCATTTAAAAGTTATCACCAATAGGTCAAACTTCAGGGTAAGGGTCACAGGGTCAAAAATCATAGGTCTTGTCACAGGTAATGCACATGTCAAATATGAACACCCTATCTTTTCTCATTCAAATGTTATCTCTCTCTCTCTCTCTCTCTCTCTCTCTCTCTCTCTCTCTCTCTCTCTCTCTCTCTCTCTCTTGAAAAGTAGGTCAAACTTCAAGGTAAAATTCGGAAAGGTTCTTGGCACAGGTAATGCATATGTCAAATATGAAAGCCCCATCTTTTTCATTTTCAAAGTTATGACGAAGGTTAAAGTTTTTGCGACTGACAGATGGACAGACTGACAGACGAATGAGTTTTGATAACCCCTCGCTTTCGCAGAAGCGGGGGACAAAAAAAAATTAACCCTGCCCCATTTCAAGAGACGCTACAGGGAAACAACTAATAAATCAACCCAATAAAATGGTCTTAGTTTGAATCAGACTTCAGTATATAATACTACTATCCTTTACAAAACTTGTGATATTTCTTATACAAAATTTGTACATGACAATTGTCATGTACAAATTTTGCATAAGAAATATCACAAGTTTTGAAAAGGACACTACATTTGTGTACGTGTTGTCATTCTTTGTTACCCCTGATTATTACATATAAAACTTACAAAAGATATTCATGTTTCATTGTTAGAAACTCGATGAAAAACATTATCGCCTGAAGAACTTTTTTTTCTAATTTATCATAGGATTTACGAAAACAAATTTTTCAGCCCTGTTGTTACTAGTCTTAGACATGCGAGGGGGCAGGGATTTCATTAATATTAAAGGAATGACCATGATAAATGATACAGAACTAAACATCTTCATAGTTATTAACATCAATCACGGCCTATTTTTAGTTTCACTGGTCAGAGACCAGAATAGCTATAATGGGTAAGGTGTCTGTCGTCTATCCGTCAGTTCGTAATCAATTCTTCAAAGCACTCATAGCCCCACATCTTTCGTTCGATTTTTTTAAAAATTGAAACACAAGTAAAATATATCAAGATGTATACTTAGTAGTTCCATTAATTGATATATACAGTGTTGCATGGTGGGTCTTCGAAATAGAGTAATCTTTTAAATCAATTCAAAATAGCTTGTGTTCGTTCAATTTCAATAAAAAATTCGATAAATGAAGTTGCCACTTGTTCTAAATACTTAGTATAGACACCAAGATGTTTACAGTATTGCTTACATCAATCTTTAATATTGGTGAAAGGAACTGCCATGGTTACCCAATAAGAATAATCAGTCAAATTCATTCAAACTCCTGCTCCCACAGTTTCGACCTTATTTCTATAGAACCTGATATAAGTGCACTATTGAGATGAACAAGATTAACTTCATTTATCAAAGAGAATTAATTGAATATACATTAAAAAAAACTGAAGCTGATTTAGGAAATTGTCTTTGTACAGATATAGAAATCATCAAAATGCGTAATTTATTATCTGAATTCATTTCTACAGTGTAATTTCAGTTTTAATGAACAATATTTCAATGGTCATCTGACACCTGTTCATCTTCAGACACTGCATATCTGCAAGAGAAAAACGTATTCCAGACAGATGAAAGGTAAAGGTTATAGTCTTCAGTAGACGTCTTGACTGAACTGATTAAAGAGACTGGTCAACATTTTCTTGTCTCACAAAAGGGATGAAAAGACTTCATGGAAAATAATAGAACGGAAAAAGATATGGTGAAAAAATATTTCAAGAAACGGAACATAAAGGAAAATTAAGGTGAGAATAAAGAAACATGAACAAGGAGGTTAAGAGCAGGCTGTAATGCAATCTGCAAGAAAAACGAGAGGCTCGTGGGCCTATGCGATCACCTGAGTATCAAGAGTTTTCTGGGATTATCATCTCACCCCAACACGGCACAAACTCTGAACTCATGGGATATGAATTTTACAATCAGCTATGGACTCTATTTTCATAAACAAATCACATAAAGCTCGTCACCCAGATTGTAAGGGGGTAAACAAGGTTTTTAAAGAAAATGCATTTAAATCGATTTAGTCCAACACTGAGTCCAGGATTCACTATTTGGTAAAAGGTTCATAGCTTCTGCGAAACAATAGCATTTGCTTGCTGGATGTTATGGAACAAGCTAATTAAGAGAATTTGTGTCCCACGCTTAAGAAAAAAAGAAGAGGGTGGAAGAACTGGATAAACTTTGCAGATGGAAAAAGAAGAAAAAGTCAACCTTGACCTTTCAGCTTTTGGCCTTAAAGTCAAAAGGAGTCTTTTTAAAGTTAAAAGAATTCATGACCAAAAGTTTCATTGAAAAAGCATACAGAAAAACTTATTATATGAAAAATATTTATGCAACATATATTTCTGACCTTGACCTTAGGGTTTTTTAAGGCCATGTGGAGTTGTGAAATAAAATTTCATTGCAAAATCTCAAAGTCTTTTAACCATATAGTTTGGAAAAAAAGTGTTACATAGACAGAATGTATGAAGTTATAACCTTAACCTCTAACCTAGCTTTTGGCCTCAAAATCGATAAAGTTTTTTCGTTAGGCCATAGGGAGTTGTGATATTATTTTTTTTTTTTTTGAAGAAAGCTCAAAGAAAACTAAAGTTATCATCTGAAAAATGTTATTTGCAATGTATGAATTTATGACCTTTGATCTTTTGACCTCAAAATCAAAAGTGGTCTTTTTAGGTCATAAGGAGTTGTAATATATAATTTCATTGCGAAAGCTCAAAGACTTTGTAAGATATCGTCCAGAAACGAAATCGTTAAACAGAATGAAAGAATTAATGACCTTGCCCTTTGACCTTGCTTTGACCTTGAAATCGACCAAGTCTTCTTTAGGCCATAGGGAGTTTTTGTAGGAAATTTCATTGCAAAATCTCAAACTCTTTTGAAGATTAAGTTTGGAAATTAAAGTGCTGCACATATATGAATTTATGACCTTGACATTTTACCTTTTGACCTAAAAATCAAAAGAGGTCTTTTTAGACCAAAGGAAGTTGTGGTATAAAAACTCATTGCAAAAGCTCAGAGGCTTCTTGAGATATCGCCAGGACACGAAAGTGTTACACAGACAGAATGTATGAATTTATGATTTTGACCTTTTGATCTCAAATCAATAGGGGTCTTCCTAAGGGCATAAGAAGCTGATTAAAAATTACATAGCAAAGGCTCAAAAGTTTCTCAAGATATCGCCAGAAAACGAAAGTATTACACACAGAGAGTATGCATGAAATTAAGACCTTGACCTTTGACCTTCTGATCTCAAAATCAATAGGTGTCTTTTTTAGGCAATAAGGAGTTGCGATATAAGATTTTATTGCAAAAGCTCAAAGGCTTCTTGAGATATCGCCCGGAAACGAGTGTTATACACAAACAGAGGGACGAACAGACAGCCAGGCCCACTTTCAGTGAAAGCGGGGATAAATAAGATGCATGGGACCCGAACTCAAGAGAAATGAATTCCAGATTTTTTAAGTACATGTATTTGCAATACATTACCAACTAAGCCCCACCTTATGGCCTAGATACAGGGGACAACAATTTAACTAATGGGATGACTGCTCATTATAATCATGCAAACAGTTTCACAGCTAAATGTTCATGAGTAAAGATGAGGATTTTCAAAAGTATAATATATAAATGTTGTGGATCCTGCAGGGCTAATACGGACTTATACCACACCTCTTGTAGATTAAACCTTACTGGTACTCGTGATAATACTCATATTTTTTCTCTTAATTTTGAAAATTACTGTTCTTTGATCATGTTGATATCATAGGCTAGTCTGTGGTTATTTGTTTGTATTTGTTCAAGTAGATATATGTGTTCTATGTTATTACTATGTAATGAACATAAAAAACATACCTTTTTCAGTATCACATCCTGTATCAGCCCTCGGCCCTCTGGATGATATTGGTGTCAAGGGCTGATACAGAAGAGTATCTATTATTCTCTATTAATAATCATGTAGACGTGCAGTTTCCCTCCTTGTGTCAACAAATTAAAGGTGTATTTTCAATACATGTACATATATATGACAAACTCTAGATCTGCACCACCTGAAGCCTGGACCTAATGCACATGAATTCCACAACTGTGGCAGAATGCAATTATGCAGTTTGCCTGATAGAAGACCATGAGAGAAGAAGAATATTATCAACCTGAATGACTCAAGTAAACCATTTTTTTTTTCAAAATCAAGCATCGAAATTAAACCATGAACATAAAGGTTTTATTGTTTTCAGGACTTAAAACAGCACGGGCGCACCAATTCCTAATCATCCCCTGTATAGGGAATTTAAATGGAGCTATCTAGGATGTTGATTCATTCGGATAATCCTCCATTCATTTCAACTAGCCATGGAGTAACAAAAATGATCATCGGCTGATTACGCAAAACCGAACCATAGTAATCGTATCAAAAAAATTTGCAAGGCTTTATAGCCGAGTATAATAGCAGAAGGAAAGAATGTAGTGCATGATGAATTCCAAAAATCGAGTGCAAGTGAGTTCAGATTTGTGTAAATGAACTGAACAGATACCCACTGACCTTGAAGGTCAGATGAGTTTTATGTACCAAATACTGCTAGACTTTCCCCCAATTTCACTCCTCTTTTCAGCCGGGCCCATTGCTCAAAGAGCAATTGCCGGCTATTGTCAGTTTGTTTAAGCAGGAAGTTTATTCCCACAGCCGCCAAATTAAATATACGTGTAAAAATATAGTATTTACTCTCAACCGCTTTTGACAAATTTTGATCAGAAAAGCTCACTTGAGCCTTTGGCTCAGGTGAGCTAAAAATATTTATACATGTATTTGATACTGTAACATATAAATAGACGACAGTTTAAAAAAATAAAGTCACTTAAGCAAAGGTCATTAAAAGATTATAACAGTGAAGCCTCAAGCTTTAAGTATGGTTCTTGCAAGAGTTCAGTGGACTTTTAAATCTTACTAGGTACTAGTAATCTTTTGTACTGGAATACGCATGCTCGGATTCAAGGAGGGCATTCTGTGAAAAATACATTTTTTACCCGAAGTTTTGGATTTTGTCGTTTAATCTGTCTACAAAAACGCATCAATAACTTAGGTCCTATTATGCCAAGACTGCAGAGATCAGTTATATCTAAAACAGCTTTTCTTAACAGCCTTCTCGGATCTTCCGGCAAGCTCGGAAGAGTTACGCAAGTGTCCATGACAACCCCCTTCTCACACACATTGAAATATTCTTGTCTTATAGACTATAGAGTCTGGAGCAAAACTTCATTGAATGCAACGTTCGATATACATGTAACCTAAAGAGAAAATCAACTCTGTCTAACCAATGGAAGCGACTCCATTTTGTACACAGTTTTAACATCCGGTGATGTACAGTTTTTCCGAGCTTGCCGAAAAGGCCCGAGAAGATGCGACTGCTTCAAAACAGCATTTAAACTAGGGACTCAATGATTCTACCGATAGCTTGCAGTGTTCTACAGATTGTTTAAAGCACAGTTTTAAACGAGTGAATTTAATACAAATCACCAAATCGGCCGCAGACATTTTTAAAATATTATCAAAAGTAAGCGTCCAAGAAAATTGCGATATTTCATACTGTCTCTAAACGAAAGAAAAAGGGAAAAAAGTAATAAATAGAAATAGCTCGTGTTTTCAGTGCATTTGTTAATCAAATTAATTCATTGATATGAAATTCACACAAATCAGTGATAAATGATAAAAATGAATTGTTATCCACGTGCTGATACCCTGGATCTTTGTCACGTGACGATGCCAATGATTTCTGCATTGAGACAAGGCTGTACGGGGCGGTGATGGACAGCACTATGCAAAGTGAAGAAAAATTATCGCTGCGTCATTCGCAGCTGTAGCATATTCAAAACATTTTTTACTAGTTCTACCAACTTTTCAAATTTTATTCATCACTTTTACCACTGTAATATTAGTATCCGGAAAATCAAACGATTTGCGTTCATATCTTACACACTCCCATGTTGAGGAGTATCTACTGTAATCTCTTTGTATAAAATCAAAAAAATTATAATTATCTGATGAGAAAATGAGAATAAAATTGACAAATATAACAGCAATTAAGACTAAATTTTAAGCAACTTTTTAAAATATTTTACTTATAATTTTTGAACATGTTATCAATAATGAATTATTTTACAAACTAATGAAGAAAAAAATTCTAACACAACCACAAATAGATTGGCCGCTCCAGCGGCCGATAGTGATATTGCCGACATAAAGTTCACTCGAGTTTAACCATTCTTAATTGAGATCCCTCCCCTCCCCACCCCACCCTAAGTTCAGCACTGACTTCCTATTAATCATTAATCGATTCAGCAAAATAAACCATCTACTTATGTGTTTTATAATGACTTCAGTGATAAATAACTTATCTTTTTTAAAGACATTAAGCTTGTATAGAAAAATGTATTTCAGGATTATATAACAAGATTGACACTGGAACAACGTCAAGTTGAAAATTCCATTCTGAGAAAAATGAACATATTTAAGAAACATTAAAAACAGTTCCACCAATATAGCGAATAATACATACCCTTTTCCGTAACACACCCTGTGTCAGCCGGAGGCACCAATATGAGCCAGAGGGCCAAAGTTTTTGTTCGCATACAAATCTGCTAATGAAGTACATCGTATGGGGGTATGATCATAAGGACATGTTACTTGGTCAACACCCACATATGACGTCATAAATATTTTCTGATATTTATGACACGTGCGTGGATATGTTGGAAACGTGTTAATACTCAGACTTTTCTGAGAATTTCTTGAAAAATTAAAAATATTCAATATCCAAAAGTACATCGAGCATTTTCTTCGAGTTAAAAAATGAAACGTGTATCTGGATATGTCAAAGAATTATAAAACTGATTACTTAAGTTTGAGAACCTCCCCGAAGAATTTGCAGGAGCTTTTTAATGACGTTGTAGAAAAGTATGCTGTTGGTTCCAGAATCGCAAGACATAAATAAAGTCATTCCTTGCAACAGTCATCATACACGCTGACTTGTTAAAGTACAAAATTATCTTTCCAAAATAAGCCTTCCTTCCTGGTACAATCAGTCCTTTGATTATATTCATGGTTAATATTTTTTCAGAGGAAACAAAAATCTTATTATTATATGTACTTTTTCTTCAAAGCCACACGTCATTCTCTGGAATAACTTACCATAGTTACTGAACAAACTTCAAATCTACATTAATAGCATGTGACTAATATACTAATATTTTAAACCTTTATCATGTATATGTATCCAAATGAAGCCATATACATTATGGAAGAAAATGTAGTCCAGCAATATTCAATGGAATGACCGATTATTCTCATTCACCAACAAATGTTGTCAATAAAAATCGCCAGAGCCATCTCCGGTCAAATATAACAGTAGCTAAAATGGCAAATTATGTAAATCATCTACATGTTTATTTCTTAGAACAGTGTGACTGGAGCCCACGGTCACAAAAACGAAGGAGTAAAAATAGTTTGTTACTTTTGAAGGGCAATTAGCAAAACATTCAAACCACAGGTGCTGAATTTTCTGTCATACAGCATTTCTGTATGATTTAATTTTGGTTCAATGTTCCAACAAGAATTCATCACTACAGAGACAATGCATGAAATATTGAAGGCAACTACGAATAATATATATCACAATTCCTTTTATGGACCAAGCTCTTTCAAGAATAACAACAATTCACTTTAAACAAGTTCTGTAAAACCATTTCTTAACTACGAAAGCCTATTAGGATCAAACTACGGTAAAAAAAAATTAAAAGGCGTTATAACGTTTCCAAAAGGCGTTATAACGCGAAAAAAAGCGTTATTACGCCTTTCCAAAAGGCGTTATAACGCGAAAAAAGGCGTTATTACGCCTTTCCAAAAGGCGTTATTACACCTTTCCAAAAGGCGTTATTACGCCTTTCCAAAAGGCGTTATTACGCCTTTCTAAAAGGCGTTATTACGCCTTTTAAAAAGGCGTTATAACGCCTTTCCAAAAGGCGTTATAACGTCTTTCCAAAAAGCGTTATTACGCCTTTCCAAAAGGCGTTATTACGCCTTTCCAAATGGTGTTATTACGCCTTTCCAACAGGCGTTATTACGCCTTTTAAAATGGCGTTATTACGCCTTTTAAAAAGGCGTTATTACTCCTCTTTTTTTTTCAATACATGACTTACTTAGCCCACCCTGGGGGCTGATTTTAATTAGATTTCTAGGAAAAAAAGATTTTTAAATGTGTAAAATATTTTCAGTGTTAAACCAACTTAGTCCTTCTCTGATGCCAGACGCTTCTACCAAGGAGTATGGATTTCAGAAATTTTGTTGAAGGCTAATTGCTCATTATACCTATGCAAATACTTTGCCTGTTTTTTACCAAGAGGAGAGAAAAATATTTCAGATTTGACATGAATTTTTAATACGTGGCTAGCAAAGCCCAAAGCTGGTTCTGCCTATATCCTGGATTTTCAAAAGTAGAGTGTTGACTTCTCTTAATATGCATGCAAAATGCAAACAACTGTCTGCGAAATGTGCAGGAATATAGAAAATACTATAATTTATTATATAATTTTAAATATTAAAACTATAATCTAAATATTGCATAAATAAAGATGGCTTTGGTTCAATCTTTCATATATTTACTATTTTAAAATAACGCCTTTCCATTTTTGGATACAACTCCTTTTCAAACAGGCCGGTAGTACGAATGTGAGTGGGGCGGGGGTCCCCCTCCCCACTTTTTGGGAGAATAGTCTTGCTATAGTTTAAATATAAAAAATCATTAATTGATTGCTTGGTCCCTTAACATTTTGTTGCAGTATGGTTAAACTCGGGCAAGTCATTGCATTTAAAAAAAGTTTTACCGAAACTTTAAAAGTACGGGCCTGTCAAAGACATAATAATGGCCCTTCAAAAGGCATAATAACGCCTTTTTGAAAGGCGTAATAACGCCTTTTGGAAAGGCGTTATAACGCCTTTTCGGAAAGGCGTAATAACGTGTCAGGTTTGAAAAATGAAGCTTACCTTTTGCCCAGACGCGAAGCATTGAACCCTTTGCGTATATGAATAAATTAAATTTTTGGGGTTGGCACCCAATGAAATATATACGCTTTAAGCATACTATGTTTTTTAATCTTTCTAAATTGTTTACTATAGGCTGTTTAAGTATCTTTTTTGTAATGAAACAAAAACTTCATGACGGTGTTATGTATTTTACTAGTATATCAAGACTACTTATGACAATGGCAGCGATGAGACCTTTGCTCGAGTCTGGAGATCGACAATGACATAAAACAAGAGGCCCATGGGCCACATCGCTACCTGAGCACACTGGCTAGGAAGAAGCAGAAATCAGTTCAGCATTGAACGTGGGGGGGGGGGGGGGCAAGCTTAAATTTACACTACCTCAGGATGCTTCCATATCAATAATACCAATCATGGCTTTGCGGTTCTTAAACAGAAAAATTTTAAAGATTTTTTTCCCTATGTTTTCCTATGTAAAACTGATTGTTCATTGTGGCCTCACCCTACCCACCATACATTTGAACAAAGAGCTAGGTTCACTTTATGCATAAAATGGCCCTGTAGATAAACCAATTTATCCACTAACACACTATGTCCCTTTCTCAACATCAATATAAAGTAGAGACTTGGCGCTTTCAGTTTGTATATAAAAGTTTCCTCTAAAGAGTCCAGGTACTCGAAAACAGGTTGTGTGAAATTGCGATGTTCTTGAATTTTGCAGGAAACAGGTGAATTTCAGAACCTTCAACAAAGAATTAAAATATGAGCACACCCCTAGATCCAAAAATTAAAATGTATTTTATAATCTTAATAAGCAGTTCTTTCGTAATATATTTGCACATTTTGGATCGGAGGTTGTACTGTATACGAAATATTGAAAAATAGCATCATATTTTGCCATTTTTGAAGAAATATTCGGGATATGTGAATAATGACGCAATTCATGACGTCATAATGCATTGACTATCAAGAAAATTACGTCATTTTTAGTAGAAATTCAGTCACCAAGTGTTCAAGTGATATTTATTGCCTTGTCGACTAAAACTATGCAGTTTTAATTTTTCAGAAATTTACAGGGCCAAAAAAGGCCCTAAGTGGCCCTTGCTCTTTGAATCTACACTACCTGAGGATGCTTATATAATAATATGACTAATCATGGCTTTGCTGTTCTTGAGCAGAAGATTTTTTTCAAGATGATTCCTACATACTTTTACCCTCTGTTGTGTCCCCATCCACTGGGGATCATAATTTGAACAAACTTAATTCTACAATACCTAGGGTTGCTTCTGTAAAAATCTGACTAATAATGGCTTATTTGTATGTAATGTGTATGATCAGGTTCTAACAAGAGATAGTTTTTCCTTTTACTCTGAGTTAATGATTGGAATGATTATTAAGACATCTCTGTCTGAGGATATATCACACAGTACTTAAATTTTCTCTTATCTGGAGACGGGGACTGGGTAAGGTACTACTTGCACCGTGTTTCTCCTCTAGATTCCCATTGATAGATCAGAATCGGTTGTCTCAATCTTCTTCAGATTTACTACACCCAGAACTTAACATCAATTCCCTAGGATACTTGCCACTGGTGTTTATAACCTTTACAGTAGAACTCGTTTAGTACGAACAAGGATATAGCGAATTTACGGATATAGCGAAGTTTTTTGCCATCCCCGGCGAAATTCTTAACAATTCCTTGTAAATTTTAACGGATATAACGAACTTGGATATAGCGAATTTACGGTTATAGCGAACTGATTTTGTATCCCCTAGACGTTAAAAATCACGCAATTTACATCTTTTATAGCGAATTTTCATAGGTTTTAGAATTTGAAAATAATATTGAACTGACATAATTTTGTAAGTTTTTATTTTTGAAACTAAATTTAACCAAAAAACTTTAGAACTCCAAGGTAATTTTTATATTTTATACTTTACTAAATACATTTGGCAGTCAAACTTAAAGGAAAAAAATCTATATTACGAATTTGCTATTAATATATTCTTTAAGAAATTCGTTATACGGATATAACGAATTACGGATATAGCGAAGTAAATTCGGAGGTCCCTAGAACTTCGCCATAACCGAGTTTTACTGTATTAGTTTTATTTGCTCTTACCCTTAACTTCTTTATTGCTAATTCAACATCCAACTTCTTCCGCTACCCTCTGAATGCAGGACATCCCCAAAGTTTTGCTTTATATACCGTTTGGATTGGCTAGTCCATTCCAAGGGTTGTCAAATCATTCCACTATTTGAATTCTTCTATGCGTTTTACTCAATTGCCCCTTAACCATAACACCTATATATTCCTATGTAAAACCTTGGCCCACTGTTGTGGCCATGCCCTACCCCCAGGGGTCATGATTTGAACAAACTTGAATCTATACTACCTGTGGATACTTCTGTATTGATATGACTAATATGGCCCAGCTGTTCTTTTGAAGAAGATTTTTAAAGACATTTCCTATGTATTCCTATGTTAAACTTTGGCCCCCTGTTGTGGCCCCGCCCTACCTGCAGGGGTCATAATATGAACAAACTTGAATCTAGAGTATGTAATGAAGCTTTCACATAAGTTTCATCTTTTCTTGTCCAGTGGTTTTTGAGAAGAAGAATTTTAAAAGATGCCACCAAATTTTCACGAATTCTTAGTTATCTCCCATTGAAAGAGGATGTAGCACTTCCTGTGAACAAACTTACTTCCCCTTCACCCAAGGATGCTTTGTGGCAAGTTTGGTTGAAATTGGCCCTGTGCCTCTTGAGAAGATGTCGAAAATGTGAAAAGTTTACAGACGAGAGACGGACGCCGGACAAAGGACGAGGTATGGTAACGGCCGAATCTGGCCCCTTTTTTGATATAAAAATCAGAACACAGTTAAAATTGTGATAGTTTGTAGCTAAGAACTTGATTCAAAGCTTACACGGCCACAAGATGGTGCCGTAGTAGGCCATTTTTCCGAATTTCCTCAATTCTGGTGGAATTTCGTCAAATTTGAGATACTTTTCACTTCGGGAAACATAGAGCACAAGCTTGCCTATCTGAGATTTTTATACACAAGATGCATCTGATGCTAGAGTATGAAATATATCAATTTGGTAGATAGGCAAGCTTGTGCTCTATGTTTTCTGAAACAAAATGTGCTGTAAAATTGATGAAAATTTGCATAAAAATGAGAAAAATCGGAAATTGACATATTTTCCGACCTTCCTCTAACCTCTGTGTATCCCATAACTTAGAATCAATACTCATTTTGTAGCAGGGGTGACAACAAGTTTTTATTGAAAAACTGTTGCATCATTCTAAAGACACCCCAAACCAGGGGCCAAAAAGGGGTCTTAGCCTATCTTATCCTTTGATCAGAAAAGCTCTTATGAGCGCACCAAAAATCTCTATTCAGCAAAACTACAACAAGGCTTGCTTGTTTGGAGAATCCGATTTGTTCATCAATCCCTACTCCGTGGTCATAATTTGAAGAAAAAATTGAATCTACACTGATTTACAATGTATGAACGTTTCACAAAAATTTTTCATTTCTGGCCTAATAGTTCTAGAAAAGGTTCCATCACATGGGTCTCTCAGACGACCCATTGTCGTGTTTTCATCTGGCATCCGGCGGAAGTGCGTTTGTACACTTTATGAACATTATCGTTCTTTTTAGTCTTCACATTCAAATAAAAACTTACCGGTAACACCTGTGTGAAGTCTCAGTGTGTACTTCAATTTATCATTATTCAGTGCTTAATCCGACGTACCCGTTTATAGCAGTCGATAAATTTAATGCTATAAATTCACTCACTGCTCACTTAAAAACCCTTAGAATAGTCTGTTACAAGCGAGTGCTTCCATGACATTTTAAACTGTATCAAATTTTAAAAAATTGACTTGTTTTCAAAAACAATATTATGAAACATCATTTCAAAATATTTTAGTGAAAACTTGAAACAAACGAGTATGACACGATGTTGCAAAGTGTACGGAAAAATTTACAATGTAAATTTTGGCCATTGCTGTCAAGCGCGCAAGGGAGTTGTCGTTATTTCCAAAGTTTATCCGAGTGTGACTTTCAAACGGGTACTACATCATTACGTTATTGGCGGCAAACAACGCAAAGTGATTATGATATCCCTTTCCAAAGTGGCGATCATTTTCATAATGTTAAATATGTAGACTTGGAATATGCTTCAATATCAATAATGTAGCCGAACTCGAGGAATCATTCCAAAGCAGAAAGTTTTTTTTTCGGAGGGAGGGGGGGGGGACCACAGGCACTTGATTCGGTAATTTTTTTAACCCATAGTATAGAATTATTATACTATGGGTTAAACATTTATGACCGAATCAAGTGCCTGTGGGGTGAGGGGGATATCTATTGATTAAACCTAGTGTGGAGGCCAAGGTATTTATGTATTTTGAGACATACTACAAAAAATTATGATGTTGACACCATTAAATAAAACTAACTTATAGATCGACAAACAGCTTTTCTTTAAAAAAAAATCTAACAAGGTTACTTATTCGATAAATCTAAAAAAATATTTCAAAAATCGTGTCACACATCATATATTTACACATGCAATTTAAATCAAAAACTCCACAGTTCAACTTTGTTTTTACATACGACTTTTTCCAGTCGGAGAGGAAACAGATATATACGATTCGGAAAAAGGCTTTATAACGTTTTTGAAAAGGCGTAATAACACCTTTTAGAAAGGCGTGATAACGCCATTTAATTTTTTTTTTTCTCCATAGATTGATCCTAATAGCTTTCGTATTTTTAAACTCGTTTGCAAAAAGTGTGCACTATAGTCGAACATGTCACAGGACATCTTCTACTCTATCACTTCCATCAAATGACGTCATTCCACTTTTTTCTCCCTTCTCTATCGCGATGCAAATCAACTTAGAGATTAAAGAAAATGTCAACAATATTAATGCGACAAATCTCACATAAAAAATCATGTACATCTAAATCAGCAAAACTATCAAAAGTTTTAAACATCAAGACATACATGTACATGTCAGATTTGTTTAACTTTCATTCTCTATACATGGTCATATCAAAAGCGAGGAAAAATGATACAGTAACATTGAATTAAGCGTAGAGGTGTGAATATTCGATAATTCTTTGTCAATAAGATATATGGTTATAAAATATTGATACAGTATGTGTTTATTTTTGTGTGTTTATTTGTGTATGTTGATTTTTGTGTGTTTATCTTTGTGTGTTCATGACAAGTTCCTGTCCTTATCATCTTTATCTTTAAATATTAAAAGCGCGACAATTCATCTTGGCAAAACTCAGAAGACCTTAGTAGCTGGAAGCTTGCTATGTGAAGTCGGTATAGAAGGAATATTAGAATTAAAAACTAAAAAAATCACATTTTTAAAATTTTTTCCAAGTACTTATATATTTACTGCAGTAGTTCTGAATTTGGAGATGTAGAAAGTCAAAAGAAATAGTCACACAAACACTGCACATGAAACAGATGTGAACGGAATCTCTCATTACAATAGGTCATTTGAGTTGAAAACTTCATGAATCGCACTCTGGTCAGTAATATTTTATTTTACCTTCAAAAGACGAAAACAAAATTCAGTAAAAACAAAACATGAAAATCAATTACCTTTTCTTATTTGAAGTAGTGAACATTAGATTTTTACACTATAGTAACGACTCCAGTAAATGAAATAGATGAAGATACATGTAACGGTGAAAACCTACAAACAATACAAATCTGTGAACAAGACATTTATAAAACACCTGGAAATATCGCCAAAATCAAAAACAGAGACAAATACCATCAATAGTGTATATATTTACCAGGATATTTTATCTAGAAAGGGAAAATTTTTGAAACGCCGATTTAACACATTACGCACTACCAAGCACTGTTTTATTTCCTATTTCAGGATAGTAGAAAATTAGAAAATCAAACTGAAAAAAAAACTAAAACAAAACAAAAGCAACAACAACAACAACAACAAAAAACGAAAACAAAACAAAATAGCAAAGACATGAGAAGTTTCTGTGGTTAACTGAGTGATAATACGGTGTTATTAGCCCAAAATATCACTTACATGTATTTGTAATATAAACGATAATTTAAAAAATGTCACCATAATGTAGATATGTTTACCATAAAGGGTTTTTTCTTCTTCTTCTTCATTTTAAGATTTTTAACATAAACATTTTGCTCCTTTACTCCAATATCACTAAATTATCCTTATGTAAAAAAAAAAAAAATACATTTAATAATGATCGTTTACAGATCGACAGAACATTTTGCTTCCTGAAGTATCAGCATCGGAGCATATCACTATTTTAAAATAGGCTTCTCCGGTTGTGTTAAAAGACCGATATGTCACCTTATAATCGGCTAGAAAGATTTTCTGAAGTCCTTTTGTTACATATACATGTGTAGCATAAAGAAAAGTAATTTTATCTTTAAAACCTGTTGTAATTATGCTATAAAGAGTTTGTACACATATCACATTGCAATCAACTTTTGGTAACGTTCTATCCATTAAATGTTGGGCAATGAAAAAAGTGTTTGAGTTAAAAATCAATACTTAAAAACAGGACGCCTGCGTCATTGGTTATGCTACAATGGGCAAAGTGGAAACTACATATTGCGAAGACAGGACCTTAGACCTTTTGATACCGGGACAAAATGGCAAGACGTAAACAGAAGAGATAAGACCGCCGTATGCTGCTACACAACTGAACATCCACGTTCCAAACATCTTTTATTCTCTTCTAGTCAATCAAAAAAAATTAATGGCAAAGATTTAAAGTCCTGTACTCTTTGAATGCAGGTCTAAAAACTAATCTTAAATGTCCTTACTTGTAAAAGGCTAGCATTGCGCCTTGCTGATTATTGTTAAGACCGATTATTAAACTCGGGGACACACATACCGACTAACACATAATTCTACATGGAAGTATACACCTTATGTGCTAATATTTGGATCGCTACAAATGTCGTTCTTGAAGGAACAGTTATTGAAGGATATATGTTAACTTGACGTTTTTATATTCATTAACATGTCTTCGAACTACAAGCTTCCACGCCTCCAAGAGGAAAGACAAAAGGTTAGTAACATACTATGTATAAAGGTAAAAAAATAGTCTTAGATTTCCACTGTCATCACTTATTTAATGATTAAAAAATATTGCCATCTATAGAGTTCCTTATGTCTCTGGTTAAGGGAAGATAAGGAGAGAGATAGAGAGAGGAAAACCAAAAACACTTTGATCTTTCTCTTCCATGGGAAAAGGGAAAACTCTCATTAGCTTCCACATCTTGGGTAAATCAGCATTATACGAATTCAAACGATACATTGGTTTAGCCCCATTCCAAAGAATTCACTGTTACAGGTTTTGAGACCTTTTTAAATCACTCATGGCGTACCCTCCCCCTGCCTCGTCGTCAATAACTTTAGATTTCAGTCCCTTTTTATCTATTAGTCATTTAATTGAAACAAGCACATAATTTGGTAAATAATTTATTATTTCTTTGTCTGAAATATAGAAGTACATGTATAAAGGGTAAAGTGAAAAAGGTGATGATAAAGAACAGTGGTCGACCTAAAAAAAAAAATCTGCAAACAATACAAATCTTAACAAGCCATAAAACACGGACCCCCGGAAATTCCAGAGATGGGATCAGGTGCCTAGGAAGAGTAAACATCTCCTGTCGACCTGTAACGACCGCTGTGAGTCCTTTGTATTGATGAGGTAAACGGACTAATCCGTAGTCAAAATGCTGTAAGAGCAATGGCTTAACTTGTCAGTCACAAGAAGGCCAACGAAAGGGTGTAATGCCAAAAATGGTCATTTTAACGACCAAAGAGATAGTTATAAAACTGTAATATCAACAGGTTTATCAGTAGCCTGCCTCTGTTTAAAAATTGATCCTACTCAAACATACTCTTGAATATCAAATCAGTTGGGAGACATTAAACATTATGTGCAAATGATTGTGGATATTGCTAAATAAATAGAGAAAGTTGAATTCATCCCGTTTGTCATATAGCTTAGTTGTTAATTAGCCATTGACATCTAAAGACAGTAAAACATCCAAGTATGAAGCAGATATGGCAAAATCTGAGATGTCTTTTATTTTGAGTTAACGGGGATATATCAAGTTGACATTTGAATGAAAATAATATTTTTTTTTTTTTTATGAAAAAACTCTATAGCCTAGATATCGAGAATCTGAAACATAATCCTTCAATGTATTCATGTTCTTCTTCATCATACAACTATAGTCCTGCTGGGCACGTCATTACTGGTAACGTAAATAAAGTTCATAATGAAGACCTTAAATCACTTATTATAAGAAGGCTAAAGTATAGGGAACCCCGATCTTTCAACTGGCGTCAGCATTTCATAAATATTATGAATTCAGTAGAACATTACGCCAGACGATGGTCCAAATATGAAAAAGAAGACCTTGACACTTTGTCAGAATGGATAAAATGTATCAGATGGATGTTGAAATCGCGCATTAAGTGATTATCTAGGGGCAATATGAAAACCATCTATCCTTCTGTCTTCGACAATGCAGAAGTGAAATAAGAATTAGATAGATTACACGATCAGTACGTACTGGTCCCCGCTGACAAAGCAGGTAACAACATTGTCTTTGTCTGTAAGGCTCATTATTTTAATTGTATTTTAGAGGTACTAGGATTTAATTCTGCAAGTGGTAATCCAACTTAAACCCATAGCTCCCTTTCTAAGGAGGAAATTCTTCAAAACCATATGTCAGCTCTAAATATTTTTATTAATTATTCCCAACAATCAAAATGAATTTGAATTACCATACCTATACTGGATTCCAAAACTCCATAAATCCTTACAAACAAAGATACCTGGAGATTTCCAGTAAATGTTCTACCAAGCCTCTTTCTTTACTCCTCATTAAGATATTTACAGCAGTGAAGGAGAAATCTCGGGAGTACGGTACAACAGTATATTCAAGAAGTGGTGTTAATCAGATGTGGATACTTAAAAACTCCAAGGAACTTATAGAAAATTTGAAATCACAAAATTTTACCAAAGACAATAACATCAAAACATACGACTTTTCAACACTTTATACAATCATTACCCACGATAAATTAAAGTCCAGGCTTTTTGATATCATAGACAGCTGGGTTTTTTTTTTAATAAATATGGAACTTGTAAAATATACTTACCTTGTCATTGGTCATTTTCAAAATTATTTTGTTAAAAAACATTCTGATTGTACACACAAGTAGTCTGAAGTTGATATTTAATAGAAGCTTGAGTTTCTGATTGACAATATCTATGTAGTTTTTGGAGATCAGGTCTTCCAACAATCTGTTGGAATTCCCATGGGTACCGATTGCTTCTCCTTATTAGCAGAACCTATTGTATTCATATGAAGGAGACTTTATTCAAAAATTTTTACACAAGAAGAAGAAAACACTTGCTGTGGCCTTCAACTCGATATTTAGATATCGTATTATCAATTAACAATAGTTACTTCCATTCATATGTCGACTCGTTATATCCCAGCGAGCTTGAAATAAAAGATACATCTGTTTCATATTTGGATATTTTACTAGAAAAAGACTAATAGTAGCCGAAGAACAAAGCTTTAGGATAAACGTGATGACTTCAATTTTTCAATTGTCAACTTTCTTTACTTATGTAGCAATATACCCTTATCACCTGCATATAGGGTTTTGCCTCCCAGTTGATTCGATACGCAAGAGCATGTTCTACATATGAACAATTTTTAAAACGAGGCAAGCTATTGACAAACAAGTTGATGAAACAAGGATATCAACAGTCTCGTTTGAAGTCATCATTTCGCAAGTTTTATGGTCGATACAATGACCTTGTCAGCAAATACAACCTTTCATTAAGTCAAATGCTGACTGACGTTTTTCATACTAATTGTTAGGCCATTATTTACACACTGAATTGTCTACGGATTTTTTCGTTTTTCCCAATCATGTCAAGAAGCACACGGCGCGCGTGACCGGTCGGCAGGGGATGCTCACTCCTCCATGGCACCTGTTCCCTTCTCTGATGTTATTGGAGGTCCCTGTTTGCTCTACTCCCGATTTGTATTGTTTAAATGGACTATGAGCTTAAACCCTGTTTGTTATCTCCTATTTCATTGAAGAAAAAAACATCGTCAATATATCGAAATGTTGAATTGAAAACCACAGCAAGAGATTTCTTCTCCTCATGTAGATTGATTGATTGTATGTTGTTTTACGTCCCGTTCGAGAATTTTTCACTCATATATAGACGTCATCATATACCGGTGAAGGGCTTCAAATTTAGACCTTTACTCGGCACTCAGGGCCATTGAGCCGTGAGGGTTCTTTATCGTGCCAACGCCTACCGTGACACGGGGCCTTCGTTTTTAAGGTCTCATCCGAAAGATCCGCAACTTTTACTTCAAAGTGCCGAGGCTTGGCAAAGGAACAGTTGATCCTATTTTTTATCGACTTAGGTCAGTCGCGGCCGTGATTCGAACACACGACCTTCCGATCACGGAGCAAGCGCTCTACCGAATGAGCAACCGTGACTCTCTTCATGTAGAAGTTTTTGAATAAATTCTCCTTCATAAGAATATAAAAATAGGTCGGTTAATAAAGGACCACATTTAGTGTACATCGCAATTCCAACAGATTGTTGGAAGACCTGGTCTCAAAAGCTTCATAAATATCGTCAATGCGAAACTCCAGCATCTTTTTATTATCAATTAAAGAATACCTGTGTGTAGAATCAGAAACAAAGTAAGTTTGCAGATGACCAATCATCTGAAATGATATGAAAATTAACGAGTTCCATTTTTATTTAATAAGCAATTGTCTATATTAAAAAACCTGCCCTTTAATTCACCATGAGGAATGATTGTATAAAACGTTAAAAAGTCATATTTTGACAGGAAAATGATTGATAAGTAGCATTTAACTAGGATGGATATTTAAAACATGTTCATCTCAAAATCCACAAGACCATTAGACAAAACACGTATGAAGACTTCGTTATCTAAATACAGATTTTCTTTCTTAAACCATAGCCCTTTGGCTGGAGTACAAGGATAATAGAGGAGCAAAGTGTAAAGCAAGAACTTGTAGAAAACATTCAATAAAATAATTTCCTTTTCATCAAGAACAACAGAACCACAACTAGTCCCACTGATAAGAAAGCATTCCCATATGTTGTGTCGATTTTTTAAAATCATGTTACCAGGGCTAGGCTATTGCCCTGATTGGTACCAACCATTAACATACACTCTAATTATTTGGAAAAAAAAATTCATCAAACTGCAACGGATCAAAGAAATATTCTATTGCCTATATCTCATGTAGATGAAGTTTGTTCAGATCACACACCCCCTTGATAAAACTGCAATTGAAGACAAACGGTTTACGTAGGAATACATGGTGGGTTTTTTTTTGGGGGGGGAGGGGGGGGTCTTATTCAGATAGCAGTGACACAGTAAAATCAATATGCAAGAGGATTCAACTTTGCTTGGAAATGATCACACAGTGGTGATCCAAGTTTTCAGCAGAACCATTATTTATTTAAGATAGTCATGTTGTATATTCTATTTGATAAAGTATATCAGTAAGGAAAATACCAATAAAATTTCAAAGTTTGTTTAAAACAAAGCCAGAGTTAGAGTTAGGCTAGAATAATGGGTAAACGTTTTACTGGGCCAAAATAAGCGGATTCTCTTGTCTAACAAAGTAAATTACCAGGAGGAATTAAAACTCACTATGGCCTATTTTGGTAAGAGTGGTTAAGAGAATTGTGCTTTTAAAGGATCCTGGGTATGGAGAATATCATTTATTCTCATTTCATGCAGTACAGAGACTGCAATTGAGTACATAAATCTGATAGCTAAAAAGTTTATTCGGACACAAAATCAGATGGTAGTCTTAAATAAGTCAAGTATTTCATATGGAGAAGAAATTTCTTACATGTTATCATTTATTATAATTTTTCTTTTCAAAGTTGTTCATTTTTATTATATTTTCACATATTTAGCTTGTAAGATTTCCAGCGTGTCCAGATGATTTAGAAATTACAATTTATTTTTAAGTCAAAAATTTGAAAAATTCATTACATTTGTTAAATAAACCTTTTGGCATTCTATGAAATATGGTGGCATATTTCTGCCCCTTGTGTGCAAGTTATTTTTCTATCAAATATGTCGACATGCAAGATAAATATGTTGACATGCATGATAGTTATGTCAACATGCAACATAAATATGTTGACATGCAAGAAAATTGCATTCAAATAAGAATTATAAAAGATCTAAAAAAAAATCTCAAATATAGCCCACATGTGACATCCAACATGCAAGATGCTACTTATTTATGTCAACATGCAAGTTATTTATGTTAACATGCGAGATAAATATGTTGGCATGCAAGTTATTTATGTCAACATGCAACTTAGATATGTTAACACGCTACTTATTTATGTCAACATGCAACTTATTTATGTCAACATGCAACTTAGTTATGTCGACATGCAACTTGGTTATGTCAACATGCAACTTAGTTATGTTGGCATGCGAGATAAATATGCTGACATGCAACTTAGTTATGTTGACATGCAACTTATTTATGTTGACATGCAACTGAGTTATGTTAACATGCTATGCGGGTTAAGCAGGGCTCATGATCATTGTTAATAATTAAAGTGACTGCAACCTAGCAGTCTACAATGACCCATATAGCTTAAACAATTAAGCTACATTTTTTTATGATTTTCAATTACTTTATTATGTTGCTTTAGTTTGGTGCCGATACACTGTTTTTGTACCATTTACACATGCATTGTCAAAATACTTGCGTGTATCTAAACAACTCTGAAGTTTTAATATGCATGGTTGTTATTTTCTGAATAACTTGTGTACATTATCTTAATCACCATGGTTTATATATCATTTTCAATGTGCATTTTGTTTGATTGTTTACCTCAAATAAATTAGTACCCGGTACTTGATTTTTTTTATCAAGACACTTGAAGATCATTTTCAATAGCATCCAAATTTGCCACATTTCTCTAAAACATTACCTTTATCAGTTTTATTCAAATTGAATATTATTAATAAATTCATTTTTTCCCCATATATGATATCTTAATTAAAACCTGGTGAGTTCAATGTAAAGAGGGTATTAAAAAACAACTTGCTTTATCAAAGAAAAATAACAGGGTGTTTTAATGTACCAAATGACTCATTTGCGTTACATTTGCTAATTTCAAATTGAAAACAAATATTTGGAACTTCATTAATACTCTTAACGCAAGTTATTTGATATTTTATTTAAGTGATTTGGTATGATTTATTGTCATCGATTTTAATTTTCCCCCCATATTGCCACGTTTTTTTTAATTTGGTTGCAATAGTTCAATTAGAGAATTGTATAAAAAAAAAAAACAAAAACAAAACAAAAAACAAAACAAAACAAAACAAAACCAAAAAAAAAAAAAAACAACAACAAAACAAAACCAAAAAAAAAAAAAAAAAAAAAAACAAGAAAAACAACCCACAAAAGTTGAAGTTTTTTTTTTTTTTTTTTTATTTCATTTCAGTTAGTCTTGTGATTTATCAAAGTTCAGCAACATCTATTTTTTTTTAAGAAATCTTAACAACCCCAACCCTTGTTTGATTTTTTTAAAATCAGTTATGCTTCCAAACCGTAAAAATGTTGTCGACCGCATTGAAGCAGTAGCGGATATATATATATATATATATATATATATATATATATATATATATATATATATATATATAATTTTGAAAAAGTAAATATCCAAAAAATCACAAATCCATGTAAGTGTCCGAAGCTAGACCCAGGAATGGCGACAAAGTTTTCAGTGAATATGATCGATTTGTGATTTCATTTGGGATATATACTTTTTTAAATATGATCGATTTTCAAAATGATAAGATTTTGAATCAAATGATTAAATTTAAATGCAAAAGAAATTATGTGATACACAACTATGAACATTTGTGCGTGCGTGCAGATTCGTTACTACCCAAGAAATGTGCAATGAGGCACGGTTCTGGGTTTTTTTTTTCTGTCGGTAAAATTGAAGTTGATTTTAATGATCGAAAATTTATTCAAGCAGATATTGCAGTTTAAATTATTTTCTATAATATGAGGTGGACAACAAAGTATAAGTTGACTTTGATAAAATGTCCTGGCGATTCAGAAACGTGACCATAGACAATAAAACGTTTTAAGGGCCCCTCTCTGCGGCAACCTATAGGAATTAGTGTGTCCATCCGTCCATCTGTCCGTCCGAGATCTCTTTTAAAGGGTGTGCATTGACCTTGAACTATGAACTATCTTTCAAGGTCTAAGGTTAAGGTCATAGCAGAATTGTATATGAAAAATCATTGTCCGGAGCACATCTTTTCTCCCCTTGGTCCAGTCTGGTTCATACTTCCACAGAGTGTCTGTGGTCAAAGGATGTGCAGTGACCTTGAATAATATTTTTCACTTGCTTAATCTTGTTCAGAACCAAAAATAAATGGCTTTAGGTAAGGGGTAATGAGACTGAAATAAAAGTTTTATGCCAACTGGACAATCTCTAAGTTATAGGTCAAGGTCAAAGCAAAATTCTCTGAAATGCTTTTCATCCTATTGTCCATTATTTGAGTGGGGCCCTATGTGATGGCAGACATCTCAATGATTCATGAATTCAGTGAAGTTCTACATGAAACAGTTTAAGAATAAAAGGTATGAAGTGCATTTAACTAATTTAATATTTTAAACAATAAAAATGGTAATATAAAATGTTACCAAAATCGTAACAATGTCCTTTTTAATGTCAAGTAGGTATGTTCTGAATGAGGGAGAATAGATCTACAGCTTTTATTATTTACAGGTGCATTATTTATGACAGCTTCATTAAAAAGGAACTATTCTTCTTAATTTTTACCTTGAATTAAAAGTTTGACCTAGTTATCTAAAAAAAAATGCTGACCAAATGCATTCTTTATTCCATAGGAAAATACGCTTTTGTACTCTTCCTTCAACACTCAACAGTACTCATTATAATTTTTTGAATTTATTATGATTTTTGACCTTGGCGGTTAAAGCAGAGTTAAACAAGAGGCCCATGGGCCACTTCGCTCACCTGAACACATTGGCTTGAATTTTAAACTACCTGTTGATGCTTCCATGTCAATATAACAAATGGCTTTGTTGTACTTGAGAAGATTTTAAAAAAAATTTCCCATATATTCCTTTGTAAAAATTTGATCGCCCATTGTGGCTCCTCCCTATCCCAGGGGTCATCATTTGAACAAACTTGAATCTACACTACCTGAGGATGCTTCCATATCAATATGACTAAACATAGCTTTTCTGTTCTTGAGAAGAAATATTTTTTCTATATGTTCTTATGTAAAACTTTCCATCCCCCATTGGGCCCCACCCTACCCCTGGGGGTCATCATTTGAACAAAATTGAATCTACACTACCTGAGGATGCTTCCATATCAAAATGACTAATCATGGTTTGCAGTTCTTCAGAAGAAGATATTTTCCTTTATATTTCTATGTAAAACTTTGATCCTCCATTGTGGCCCCGCCCTACCCCCAGGGGTCATGGTTTGAACAAACTTGAATCTACACCACCTGAGGATGCTTCCATATAAATATGACTCATCATGGCTTTGCTGTTCTTGAGAAGAAGGTTTTTAAAGATTTTTCCTATATATTTCTATGTAAAACTTTGATCCGCCATTGTGGCTCCGCCCTACCCCCGGGGGTCATGATTTGAACAAACTTGAATGTACACTACCTGAGAATGCTTCCACATGAGTTTCATCTTTCCTGGCCCTATGGTTCTTGAGAAGAAGATTTTTAAATGATGCCATTATTTTTTCACTAATTCCTAATTATCTCCCCTTGAAAGAGGGCATGGCCCTTCATTTGAACAAACTTGAATCCCCTTTACCTAAGGATACCTTGTGGCAAGTTTGGTTGAAATTGGCCCAGTGGTTCTTGAGAAGAAGTCGAAAATGTGAAAAGTTTACAGACAGACAGACAGACAGACGGACAGACAGACGGACGCTGGACAAAATGTGATCAGAAAAGCTCACTTGAGCTTTCAGCTCAGGTAAGCTAAAAAAGGAATTACTAATATTATGTACTATTAATAGATATACTTTACTAGAAATACACATTTGCAATTAAATACAGGTAACTCTCGATACCTCGAAGTCCGCGGGACCGAGGAAAAATTTCCAGAAATCAAGAGTTCGAGTTTTCAAGGGTCCGGAATTTTCCGGTTTTGTTTGACAGGTTTTAAATTTAGTCTTACCAAATGTAATGATTTTCATGCAGTGCTAACCTTTACCACGTGTTTTTTTTTAAACAACGATATGTTTTCGTATTTTAGATGAGTATTTATTAAACTGAGTAAAGCAAAAAATGTACATCGTCAGTTCATGTTTAGTTTTTCATTCTTTATCAAACGGACATCATACCACGCATTCGTCACCCATTCGTTATATGAAAACAACATTTTACCAGCGTCGCGTGATACATAGTACATTGTGACTTTTCCAAACATGTGCATTGAACGAAGTTCTGTAAGTATTTGTCCAACGATAGTCTTGATATTGACAGTGAGGCTGTTTCTGAATTTTCATATTTCGTTAAACTTTGACACTGATTCGAAATAAAAATAAAATTTATTTAGTGTTTCGTCTTGTAATCTGCAATTACAATTTCTCAGTGACACTGCTTTTCTGAATTATCGTAATACAGTCAATGATAATTATTTTAATAGCATATAGGCACCATAAGATTAATTATAAATCTATTATCACCTTGCAGTATAAGTGTCACCTGAATAAACATCCCGTTTCACGAGATCCGCGTCTTCTGCCTGGGGCCAATGTCCAGGTAAAGTTGCTAATTATGTAACTTTGTATACACAAAGCCACTTCGAGGTATCGAGGGTAAATTTCAATAGAATATGTATAGCGGGACTGCATTTTGACTTCGAGGGATCAAGTGTTTCGAGAGATCAAGAGTTCGAGAAATCAAGAGTAAATTTGCTTAGTTATATAGGGAAAAAATTTAGGACCGGAGACTCACTTCGAGCGATCAAGAACTTCGAGAGATCGAAGTTCGAACCATCAAGAGTTACCTGTACACAAAACCTCGCAAAGATACAATTTCTCATTCCTTTATCAAATAATATTCGGAACATAAAGAAAAATGTACCTCCTTAAAACAACAAGAGTCAAGTAAATGTAATTTATAAGCGATCTACATAGTCTGTTATTCGGATAAAGAGTTCTGTTGCTTCTTCTACAGTGTTTGGTGGGTAATTCAAACCGTTTTCCATTCTTATTTGAGTACCAATAACTTCAAATTCCATTGAAACACCATTTGCAGGAGGGTAGGCACAATATTCTTGTTCTATGCCATTCAGATTATCAGGTACAGGCATTTTGAAATCTCTTGTTTGGTAAATTTCGGGCTGAAAATACATAACATCTGGTTTTCCAGACGGACAATCTGCATTGCGGTTTCTTCTAATTGTGTGTTCATTCTAATGCTGTATAACTCTGTTCAATTCTCTGGTGATAATTGGTAAGAAACAATACCTAGCACACTCCAGGTGGACTATGTCGGAGGTGTCAAAAACACCTAAATTATTCATATCCTTAAAGTAATTTATCCAAAAATTGCCACACATTTCTCGTAAACACCACCAAAATCGCTCTATTCTTGTATTTCTATATGACGATCCATACCTAAAACTTGATAGTCCTTGCAAGGGATCCTGGTGATTCCATCGCAAAGCGTATTGCAAATCTCGAACTATGGAGTTCTCAGCACCCCTGTCTGCGTATACGACTACAGGAACCCCGTTTATTTCTTTGATATAATCTATATAAAATCTAGATATATACTTAAGGTTTTTGTTAGAATTGCAAGCTCTGAGCCAGAGAATACGTCTTGAAAAGCCATCTACACAGCCATGAATGGAAATTCCGAATGGTTTTAACTTGTCCCAGCCATCTAGATGAACACAAAAATTAGGCCTTCGTTAATGTACCTTCTACGCTGAAGACGACGTTGTCTACGCCTTATTACACCTTCTGCGTCCAAAACAGTTAATGCAAGGCGCACCAATTCACAAGACACATTGAGGTTATGGTCGATTAGCAGACGTCTCCTCATTCCTCTATAGCGAATGTCACCGCCCAAGCCTGAAAGTCCATGTAGAATAGCCGTTACAATGTCCTCCAAACGTGGCTGGTTGTTTCGTCTCGTCAGATTCATTTCCCTTAAAACTCGATGAATTTGTCTTGCACTAAGAGCAGTGTTATGTTTGCTCGCAAGAAATCCAATGATTTCCTGAATAGTATAACCAGAGTGGTAATAAACAGCAATCATTTCATTCCTACTGAGAGATAGTTCGTCCACAACCAAACGTTGAGCCAGAGCAGGTGTATAGACATTTTCAACCATAGTATTTTTGTCGCTGAAAAAAATGGGGGAAAAATACTTTATACACAGTGAATTTTTGTTTCGCTTTCTACATGTGTAAATGTACATCAAACTAAATCATTCTATAAATACACCACGATTTGGCATGTAAGAGTTTATTGTATAAAAAATTTGCAATTCAATTAAACTTATGCAAGATAGCACTGCGGATTTAGAGGGGGCAGGGGGCCCGGGCTCCCCCTTTTGTGTCCCAAATATACATAAGATTTAATAAATCAATTTTTTTGGTGTGATCGTGGGCCCCTACCCCGACCACAAACTGGTCGGGGCCCCCCTTTTCAAGATTCCTGGATCCGCCACTGAAGATAGTGAAGTACTAAAAGTACTATGTTTGATCAAATAATATCTACATGAAGTGCACACATCATTTAAGAATTGGACACTATGACTAAAAGAGATATTGACACCAAGAATTATTATCAGTAAGGATTATACAAAAGACCAGATTAATCAACCAAAAGATCTTCATTACATCCAATATCAGTTTTATATCAGATCTAAAACAAAGTTTTACCTTGTCAGTTGTGTAGAGACCAGATGAACGTTCAGAGGTTAAGCTTTTCATTCACTGCAACCACAGATTTTGATTAAACTATACCCTCTTTCAAACAAACAGCATGCCATCATAAATAAGTTGCATGTCGACATAAATATGTTGCATGTTTACATAAATAAGTTGCATGTCAACATATTCATCTTGCATGTCACCATAAATAAGTTGCATGTCAACATATTTATCTCGCATGTCAACATAACTAAGTTGCATATCAACATAAATAAGTTGCATGTAAACATAAATAAGTTGCATGTCGACATAAATAAGTTGCATGTCAACATATTTATCTCGCATGTCGACATAAATAAGTTGCATGTCAGCATAAATAAGTCGCATGTCAACATATATAAGTTGCATGTCGACATAAATATGTTGCATGTGAACATATTTATCTCGCATGTCAACATAACCAAGTTGCATGTCGACATAAATAAGTTGCATGTCGACATAAATATGTTGCATGTCAACATATTTATCTTGCATGTTAACATAAATAAGTTGCATGTTAACATAAATAAGTAGCATCCAGCATGTTGGATGTCACATGTGGGCTATATTTGAGATTTTTGAAGATTTTTTATAATTTTTATTTGACTCCAATTTTCTTGCATGTCAACATATTTATCTTGCATGTTGACATAACTATCTTGCATGTCAACATATTTATCTTGCATGTCGACATATTTCATAGAAAAATAACTTGCACACAAGGGGCAGAAATATGCCACCATAATGAAAGAACGACAAGAAGGAATATTTTATATAAATATCTATATAAAAGAAAATTGAAAAGCCTGTATTAATCCATTGCTTTTAAAAAGATAATTATGTGTCGACCAAGAATGTTCGAGTAGTAACAAATCAAGAAATTTTAATGATCTAATTTAGTATCTTTTAAAATGGCTATAACATGTCTTTGGGTTTAATTTTTAAACATTTTCCTCTGCATTGAAAGTAATATACCGCAAATCATTAATGCTTAAACCAGGCAGCAATATCAAAAACAAAATTGATCTTGCTATCAGAGAGAGAGAGAGAGTTGAAGATATTTTCAATATTTTCCAATACTTACGACATTTTGACAGTGAATAATCTGCTGTTGAATTACACCAGCAAATATTGTATTAATTACGAGGAGAAAATATTGCTGAATAGTGTATATAAATATATATGTTTATAAAATATTGAATATCCAACTACTAAACTTTACGAATCACAGGTATTCATACACGTGACCTCCCAGACTGACGACGGACGTGACGCCTAAATAGGTCTGACACTCTCCGCAGGCGACAAAATATTCTCCATACAGTAGCATTTACTTGTAAAGGAATGTTTGATATGACCGGAGTTTAGAATCACAGAAATTTAAACATTTAAATGAGCAAATTTTCTAATGAGAAGCCTACCTCTAAAACATTATGGCCAAAATATAAATATGTATCCATTTCATCTTACCAAAATAGGTTTATAGCTCTTTAGTCGAAGACCACACACGCTTCTGCTATTTGAAAGTGTCCGACTTTGTCCGACTGTTTGTAAACAATTTCCTCATACAGTTTTGGTTAATTTCAAATAAGTAAGTAAGTAATTGGTTTTTTTATAGTGAGATGAGTACAATTACAACAGCAAATATACATATAATAGGAGTTTAAACACCCGACCATCGGGCCTATATTGTCTCTTTAAATTTAAACATTTTTTTTTCAAATTAGTCTGGCATTTTTCGAATTGGTCTTGTATTTTTTTCAATTAAGTCTGGTATTTTTCGAATTAGTCTGATACCTTTTTCAAATTAGTCTAGTATTTTTCAAATTTGTTTGTCTTCAAATAAATCTGGAATTTTTTGAATTTATCTGATATGTTTATTTGTCTGTTATTTTTATCAATTTATAGTCTGGTATTTTTTTTCAAATTTATACTAATAAAATGTTTTATCACGTTGCTCCTCATTGTGTCCTGTATAGGAGGTAGAGTTTCCACTCTTCAATAACATTGTAAAAGTTTACACATCCAAGTGCAACATTCTATGTTCAAACCAATCTTTAGAAAGACATTTATTTTAAAGAAAATGACAAAATTTTAATGACTTGTCATGTTTATATCCTTTTTGTTCTAATTTCTAGAACAATTTCTGTTATGTGGGCCACCCTAACATCTATATTGTCTTTCAGTATCTTTCGTAAATTATCGTTCCTTTGATTAGTAATATTACTCCAAACTATCACAAAACAACTATCAGTCTAATTGTTCAATTTTTAATGCAAAAAAAAGATTTTTTCCGATGATTTGTGAAGAAGATTTGTCATTTCATCCAAAGAAAATTTAAATCAGTGGGGATGATTGAAAAAAAAAAAAACATTACAATGGTTGAAGCTACCATGTTGAGATTTTCTTGCGAAAAAAAAAACCGTAATGTGTCTTTTTTTAAATCTAATATTCTACTAATATTCATGATTTGTTTCAATTTTTGAAAGACAAAGAAGTGAGCAGCGGGGTTGGGGTGAGGGCTGTTTCTTTGATAGTCGTTAGAAATAAACGTGGTTATTTCACTATGGGAGAATTATCCGCTAGATCATGAATGGATCTACATGTATATGCATAGTATTATGGTGAAAGGTCATTTTCCGGAGGCTGTGTATGTTGGTTGATAAGCTCAATAGAATTCATGGACAGAAGTAGAAAACCAGTGAAAACACGCTCTTTCATAAATCTTCAAAAACCCTGATACATGTAGTTTGCCTTTCATTTTCGCTGACTTTTGCTGCTGCACATTAATTCCTTTCCAACCAGTTTCTTTCTCTCGTTAACCCATTTCTTTTGAAGACTGCCTTCATTCTGTTGACATTGTTTGTAGGGAGAAATCGAATTAAGTTTTTAGAACTTGTGCCTAATCCTATTGTAAAATAAAAATTATTGCAATAAAATATGTTATAAACAAATCCTTCCATTTGTTACAACTGGGATAGCCCAAGAGCTATCCCTCCAGCACACGTCTCAGAAAAGCTTACACTGTATGCACGGGTATAGCATCCGCCGTCCGTCCAGATAGCTTTTTTTTCGAAATGCCATTCCTCCCTTAGTTTTTGATGCGAATAAAATTTCGTACAATTGTAGACTTTATGAAGATACATATATCTACACATCGAATGTCAATTCGAGCTGATGTTGGCTCTCATTACTCAAATTAATTTTTAGTAAAAACGTATCAGAATACTCCAAGTTCAATTTCATTTATTCTCTCAAAACCATTTTAAACATAGTACATTAGGACAATATGAAATATTTAAAGTACACCACATAAATTCAGGTCAGAACTACAAGAATACATGAAATCCAAATGCAGAGGACACAAATAAGGATACACTCATAAAGGCACACTTATTCATATATCTTTAAAATAAACATTATGATACATAAATTTTTCAAAGACTTAACATCTTGTTTCGTCTTCAGAAAAATTCCAAAATCCTACTCCTCTGGCAGTTTTTGTTTGATTTGAGTAAAATTGGTACACTGTCTTATCAATAAAGATTTTTTTTTCTCATTGTCGATTTCTAATTTGTATGGACAGTCTTAGCGCTTTTTTAAAAATATCAAAATTCTGGAAAGTAATTTAAAATGTTACTTCTCCAACATGGTTTGTCTCATTTAAATAAAACTTGGTATAATTTGAGATTGCAAAAATATATTTTTGTAAATTTATTTTCAATGGACTCACTTTTAAATTATTTCAAAATGTAACTACTCCTTCGGTTCGAGAGTAGTTTAAAACCTGAATCAAACCTTATTGTTCGATAAAATAATGATAAAAAAAGAGAAAGAAAATTGCTTAACTTGAAAAATCCAATTCAAATAGAAAGGGGAGAGTTTACACTTCCTGTTTCTTCAAAAAAGGGGGTCCATCCACATCCCCTTTTTAGAGAGGGGTCATGTGACCCCACCTATCACATGCACGGATCTAGAGGGGGTTGGGGGATCCCGCCCCCCCCCCTGGAATTTTCAGGGTTATTAAAAGTATATTATACTGAAGCAAATAAAGAATGACTTTGGACCCCCCCCCCCCCCTTAGAAAACGTAATGGATTTAACTTTTTTTTTTGCTTGTCAAGAAATTTTCCGGGTTTAATACGTATCGAAAGGGATTTTGTTGTTGTTGTTGTTGTTGTTTGTTTGTTTGTTTTTTTTTTGGTCAAGAAAATTTTGCGTTGGAAATTTTTTTTTCACTGGGATGGAAAAAATTCCTGGATCCGCGCCTGTATTAGTTTACTGTCAGTCGAAACCTAAAACGTGTAAACAAACTACTCGGATGCGTAACATTCGACTGCTTTACCGCTTGTTTACTCCCGGAAATGTCAGATTAACTCGGACCTCCAAATTCAGTCAATGCTATAAGGTTTCTCGACTATTAATAAATCTAATATAAAGTGAATCAAATATTTGCTACAATGATTATTTTTAATTTCATTTTGACTTGATTTTTTTTAAAGTAAGTATCAAAACCCTATATATATATATATATATATATATATATATATATATATATATATATATATATATATATATATATATATATATAAATCTACAACAGTTGGATAGCCTTTATAAATTTGAACCCGTCTTTCAGTACTGTTTTAGTACATTTAATGTAATATAAGAGTTGTCTTTCTTTTGGAACCATTCATTATGCATTTCAAATAGATTACAAAATTTTTACGCACTGACAAATATACAGTTTATGAGAACAGTTAGTTACGTTCTTCTCTTAGAACATTGCAAAATCGGAGGAAAAGTGAAAATTATTATGCTCATAACTCTGTCGGTCCCCGAGATAATACCGGTATTTAGAATGCTCTAAGCGAAGAGCACTTAATCAAATTTCCTCTCATAAATCTTTGTATAGATTTTTTTCTGGTAAAGGAGAACATTGGAGGACATATTTTGATACGTAAGAACAATTAAAGATCAGAAATTTGGGATATTTGATGTATATTCCGGCAATTATTTCAACAATAAATTATCTTGAGTCCAATAAACAGTTTAAGAATTATATAATTATAATGTCATCCCTACAAATGTAGATATGAATGGTTATCTAATGAATTTCCCTCCCACGAAAAAGTCGAAACCACCATTACATTTTCGAGGTTTTGTGATACCTTCATAATCAAGCTTTAGGTAATATTACAAACCATTGACATTCAGAAGTCGCATATAAAAACTGAAGTATTTTTTATGAGAGATACATCTTCTACAGTATTGAAAAAAACTTTTATCAATTTTGTCTGATCATATTTTATTGTGTGTAAACACACAAAGGGACATTAGAGGAGATTCACTGTTTAAAAGGGGGTGTAATTGTGTACATTTCCCTGGAAACCAGTTAGATTTTTTTCTTTTTTGAAAAAGATAAATCTTTCTCAAAGCATAGCAATCACGTATAGTATAAATTGATGCCTATTTAGCTTTGAGTGAAAGAAGTAGCTCCTAAGAGAAAGGTTTGGGACTAAATGACCCACTTAAGGATTTATTTAGCCATTACGCAAGTCTAATATAGGTACGTTTATGATTTAAGTAAGTGCCCAAAGTTTAATGGGCTAACGTAAGGATTAAAGTCATTGCCAAAGTATGCCGATTAACACCCAAGAATAGACCACGGTTTTTGGCTACTAAACTGTGATTATTATCAGTCATTTTTTTTCCTAGTCCTCAAGGAGCAGCAAAAAGTCTCTGTCTGAAAGTAAACACTTTTTTGGTGAAAACTGGAGAGTGACTTTACTGCTTTATCATTAGTGTATTTACATTGTCGCTTGAATATTTAGGGTACTTAATTGACACATAAAAACCAAAGGCATTAATGGTGCATAAACATTGAAAGATTCTGTATAGAAATCAATAGGTGAGAATTCCCCAGGGACAGAGAAGGAAGCTACAGCAATTATAACGTAACATTTACTTAGCAATCAAAACCTGTCGACATTATTGGCACAATACAAAATCTCGTTGAAAGCTTGTCTCCATGACACTTCGGTTTATGATAGACTATCTAAGTCATTAGGTTGTTTGGGAAGCCCGTTGCCGATGTTATACAACAACAAAGCCTTCGGAATATTTTTTTGTCTTGGCAAATGCAGGCTTTAGGATGTGTATATATGTTTGAAAAGAAAAAAAAGGAACAAGAGGAACAAAAGGATAAACGCATTAAAAGCTCATGCAAGTTTGTAGCTGAGGCATCCGCCTCTAATAGTAAAGCTTTTCGGAAATTATTGAGTCATTTACACTAACTCCGTAGAAATAAAAATCAATTCATAAAAATTCGCCAAATATTTATCAACGACATTTTAAACAAATAATTAAAAAGTCTTGTTTAAAGAAACATCATACGATATTATAAACCTGCATAATTATGTCCATCGAGAGCTCATCGCTACGTCAATACCTCAGTGTTAAAATTTTTTACATGGAACTATCGGGAAGTATTGAATTTTCTTTTTCTGTCATCAGTTTCTAACAACATTTTAAGAACAAAATGGGCACAAATTCTCTCGATTCCTGACTTCTCCATTTAAGACGTGAGTGTTGTTGCATCATTCTGTTCCGACTTAAGCACCGCTGATGTTAGTTTTCCTTAATAACTGATGGCCGTACAGCTCATTTGCTTTCACTCTGGTTGAATAATTTGTCAGAAAAAAAAAAACATTTGCGCCAGCAATAAACGAAAGTCAAAGACGTTTCTTCTGCACTGTGTTTGTTAAAGCAGGTCTTTGGCCTGGACAGAAGTTCTTCGCTCTAACCAAAATTAAATGTAAGCCTGCTGGTCCGCCTTGACGTCAAAATTCATTTTGCCGTCGTAATCAGATTTCTATAGCCTGATGAAATATTGTTTCATAATCTCCGTATTTCTTTTCACCAAAATACGTAGATTAGACAAGAAAATAAACCAAATAGCCATCGTGTATCTCTGTAATGAAGAACGATTGTTCTGGAAACTGTAATTAACAAATAAGTTCTACTTTCGCTTTAGAAGTGTGTGTGTTGGGGGAAGGGGGGGGGGGGGGCAAATATAAGCAAATGTTCCTTACACTACGTATCGTAGTAATACATTTCAGCATAAGTGGTACTACATTTGGTGCTACATAAATAATGGAAGTTGACCATAGGAAAGCTCAAGTCATCACGTTTATCATAACGTTTACATGTTGTTGTCAGTTTGCCATCAGTGTCTTTCTCTAGTAAAATATCCAAAATATGAAACATATGTTTCAGACACTGTGGTGTCTTTCATTTTTGGGTTCAGTGGGATATATATTTAACCAACGCAGGAATGAAACTGAATATAATGTCGATATATCTAAATGTTGAGTTGGAGGGAACAACGCGAGATTTCATTTTATGTAGAAGTTTTCGAATAAATTATGCTTCGTAGGTCTGTTATAATGGGGAATAATTAGTACTCACGGGATTTCGTCTCCAAAAACTGCTTATGTAGATATTGTCAATAGAAACTCAAGCATCTTTTCAATATCAAGTTCGGAGTACTTGTGTGTAAAATCAGAATGTTTTTTTTTAACAAAATAAGTTTGCAGATGACCATTGACAAGGTATGCAAATCTATGAGTTCGATTTTTATTGAGGAAGCAATTGTCTAGGGATGTCAAAAAGTCTGGTCTTAAATTTATCATGGGGAATGGTAGTAAAAAGTGTAGAAAAGTTGTACGTTTTGAACTTTTGATGCTTCTAATTTTTGTAAATATTTGTGTTTTCAAATTTTCTAAAAAGTTCATTGGAGTTTTTAGTATCCACATCTGATTTACACCAGCGCACCACTTGACTAAAAATCTAACTAGGGATACAAATCAAATATGTTAAAAACTATTTTATATCACTGCATGTTGTCAGTTCATTGACACTAATATTGGTTGCTAATGTACGAAAGATATACTGGTTTTTATGTTTTATGTGAAGAACTTATCAAAGAATTTTATTCTATATATATGTCATTGTTAGTAAACCTGATTTGAATACTTTATTTTGCTATTTCTTATGAACAAAGAAAGAATACATGTATGGGAAATTTGAGAAGATTTTGTCCAACTACAAGAAAATATAGGAATTTGCTGAAAGATAGGGAAATGTACGAGACTTGACAACCTGTTAACTATACCCAACCCTAGTATCTAAATCTTGGACCCAGAGGCTACAAATAGTCCTTAAGCCAAGGGGACATGAGTTGCATAGGTTTAGTAAATCCCATTGTTCACTTCAGGACATTAGTTTGAATGCCTGGTGCCCCGGGGTAGAGAGGAAGATTTTTGATGATTGCAGTGAATTTTATGGTTTTAGTCACACCCCTTTGGCCCGGGGTAGAGAGAAAGATTTTTGATGATTGCAGTGAATTTTATGGTTTTAGTCACACCCCTTAGGCTCAAGGGAGACCTAATAGGTAATCTGAGTGACACAAAAATTTTAATTAACAAATTGCACAATCATTTTTAAATTAGATCAAAGTTTAATGAACTGATCATTGTATATCAAGTGTGCAACCAATTCAGACTTCATATCAAATAATGTGCATTATTGACTATTATTGCTTAATAAATAATTTACTATTACAGTAAAACTCGTTTAGAAAGAACACGGATATAGTGAATTTAAGGATATAACGAAGTTTTTTGGGATCCTCGGCAACTTTCTTAACAATTCCTTTTAAAATATCATGATTATAACAAACCCTGATATAACATGTTAATGGATATATCGTCCCGCAGAGGTTAAAATTAACAACATTTACGTCTTTTATAACGAATTTTTAAAGATCTCAAAATTCACAATATTGAACTGACATGTTTTTTCGTATGTATTAATATTTGAAATTCAGTTTATAGGTAATTTTTGGATTTAATACTTTCCTGATCATATTCTGTAGTGATACTTGGAGGAACACATTCAAGTATATTGCAAATTTGCCATATATACTTTAACGAATATCGTTTGTTTGTTGTTTAACGTCCCTCTCGAGAATTTTTCACTTACATGGAGACGCCACAACTTGCCGGTGGAGAGCTGCAAATTTATACCTATACTCAGCACTCTTGGACATTGAGCAGTGGGGGATCTTTTTCGTGCCAACACCTACTGCGACACGGGACCTCGGTTTATACGGTCCAATCCGAAGGATCCGCAAAGGGATTCGAACCTGCGACGTAAGGATCTTCTTACTCCGCGACTCTAGAGCAGATGCTCTCACCATTGCGCCACTTTAACGAATATAAAGAATTACGAATAATGCGAAGTAAATTCGCAGGTCCCCAAGGCTTCGTTTTAACCGAGTTTTTCTGTTTTGCTTAATAAAGATAGTTACATGTATTTTGACCGTTGTCTCTGTATTCGAAAAATGAAATAATATTATATATGTTTTTAAGATATTACCTGTCTGAGAAACAGGGTAGGTTAAGGACCCTTTCTTGAAACTTTTTGAGAGGACACTAAGAACAACGCAAGATTCATGGCTAAACGTAATAATGCTCGTTTTAAGATGCAATATGGTTTTAAGCAAAGCACTAAGCAAAATTTTTAAGCAAAAATTTTTTTTACCTTCAATATTCAAGCTTTATGTATTCTTTTTTTCTGCAGGAAACTGGCATCTACGAATTTTATATACAGTACATTTATACTTTCACTTAAGGTCAGAGGACACATTCCTCAATAATACATAAAGAAGATGGGTGAACAAGGCGTGCAGAATGCCTATAGGTTCAGATATCAAAAATATCATATTCAAATTGTGAATTAAGTATTTAAAGGAAAGTTCTCATTGTTGAAATTTATGAAATTATGATAATCAAAACTTTTCTGAGAAAAAAAAATCTCGGAAAAATATTCTTTTATTACAAAAATAAAATGGTACTCGTGGGATTCGAACCCCTAACAATAAAAACCCGGAGTACATGTATATTGCTTTGAGACTAACACGCTACCCACTACGCTACTCAGCTCCTGATGAATAGTGGCATTTAAATCATGTTTGTGATATGACCCTTGACTAAATGGACTTCAAGTATTTTTCGGAAAGATGCGAATGCTTTGTCATAGAAGTGTACTTTTAATGTATAGTGGGTCTTTGCTCCATTTTTTTATAAACCAAAAAATGCATATTTTTATGCAAACTTTTAGGATTAGCTTTCAAAAAAATGGAGAGAAGACCCACTCATATCGAAAATTTTTGTTAAAGTGTGAGAAAATGACCCTTTTTGTCCTCTTTAGTGTGTGTATGCTATTTCGTAGGCAAATAATTTCAGTCTTTGTGAAATTTTTGTAAATTATAGAGATTTTACATGAAGTATACTTTAATTTTAGATGAAATATCAAAGAAATCTTGGATATGATTGAGATTTTATTTTTCACTTCATGTTTGTCGCACTATAGGCACTTCGCCCGCCTTGTTCACCCATCTTCTTTTCCAAGAAATTGTCATTGAAGTATTGCTACTTTTAAAAGTTTCCTCACCAAAAAATTAAGGTACCTTACCAAGCATTTGCGCAAGATACCAGAGGATGCTATATACTATATAATCCTGTTGGAAATCACTACAGGCCCGTAGGAAGCAATTTCAGTTTGGGGGGGGGGGGGGCACAGCTATACATTTTCAGTTGAGGGGGCACTATCAACTACCAAAAATTCCTTGACAAGCAAAAAAAAAAAAAAAGGAAAAAAAAAAGGAAAAAAAGAAAAAAAAGTTCATCAGACGTTTTTATTGAGGGGGCACAAGCATAAAGTAGCTATGTTTTCTATAGTAAACTATATAGATAAATTATTGGGGGGCACGGCCCCCCGTGCCCCCCCCCCCTTTCCTACGGCCATGCACTAGCTTTGTCAATATCACTTTTTGGTGCCTTTATCTACTAAGACATTTTGAAAACAGTTTAAAAATCACAAAACAACGATAATTATGATTAATTTGTTGTATACTACAAAGATATACAAAACAGATATTTGAGCAACGTGTCGTCTGACCTTGAAGTACTAACGTCAAACAGATCAAAGGAAGCATGAACTGCCATTCATGGTTTCTTAAACAGAGTAACTCTTTTATGAATTGAAAATATAGTTATACACATTAATGCCTAATTTTTCACTTTCTTTTGGGCCCTGTAAATCAAAATCACGCTTGTTTTCAAGGAGGGATCATTTTCTTACCTATTTGCTATCACAATTTTAAATTTATTTTAAAATCATTTTTATGCCAAATAAACTGCTATAAATGTTCCTTATCTTACCTCGTCCTTTGAAGTTTCAAAATCGGTGCAGAAGTATTTAGCCGATTTTTTTTTTTTTTTTTTTTTTTTTTTTTTGGGTTTTGAAAATTTTATACATACAATATGAATTTAATAAAATGTTTAACGTATGCTGTATATGAGTTGATTTCTTCCATGTTCTAAAGCTTCGAGCGAAGACTCTGTGGACTTTGTCACAAAAAGAGAAAAAAAATCCAATTTTCTAACCATTAAAACTATATAGTGGGTCACAAAAAATATGTTCCTATTATATTAGAATATTTTGTGTATTATCTTTTAGAAAAAAAATTCATTATAAAACAAAGAAATTACAGAATTGTCGAATATTTATCTATGTCGTATGATTTTTTTAAATTACTTTTTATTATTATCATCATCTTAAATTCATTTATTTTTTATTGTATTTTTTTTTTTTTTTTTTTTTTTTTTTTTTTTTGATTTAATTTATTTTTTTTTCATTTTTTTTTTTTTTTTTGGTGAAAAGGAAAGTAAGTTAAAATGTAAAGACTTATTGATGCTTCTCAATCTCGGTCCTCTTTTTCCCCCTCTCTCCGGTGCATACATTTTATAATATATAAATTATGTAATTAAAGAAATGTGACTGGGTAAATACTGTGTTCATATCATGCAATATTCATTGTGAAGAAATTTCATTCATTGCCATCGTCTGTGACAAAAGTTATGCCTGTTGACAATAGCTGTAAATCTTGTTCTCGCCATAATGTAAATGTTGATTTCCGCTTCTAATTAATTACAACAATGACTGCCACATTAATTGAATTAAAATCTTGAATTTTCCTTTTTACTATATTGTTTTTCTTTTTGAAAAGTAAGACTTGACAGATTTGTTGATATTGTTATTGTGAAAATACTGGCAAATTCAGGTAAATCTGGAATTTAGTGACTTTATTTCCAGGTTCGAATAGCACATAACTACTTGCATTGTAAACGTGAAACAAAAGTGTGAATGTTTCAAGTATATATCATTATATTACTATGAAAGTGACACAATCCATCTTAAGCAGAGGAGCGAAAATAATTGTTGACAGTTTTCAGACAGACAGACAGACGTCGTTAATTTCAGAAACGTGCAAAATTCTTCCCATTCATATAGCCATGCAAAATTTATAAAGAGAAGTTACTTTAGTTCTTGCACCCCCTCCATATATATATATATATATATATATATATATATATAGACAGCACAAAGAAATTCACTTGTATAAAGATATCCACTTTTGCCCCAACCCGGGGTTGAACTCTCGACCTCCGGAATCTGTCTGCTAGCAGTACAGGAACAGCGCGCTAGACCGCTCGGCTATCTAGGCAAAAACACCTTGCTTTCGATGCAGATGGAATTCTTGCGGCACTGTCCTTCACTACAAGGTCACTGAGAATGAAAGTGAGATTCAGTTATTAAAATTTGAACATTAGTTTTATTAGAGGATCGTTACCGATACATACTGTAATGAAATAATTTTATTTATAAAGCACATTTTACAACTCTTAAACTAACATAATAACATGTAGTGTAGGACAGCGCCGCGAAAATTCCATCGGCATCGAAAGCAAATTTTTTTGACTTGCTTAGATGGCCAAGCGGTCTAGCACGCTGTTCCTGTACTGCTAGGAGACAGATTCTTTAAAAATGAATTTCTTTGTGCATTCTGTATTAATATTTCTTCACTTAGGGCAGTTATGGTAGCTTAAGAGTTATTGTAAAATGTGCTTTATATATAAAGGACATTACATATCATGTATTCCTTGGCAACAAGCAACATTAATATGTGTAATAGGAGCGGTCTGTGACCTTCTAAATCAATACCAGTATGCTTCTATCGTTCTAAAACCTAACACATTTATATCTATCTAAAAATTTAAAAAAAAAATGAATCTTGTACACGGCATGTACGACATTATTGTTCTTATTCGTCTTTTAATATTGATCTAAAACCATTTGACACCAAAATGTACATATTTATGTCATTGGCTTTCCAGTAGTAATTTTTCCTCTAGATAGCTAGGTAAGAGATCTCATTTTGAATAGCGTCTTCGCTAGCCGAGGGTTTCTGATCCTCACCGCTTCACTGAGAAGCGGTGCGAATCGGAACCCTTGGCTCGCGAAGATATCTGAAAGGTGTTCATAATACTGCAATCCTTAAACGGATACAAATTGACCTTCAATTCAAATGGCTTTCTCGATCACTTAATAAAAATTCTGAATCTATGTACATTACATTACATGGCCTTAAGAACCGTGGGGGCACCGGGGGGGGGGGGGGGGGTGCCCCCAATAATTTTGCCGATATATAGATTACTATAGTAAACATAGATACTATATATGCTTGTGCCCCCTCAATAAAAACGTCTGATGACCTTTTTTCCTCTCTTTTTTTCTTTTTTTTTTTTTTTTGCTTGTCAAGGAATTTTTGGTAGTTGATAACCTTGTCAGGAAATTTTTGGTAGTGCCCCCTCAACTGTCAACTGAAAAGGTATGGCTGTGCCCCCCCCCCCCAACTGAATTTGCTTCCTACGGGCCTGCGTTAATGTTTATCAATTTTAAAAATTCAAAACTATCTATAACAATCAGAGATCTTTTAGAAATGTTATAACTTTTTTTAACATTTCAAAATGCCCTCAATTGAAAAATGAATTTATCTTAAAACTTCCCTTGTATGAATTAAAAATATTCATTTGAATAAATGCTGCGAAAAAATTATAGACACTGATTATAATGTTTTCATCCTCTTTACTCATCCCCCCCCCCCCCAACCCCTTTTCACTAATTATCTTAAAGATATAACAAATATTTTTGTAAAATTAATGCACGATTTACAAATGTAAAAACACAAATTAATAAATATTTGTGAAATGTGTTTGCTTGTAAAACATAATAAACAAAGTTTCAATAAAGCTGACATGGGAATCAATCCAAGCCAATCGTCCATTATCCCGTAAAAGAATAATCCATCCATGCGTCTAATCATCAAATCAGATATTTGTCGATACTATTTTATGAAATTATTTTAGAAAAAAAAATGTGATTGAAAGTATATTTTAATTATTTTTTCAAAATTCTGTCTGCAACAAAATTCGTGTACCTTTCGTTTTTGGATTCAAGGCAAAGAGAAAGAATTTGAGATATTCCTATCCCGATCTAATTTATTTTCTAGCTAACCCAACTCAAATAGCAGAAACTAAGTTTTCCTCATAAAATAAGCGCATCTATTTTTTAAATTAATAGATGCTATTATTTTAGATAGTTTTGAGTTTCTTAAATTGCAACATTTTAATGTAACTGATAGACTGAATTGTCGGTGTGTCCACTTTTTGCAGAATGACGGAGCATATTCAAAACAATTTTTACTAGTTCTACCAACTCTTCAACTTTATCAACTTTAATTTATCACTTTTGCCACTGCAATATTGGTATCCGGAAAATGTAACGATTCGTGTTCATATCTTATATACTCCCATGTTGGGGAGTACCTATTGTAAACTCGTTTTTATAAGGTCATAAATTAAAAATTATTTGAAGAGAAATGAAAATGAAATTGTCAAATATAACAGCAATAAAGACTAAAGATTTCAAAACGAGGCAAGCTGCTGACAAACAAGTTGACGAAACAAGGATATCAACGGTCTCGTTTAAAGTCATCTTTTTGCAAGTTTTTCGGTCGATACAATGACCTTGTCAGCACATACAGCCTATCATTGAGTCAAATGCTGACTGACGTTTTTCATACACTGAACTGTCTACGGATTTGTCCGGTTTTTGTTTCCCGATCAAAACAAGGAGCACACGGCGGGTGTGACCGGTCGGCAGGGGATGCTCACTCCTCCATGGCACCTGATTCCACCTCTAAATTTTTTTAGGTCCGTGTTTGCTCTGCTCCAAATTTGTATCGTTTCATTGGACTTTCGAGACTGAATGCTGTTCGTTATCTTCATATTTCACTTACTGAAAGCAAATTTTAAAAATATTTTGCTCATCATTTTATACATGTTATCATTAACGAATTATTTCACCGAACTACTAAAAAAAAATAGCGATTCATTCCCTTATGTGCACTTTCTAACAAAACACAAATAGATCGGCCGCTGCTGCGGCCGATAATAACTGCGGGACTGTTAATTTGCCATTATTGCTAGCGCTCTCGAGCGCTAGCAACTACGTTAGTCTATATTTCTGGAATACGCATGCTCGACTTCACGGTCGGGCATTCTGGGAAAACTATTGAAGATAGACTGTACTATGATAATTTCGTTTTATCATAAAAAATTGATATGATACGAATTCTGAATTTCTTAATTTATTGTCTAACCTATGACTAAAAGTACAAGAAAATTTGGGTCATATAATGCCAAGATTGTAGAGATCAACTGGTAAAACCTAGCTTTCCTTAAAGCTAACCATGTATACTACATGATTCCGGCAAGCTCAGACCCCCCCCCCCCACACCCCCCAGGAAATCTTTCAGAGTTTGTCGGAAAGACACGAGAAGCGATTGATACAATGCAGTAGCACTGATATAATTGTTATTCTTTAATTTTTCATTTTTCCTTTTTTGACGGAAAAGCCTGAGAAATGATCCGATTGTTATTGCTAGCGCTTCCGAGCGCTAGCAACTACGTTAGTCTTTTTTACTGGAATACGTATGCTCAACTTCGTGGTAGGGCATTCTGTGAATACTACTGTAGATAAACTGTACCATGTCAATTTCGTTTTTTAATCTGAAAATACATATGATCTGAAGTTTCGCGTTTTGTTGCCTAACCTTAAATAAATGTACAAAAGGTAACAGTAAATGCCAAAACTGTACAGATCAGTTATAATTTCTAAATTCATTATTTAAAAAAAAAGTTATTTTTTAACTATCTTCCTGGATCTTTCCGGCAAGCTCGGAATAACAACCTCGGATATGTTTTTTTTTATAAATAGTCTGATGAATATTCTGTATTAAACACTGAATAGCTGATACATTCGCCATTCTGAATTAAGACACATCCCCCCCAACACTACCTCCGGTGTACCACTGTGTATTCCTATTAGTAATTAGTGACGACCATTTGATTCTGAAGGGGGGGGGGTGGGGGGGTGGCAGATTTTGGAAATAAATAATGTCCTCAAAAAAGTTGAAAATAAATAACTGTCTTTCCACGACCAGCAAGAAAATAAATAATCTGTCATTGACTATTGCTACTTAACCCTCCCCCCCCCCCCGGTCCCTCTTTGAACTTTGTTTTTGTTTTTTGTTTTTGTCTAACTTTTTCAGTGAAGAAGAAAATAAATAATCTGTCCTTGATCATCTTGAAAATAAATAATCTGTCCTTGACTGGCATGAAAATAAATAATCTGACTCGAAAGATTTTGCCAGACCCCCCCCCCCTCCTCAGAATCAAATGGTCGTCCCCTTAATCGATTCAGCAAATTAATACAATAATTCAGATATCTAATTCTGTGGTTTATGATAGCTACAGCGCTAGCTCACCTATCTTTTTTAAAAGATAAGCTTTTCGCATGGTATCCTGGTAGCAAAGGAATTCTGGGAAGCAATCGAAACTTCTCGGGCCTTTCCGACAAGCAGAAATGTTACGTAGGCGTCCATGACAACCCCCTTTTTCATAAACTTTGAAATAAATGTAGGGAGACCTTTTATCTGTAGAGTTTGTAGCTCAACTTTATTGAATGTAAAAATATTACCTAAATATACAACAGCAAAAGACTTTTAGCTCTGTCTTTCCGATACTTTGATAAATAGGAAGCGACTCTATCTTGTATAGATTTTTAACATCCGGTGATGTTTGTTTTTCCGACCTCCGACGGAAAGACCCGAGATGATGCGATCGTTCTAGGAAGGTATACAGATTGTATTTTGTCACAAGTTATCTACATATTGACGTCATTTTCACTTCGTAACCTCATAAACATGGAGCAAAAGATCACTTAACATCTGCTATTTATAGAACACGTTTATGACTATACGTGTGCCAAATTTCATTCTTAACTGTAGTTTTGTAAATATAGAGATACTAGTAGTTTGCGAACTTTTGATCACCCCTCATATGTTGCTAAAAATCAATTACTGTGAAATCACTATTTTTCTTGGGGGGTTAATTTTCGTTGTCTTCGAGGTAGGAAGAGACCCAAGAATTCATGTCCACCACGAAATATTTATTTTCCTATGTTTAACAACTATTCTTCATCCACGAAATCAAATTCCCATGAACCCATATTTTTTTCCTCAATCCACAAAAATATATGGGATTTTACAGTAACTCCCGTAACCATTTTGTTTTAAATTGTACGCACAAAATGCAGATTTCAAAAAGAACTGAAAGTGACCATGAAACCTTTTATTAAGGTCTTCCGACTTCCTTCGGAAGACCTTATTGTTTTCCGTCTGTTTTCTATTATTATTATTATTAAGGTCTTCCGTCTTCACGGAAGACCTTATAGTGATTCTACTGTTTCTTATTATTATTATTATTATTATTATTCTTATTATTTTTTTGACTTTCTAATTTTGTGCACGCGATTTCTCGGAGACTATTGGGTGGATTGGCATGAAATTTGCAGGGAAAACGTGTCGTAGGCTGAATTTATTTTATCCGATAGTAAATTCCATTAATCACATCCGGTGCCAAGTTATGGACCATTTCCTGATTTTAAAATGAAATTTTGTCCAGGGATAATCTCAAGAACGGCTAAAGATATCAATGTGAAACTTTTAGGAATTATAGATCATGATAAATTCTAGCCGGGACGTGACTTTTCGTTCGTCGTCGGTACTTCCGGTCGTTACTGGATGCGAATTTAAAAATTCGAATTTTCTAACTTTTTTGTTCTTCAATATTTTTCTTTTATATTAGTAGGGTTAATAGATGCCTTTCCAAAAAGGCTTAATATATAATTTGTTTAAAAATTGATAAATCCAAACTCTAGATATTCGCATTTTAAAATTTGAAGCGGGTCCAAAATGGCGGCTGTCTTCGCAAACTCCGACGAGCAGGTCGGCACTCGGAGATCCTCGGTTGGATCGTTCCTCGCACACTAACTTCGGACGTCAATGGTGTTCTACCATGTTGCTGATACAGTCATGTGATCTTATATGAAATTCCTCCAAATGTTATACCTTTGAAGTTAGTTTCAAGCATGCCCAACACTATGTTTTGCTTTCAAAGACTACTTACATGATGCTGTGATCCAAGGAAGAATTAGACAAGAGAAAAAAATGTTTGAAGAACGTTATGCAAAGTAAAATAGAAAATGAGTTACAAGGCAGTTTCCGGCGGAGAAATGTAATCGATATGATGCATATTTCTCCACCAATCACTTCCGAGGTTTGTATGGAGCGTAGCGGAGTCAGTCGAGGATTGCCGATTTGCAGGTTGGAGTTTACGGAGACATCCGAGCGTCTTGTTGAACGAAACTACCATAAGGATCAATGAAATATGAATGAATTGTTGGATCTTTCAGGTTATGAAATGGATAATCTGTCATTGAAAACATAAATAATCTGACCTCCAAATGCAATAAAATGAGTAATTTGCACGGTACATACAATAATATATATGAGAATGGAGACCATTCAATAGAACATACATTTCAAAGAAAAGGCGCGAAGATTTACTCGTGACGTAATGTATCGTGACTCTTCGTTCATAGTAGAAAAATGTGTTGTTGTAGAAGTGCAGAAAAAGATTAGACGGATACGTTTGTATAAAATACAGGTAATATGGAATTGCATGGAATAAAAAAGTTGAATACACAAAGAATAAAGGAAGTAAACAGTATCATCAGTTCATCAGTAATAGATTATTTGTTATTGTTTAAACTCAAGTAACAAATTCCGATGTGAATCTGCTTGCACAAAATTTGGCTAGCTAGCTCTCATTTTATAATTCCGCATTATATAAAAAAACTTTTAACCTCCCTGACGCTCGTTACTTCAGGCAATGATACAAAATAAACATTGATGATGGCTGGTAAAATTGCGCTGGTGTAGTGTCTTCCATATTGAATATTCACGAAGGCGATCTGGGTTTAATCCCGAATTTGTTTGCTTAAATTTACATTTTCTACTTTATAAATGATGTTGAGTGTTTTTTTTTTGTTTTGTTTTGTTTTTGTTAGAGATGATAGAACATGATTTCTAGATTGGCGAAGGGACCTTTTCATGCGTCGTCGTTAGTTCGGGTCGCTTCCGGAAGTGAATTTAAAAAATCAAATTTTTCAACTTCAATATTTTTCTGTATTATTTGTAGGGTTAAGAGAGCCTCCTTTCAAAATACTAAATATATAATTTGTTTTCGAATTGATAAATCCAAACTCTTGATATTTGTCAATTTCACTTTGAAGTGGGAGTTGAAATGGCGTAATGATTAGCACATTGGATTCTCACGCTGACGACCAGGGTTAAATCTCCAGAGTGTCACTTTTTCAGCTTGAATTTACATTTTTATTTTCAAAATCGGACAGAAGACCTCTCATTGCTCGCAATGAGTTTCTAGTTATTATTCTTTTTTTCATAGTTATGGCGATATCTCAGCTGTGAGTGAGCAGATTTCAGAGATTTTTTCGCGGAAGATGCATCATGTAAATATCTCCAGACGTGTTTTTCATTTTTTCAAAATTCACTTCCGTTCGCGATTTTTGGGGAAATTTGTATTTTTTAAATGGCATTTTGTCCAGAATTTTTCTCGACAACGGCTAAAGATATGAAATTGAAACTCAATGAATAAATAGAACATCAAATTCCAATATGGGGAACGACCTTTATTTTTCGTCGTCGCCACTTCCGGTCGCAAACGGAAGTGAATTCAAAAAGTCCAATTTTTCAACTTTTCTGTTTTTCAATATTTTTCTTTAGGATTTACAGGGTTTATAGAGTGTTTTACAAAAATCCTTAATATGTATTCAATATTTTGATGCGTGCATTTATTGCAAAGATATGACCGATCCAAACTTTGTCCCACTGTCTGGGGTTCGAATCCTGCTGGAGGTAGTTAATTTTTTTTCTTTGTTTTTCTCTTTTTTTCAGTTGCTAATGACTTCTCTCTCTTTAAAAACATGTATGGTAGTTTTTGCTGATTTTTAAAAGCTTTTTTGTCAGAGATTCTGTAGAAAACCTTCCGACATAAACTGAATATCTTTGCATCTATAATATGTCCTTCTAAAACTATTTTAAGGATTTCATTCTTGTCCCCAAAGCTTGACCCATTCAAAAGTTGTCACCCCTTTTGCAATAAAACCTTGTTATCGCTACTCCTCCGAAACCGTAAAACGTAGAGATTCCAAGCCTTCAGCAGTGTCTTCGACTCATTTAATACTCTCTTCATTCTATCATTGCAAAAGCATTCTTTGGTCCCTTGTATGAGTTACTGCCCCTGAAAGTTTATGCTGCTTACATTTAATGAGCTTTTTTTAAAACGGTGTATCCTAGAGACATGGGACCAACTGCATCGGCATGTTTGACTTTGACCTTGAAATATAGGTCAAGGTCAAAGTCATTTAAAAACATAAGAAATTCCTTATATATTTGTAAAATATAGCAATTCACCAAATGACCTTGAACTTTGACCTTGACCTTTGGCCTTGACATTGGGTCAAATGAAAAGTAAGGACATGCATCCAGCTCCAATATCAGGTAAAAACATAGAAAGTAAAGATTTCCTTGTTTTGTTTTGTTTTGGTTTTTTTTTTTTTTTTTTTTTGGAAATGACCTTGACCTTTGATCTTGACCCAAAGGTCACAATCAGGCTTAAAGATGTGAAAGTAGTTACAATTCTTAGTTTATGAGAGGCATAAAATAAATAATTCATCCCCCCCCCTTCTTAAAAAAAAATCACATCAACAACAACGTAGAATATTTCTGTAAAATTCAAACCAGACCTCGGATCGACAACATATTTGGTACATATGTAGCATAGACCTCAGAGAAACTTTCTTGAGAGTTTTACGGTGAGTCTTATAAGTTTATAGAAGTCATGAAGTTTCACGGCAAGAACTACATGTTCTGTTGTGTTTGAAATTAAAGTGCAGGTGGACGGAGAAATGATCTAAACCTTTTATCGGCTATTTCTTCAGATGTCGTTAGTAGCATTCGATTTTCCTGATATGATACGACATTTTAATACCAAGCATTCTCTCTTTCTTTTACATTTGGAATTTATTTGATTTTTATTTAGAATTAATCAGTTTCCAGAAATAGCGATTTTCGGTATATTAAAAACAATTCTCGCTTTCATTGTCGTGTTTCCCTTCTAAAAATGCATGTTGGGAGTTTAATTTGTGCTACACATATTTAATTTAACTCAAAGAAATGCTTATTTAAATGTTTCATATTTATTTCAGGATATTCAGTCAGAAATGTTAAAATCCGAACCCGATCTTTTCAGCTTACAACAAAGCTATTTTCAAAAAATTCAGCATGCTCACAATATCGATGAATCGGGCTACAGTCCATTAATACATTTTCATTAGGGAACAAGGGAACAGTGTTAACGTTTTCTCACGCACACCCGTCCCTTGTTATTTTATATACTGCTTGCAAGTTCAGGAACTATTTCCTTTTACGGAACTTCTTTCTTCCCCTACCGATTCTAAAAATACGCTTGTATTTATTCCATAGTCTTAAACAATTAACTTACTCAATTTTATCGGAATGTGTAGCGCAGTGGTTAGAACACCTGCCTTTCAAACCAAGGGTTTTGAGTTCGATCCCAGGTGGAGGAGGATTTCTTTTCTCTTTTTTTTTTTTTTTTTTTCTTTTTTTTTTTTTTTTTTTTTTTTTTTTTTTGCTTTTTTGGCATTTTTCTTTTTTTCGGCCTAAGCGACACGAAAACACTTAAAAAGGTGGAAAGGCCTCTAATTGTTCTCTGAACAATTAGTTTACTTGTTATTATTAAGGTCTTTCGATATATATGATAAGATATGAATATGAAACTTGCTGAGGTGATAGAACATCAAATGTAGATATGTTGATCGACCATTATTTTCCGTCGTTCGTACTTCCGGTCGCAAACGGAAGTGAATTCAAAAATGTTAAATTTGTAACTTTTTTGTTTTTCAATGTTTTTCTCTGGGATTTACAGGGTTAATAGAGAGTCTTCTAAGAGTTCTAAGTCTGTTTTTATCATTTTGATTGATGCATTTGTTGCAAAGATATGTAATACAAAGATAGATTACATGATCAGTACGTACTGGTCCCTGCTGACAAAGCAGGTAACAACATTGTCTTTGTTTGTAAGACTCATTATATTAAATGTATTTTAGAGGAACTTGGATTTAATTCTACAAGTAGTAATCCAACTTACACTCATAGTTCCCTTTCTAAGGAAGAACTTCTTCAAAATCATATGTCAGTTTTGAATATTTTTAATATTCCAAACAACCAAAATGAATTCGAATTACCATATTTATATTGGATTCCGAAACTTCATAAAAATCCTTACAAACAAAGATACATAGCGGGTTCCAGTATATGTTCAACCAAGCCTCTATCTTTACTACTCACTAAGATATTAACAATGGTGAAAGAGAAACTTCAAGAGTACTGTGCAACAATATATTCGAGAAGTGGTGTAAATCAGATGTGGATACTTAAAAATTCCAAGGAACTTTTGGAAAATTTGAAATCACAAGATTTTACCAAAATCAACAGCTTTAAAACTTACGACTTTTCAACTTTATACACAACCATTCCCCACGATAAATTAAAGTCCAGGCTTTTTGATATCATTGACAGCTGCTTTTTCAATAAAAATGGAACTCGTAAATATACTTACCTTGTCATTGGTCATTTGCAAAATTATTTTGTTAAAAAACATTCTGATTGTACACACAAGTACTCTGAAGTTGACATTAAAAAGATGCTTGAGTTTCTGATTGACAATATCTATGTGGTTTTTGGAGACCAGGTCTTCCAACAATCTATTGGAATGCCCATGGGTACCAATTGCGCCCCGTTATTAGCAGACCTTTTTTTGTATTCATATGAAGCAGAATTTGTCCAAAATCTTGTACGAGAAAAGAAGAAAACACTTGCTGTGGTCTTCAACTCGACATTTAGATATATCGACGACGTATTGTCAATTAACAATGGCTATTTCCATTCTTATGTCGATACGATATATCCTGGTGAACTTGAGATAAAAGATACCACAGAGTCTGAAACATCTGTTTCATATTTGGATATTTTACTTGAAAAAGATGTTAATGGTAATCTAACAACCAAGCTTTATGATAAACGTGATGACTTTAACTTTTCAATCGTCAACTTCCCTTACTTATGCAGCAATATACCTTCATCACCTGCATACGGGGTATATATCTCTCAGTTGATTCGATACGCAAGAGCATGCTCTACGTATGTACAATTTCTAAAACGAGGTAAATTATTGACAAATAAGTTGATGAAACAAGAATATCAGCTGTCTCGTTTAAAGTCATCATTTCGTAAGTTCTATGGTCGATACAATGACCTTGTCAGCAAATACAATTTATCATTGAGTCAAATGCTGACTGACGTTTTTCATACTAATTGTTAGGCCATTATTTACACACTGAATTGTCGACGGATTTTCCCGTGATTTCCCGATCATGACAAGGAGCACACGGCGGAAGTGACCGGTCGGCAGGGGATGCTCACTCCTCCATGGCACCTGATCCCACCTCTGATGTTTGGAGGTCCGTGTTTGCTCTGCTCCTATTTTGTATTGTTTAATGGACTTTTGAGCTTGAATACTGTTCGTTATCTCCATATCTTTCATATGACCGCATTTATTGCAAAGATATGACCGATCCAAACTTTCTCGTATTGTTGCGGTTCGAATCCTGCTGGGGCGGGAGATTGTTTCTCTCTTTTTTCAGTTGTAAATGATATTTTTCTCTGTGAAGACATGTGTGATAGTTTTTGCTTATTTTTTAAAGCTTTTTTTAACAGAGATTCTACAGAAATCCTTTAATAATCATGATCTATGTTGAAAGACTGTGTTACATAAACGCAAACAAAAAATACCTTCAATAAAGTATTAAATGAAGTGAGGTAGCACAGCGATCTGGAGAAAAGTTCGGTCGGAAGACCACTTGTTGCCCTAGCAACAAGAAACGCATCTAGTTTATTATTATAATGCTTTATTTTTGAAAAAGTTTTCATATACATAAGATCAAAGAACACAGACATACATATACAAACACACCCACACACATACACACACACTGTTCACCTTTCCCAAAATGCCAACTGTTTAAAAAAAACTTATATCATCGATTCTCGTTGCGACTCAGCTACTTTTTCGACATAACAAGATGAATTAGACAAAAGCAGTTGTCTCTCTTGAAAAATTAACTTCCGTAACGGTAATTCAGCAATGTTTTTGCATTAAAGGTATAAACTTTTTTTTATTATTTTGGGAGTGAAATGCTTCATACTTTTGTTAATCATCTTAAAACAAACTTTAATTTTAACTATTGCCGAGAATTTCAACTTTTTATTGCTAGAAATTAACTTCCCTAACGATTAACTCCCGTAACGATATTTTTCCAAAAATATTAACTTAATATCGGATTCATGCGAGACTTCAAGAATCATACTTCAGCGTTCTATACTGAACATCAGGAAACGAAAAATTAGTCAAATTCAGCTTTTTTTTTTCTTTTAAATAATAAGACTTGTTCAAGCATTAACTTCCGTAACATTACCTTAAAATCAATGGTATATTGAAATTGATGTAAAAAGCTAATGATACCAGATTTGTGGACGATTCTTTTTTTCATGTTCAATGATACGTCCTTTAGAGAATTATGATGTTCAATTTGCTATTTGAAACAATTCATTTTTTTGTGTTTCATACCCTGGCCTTTTATTGTAGAATGACTGTTTTGCATTCTGCTTATATGACATTACATTTTGCAGTAAACTCCTTTAGCCTGCGTTTACTGCATCTCGCAAGTTCAAGTTTTTAAAAAACGATATATGACAAAAAAAGAAGTAATCTCTTCCTTTGCAGACTTCCCATGCGTCGGGATCGAGATTTTTCGGATTTTTCTCGGGGATGGGTGAGATTCACTCCGAAAATGAAGAAGCGCGTTTGCTAAATTTTCAATATACATTAGTGTATTCCTGAGTAACTCAACTATTTCCGATTTATAAAATTTGTTAAAAAAAAATAATATTCTGAAATAACTCAAGAGAAAATGTACATGTATTATCCCAAATAGGGTCTGCACCTCACTGAATCAACTCTGTATTTTTAACTCGGCAATAGTTTCATTCCGGGGGGGGGGGGGGGGCATTTGAAACTAGTTATACAAACAAAATAAATAATGAATAAAATTAGTTCTAAAAAGTTGAAAACAACTCTATTTTGCTGCGAGGTGTGTGGTGATTTAGGGGTGGGGGTGAGGATAGTAATTATAACAACAGGCAACGATGAAATACCCGAGCCGTTTAAAAGACGAAAATATGACATCACATACCATATGATATAGTCTGATGATGCAAACGATAGTTAATGTTCAAAGAAATTTTTATCAGTCAATGTGAAAAAATTCCAAACTCCCAATAATCCTTTGAGGTGCATAGCAACATGTAGGCTTAAGCATAGCAAAACTTGCTAAAAAAAAAAAATACAAACAACGATTAATGGCAATTGCCATCTGTAGATTTCAACCCGAATTTCCTCGTACACGTTGTCTAAGGAGCTCGTTGCGCTCGCCATTATGCAATTAAATGAGGAATGATATTATTCGATATTTTAACCTGGAGGAAGGGTGGTGCTCGCTCATATCTGACGAACAAAAAAAAGACATGTTCATCATATTTAAAAAAAAAAAATTAATTGAAAAGTTCTCTTCAATTCGCTTTTGCAATATATACAATGTATATATACAAACAAAAAGCGTCTTCTTTTTGAATCATGTTATACACACTGAAGAGTCTACGCAAAAAAATATGTTATGAAATATTTCCCACATTTCTGATAACTTGTGAAGACACTGGCAGATTATTGATTTTGAGATAAATTGTAGGGTTTGTTAGACTGTGAGCACTACCTGTGAATACGTCCACTAAACTGTCAACTCGCTCATATGTCTTCACACAAACACCAGTTGTTGATGACGTCAATGGAGAGCCATATGGTGATACCCGCTTCATTTGTAACATCCTGGTACGTGGAACCCAAGATGTAGACAATAGATTGCATAATTACAATTTTCTCACGTAAAGAACACAATTATATTGTAATGTATGTTTATCGTACAGAGGCTTAGTGTTCACCGTAATATGGAAGCATTTAATTCGACTGATGTCACCACAGAGTATCAAGATAGCATTTGCTAACTAAGGCAGCATATCGGTAAATCGATCCAGGAGGACAAATGCCGGCCATTATCAAATTTAGAGAGTTTATCAATAAATATTTATCAGCTTGGACTGTCATCGCAGAATCTTATGAATTAGTGTGAATCATGTGTTATAGAAAAAAAAATCAGCGTCTTTGTTTTTTGTTTTTTATTTTACAAACCCTCAGTAACTAAGTGGGATTCTTCGCACTCGTGTTACATGATGTGACGATACTTAAAACTGTCATCGATTTAAACAGTTTCGTTGTTTGGACACAGTGAATCCTCTATCGTTGACGCAATCATATCTTTGCTTTTGTGATTTTCTATTCTAAATTACCATGGGCATGTGATGCTTCAAGTTGCAATTTTTTTGGTGAGGACCTTTTCTCGAAAATTCAAAAGTCGACTGTGCTTTACTAGAGATAATTAGCTTGGTCCTCGCATCAACTGTATAATAATTTTAAATAAGAGACATCATTATCTTGGTTGAAGGGAAGCTTTAGTCATATTTAGGAGGGGCGTTCGTGATGGGATGTACGCCAAGCATCCATGTGAACCAAACTGGTGTTGTATATTGTCGTGATTCAGATGAGTCTAATTCGCCTCGAGGTTCCTATAGTGCTACATATCATACACATATAGTAAAGGCAGACAGCACGGAAGTGACGTCAATTTCCCGCCCCATTTCACCCGGAAAACTCAAACGAAAGGACCACAGAGAAAAGGAGACATCAATTGCGTCAAATAATGTGGCAGAGACGCAAACAGTAAGCGTGCACATGAAGGTATTTGGTTCTTCAATTTTATTGATACTCCGTCAGTTTAATAAAAACTGCAGTTGGATTTGGGAGTTGGCATAGAGGAACTCAAAAAGAGAGGCTTAAATTGATCCAGTCATTTTTATCTTTGATTTTTACTCCTTTTTTTTTAGTTATTTTCAAGTAAAGGAATAATTCTAGAAAATAGCCCTTGGACAAACACCTGTATAATATGCATGAATACTATTCTGAAAAAGCGGGAGGGGGGTCTCCCAAAAATGAGGGTATCTTTTATCCACACATTTTGTTTCTATACAAATTTTTAACCCATAGTGTAATGATACACGGGTTTAAAAAATTATTGCAGAAACAAGTGCCTGTGTTTATCCACCTAATTTTGTGGCCAACTTTTGCTAGTAAATTCGCATACCAAAATTTCATCGTTTCTAATTAAAAATGCTAACACTTTATTAAATAAATTTCCAGAGGTCTGGCTTTTGCTTCTTGATGAGCACTGTAAGTAATGCCCGTCTTAGTTGAGTTGATTTTTGTTGTTCGCATAATTAAAGCTAGCAAGAATGATAATAGTTTACCTCACTATTCTGTAAAAAAAATTCGTATCTAAAAATTGTAAGTGACAGTTACTGGTCGTATACTATTCGACGTCAGATTTTCAAAATTCAACAAGTTGTCAAGGGGGGAAATGGAAGAATATGAATGACTTTGAGAAAACCTTTTTATTTAGAGAAAAAAAACTGAAAATTTTTCTATACAAAAACCCACTATTGTACAAATTAATTTTGTGACGTGACGTTTAGTAACACGTCCATTAATAATTTAAACTAATAAAAATCACATGAAACATCATGTACATGACTGTATACTGGCACGCTACATATTAATCTCATCGACAGGCAGACAAAATACCGGCAAACTTTATTAAACGGAACAGCATGTAAATACCCATCTAGAGGTCGTATTTTTGTTATTATGAAAGTTTTCAATTTTATCTTTTTGAAAATTTGAGGATGATCTTTAAAACGACATTGTGGAAGGCATGTGTCTTGGGAAGAAATAATCCATTCGATAAGAAGAGTTTCTTAGCGGAAACTATTTTTTGCATGACTTTAGCACTAATTGATATCAAATGAATGATGGTATTTTAACAAACAGATTGTCCTGTATTGAAATTAATTATGTTCCTCGTTGAGGAATAACCTTTACTTGACAAATGACTCAAGCAACATCTTTCATCTCGACTTTATTACCCAATCGGTCAAAAAATAAGTGCGTGGGGCGGGGAGGAGGGGGGTTGGACACTGTTTAACACTAAATGGTGTTACCAGCCTACCATCATATAGTTCGAATTAATTCTTTAGTATAAGTTGTATCATCGTCGTTAATTTAATTATTAAAGAATAGAAAAAGAATTCCTATTTTGTCGAACGTTAAGAATATAGCCCAATGGAAATTCCTCAAATTTCTCTCTTCCGTGAATGTGTTTTTTCTTTTTTCATTTTTTTTTTCTTTCTAAAAAATTGCCAAGATTCGAGGAGGTTGGGGGTGGGATACCGACTTTAACAAATCAGATTTTTTTTCTCTTTAACTGTACATAGATTTCGTTGACTGAGTTCATTGCTTGATATCTCCAGTTCATGCATAATGCATGGAACTGAGCCTTCCGCCGAGAGGCGAGTTTCTTTTTCTTGAGAAGCTTGTTGCTACTTTCTTCCTGATCGATTTGATCAATGTCTCTGTAATGAAGAAATCAACGTCCAAGTCTCAGGGGACAGCTTCGTCTCGTATCGGGGGCGACCGTAGAGTCACCTTGGAAGCTGGCATATGTCTCTTCTGTGTTAATAACGAAAATCATCGCGTCTACTATAGACGAACGAATACATGTACATCATCTAAAAGATTCCGTGTTTTGTCACCGTTATGAAAATATAGTTAATTGTCTGTCATCAAATGTTAATTGTAATGGCGCTGAATGTAAAAGTTGTCTTAATTATATTAACGGTAGATATGCAAGGGATGTGCTTTTGATCAGTAGATTGCATTAGTGTGCAATAGTCGATTTTGATTGAAATAGTGTGATGAGCACGATTCCAGAAAATGAAAAAAATGAATATATTAATAAAAAGGACCTGACAGTAAACTTGTAATGTGTTTGAAAACTATTTCTTAAGAAATTGTACAAACTTATATACCACATTTTATCCCCCACAATCCCCTGAAAGATCGGGCATCTATAGGATCGATTTTGAAGGGGGGATTTGATAACGTATCTGAAAAATCTTTGACAAACAAAAAAGAAAAAAAGGGAGGTGTCCAAACTCGAAAATCCTATTTTGTGTTGGTGGTAGTGAGGGGGGGGGGGGGGGGGGCTGGTAGGTTCCAACTCTTTCCGCACACAAACGCATTTTATTAATACATTCCAATGGGATGATTTGATTGTACTGCAACAAAAAAGTGTTGGGGCGAACTTTCAATGAATATTTTCAACAGTAAACAATTGTGTTTGGTAAAGATTTGCCCCCCCCCCCCCGATACTACGTGCCTGAACATAGCAGAAATTGTTACTTGTATCTTTAAATAACAATTTTACCTAATTAATACATTGTACCAAATTTTGGCAAGACAATGTCATGACTGCATTTGTATCCGATTTATCAAAATGACGAAAGGTATGTCATTTTTCAATTTATCTGTTGGTAGGTGAGTTAAGGAGTCTCCATTAGATCTCTGTTCTCTCTCTCTTTTTCTTCCATTTACATGCCTATATATATATATATATATATGTATATATATATATATATATATATATATATATATATATATATATATATATATATATATATATATATATATATATATATATATATATATAAAGCACATTTTACAACAACTCTAAAACTAACTGCCCTAAGTGAAGAAATATTAATATAGAAAGCACAAATAAATTCACCTTTTATTAGGATACCAACTTCCACCCCAAACCGGGGTTGAACTCTCGACCTACGGAATCTGTCTCCTAACAGTACAGGAACAGCATGCTAGACCGCTCGGCCATCTAGCCAAGTCAAAAAAAAAACTCGCTTTCGATCCGATGGAATTCTCGCGACGCTGTCCTACGTGTAGCACGCTGTACCTGTACTACAAGGTGCTTAGATGGCCGAGCGGTCTAGCGCGCTGTTCCTGTACTGCTAGGAGACAGATTCCGTAGGTCGAGGGTTCAACCCCGGGTTGGGGCGGAAGTTGGAATCCTAATAAAAAGTGAATTTCTTTGTGCTTTCTATATATAGATATGTATAGATATGTATATATATCTATATACATATCGTTTTTCTTACTTTTTTTCTTAAGGAAACATGATGTTCACTACCCAATTCATTCTCTTTTGTGGCTCTGTTTACTTTTCAGATAAAACTGGGTAATGTTGCGATATCTCTACCCGATTATCCGCATTACTCTGCTGAGAGGTCCTCACCCACCAAACCATTCGTCCACTCACGGATTAACACAAAACCGAACAAAAACAATAGAAACAAAAAACCAACCCGTTCTTCGAAAAGAATATTGGTTGATGTTACTTTGAGCGAGGAAATTCTGATTGATCTGCAGGATGAAACGGTATTTGTAGTAAATACGACCTTCACCTCACTTAATATTAACACGGGTTGCAGTGTCGAGAATTTATTTCCTCCAATTCATGTTATTTAATAAGCACTCTCTACATATTACTAATGCTCTTATTAAACTAACCATACGTTCATCTGTTTTGCGGAATGCCTATTGGTCAAACAACTTTCTTCCTTAAGGACAACATGAAACATTGTGTGGTTTTATGCCATTTTGTTTGTGGTAGCTTTATCATGCCCTTGACATGACAGGAAATTTTAAATATTTTGGATTCCTTTATATTATTTTTGCGTCATAGTTTTCTTTGAGTACTACTATAACTTATCCTACTGCACTCTTCATTAATCAATCTGAGGTTGAAAATGACTACACGATAAGGTTATAATTTGTTATGGAGTCATTTTCGACGTTCCTAAACTATAGACAAAGAGGGGGTATGCTCTAATGTTATTTATGCTGAAGGAGAGACCTCTTCATATCATTTCTCAACTCACTGACAAAAGGGAAATACGATTGTAAGTAAGATACGATTAAATACGATTGGTTGTTAATAAATTACGAACTGCAATGAAACACAGTCACTGTTACAAGTTAAATTGATGCAAAGCATCAAATCGGCCGCAAAAATATATTTCATTTTGAAGAATTTCCACAAGAAAGAGCCCAAAAAAAAAATCCAAATAGAAAAAGTATATGATACATTTTTTAGTTCTACTGGTCAGAGACCAGAAGAGCTTATGCGATAGGATAACACGTCGTCCGTCCGTCTGTCTGTAAACAATTTTTCAAAACGCTACTCCTCCTACAGTTTTGGTCTGATTTCAAAATATCTTGGCACACAAGTAGACTACACTAAGATACATAATTTAGTGCGTCGGTTTTTCATTTCGATGAACGGTGTTGCCATGGTTACTAAAAATATAAATTTCTGCGAAATTCTTTTAAAATGCTACTCCACCTACAGTTTTGGTCTGATTTCAATACAACTTGGCACATAAGGAGACTACACTAAGATACATAATTTAGTGCGTCGGGTTTTAATTTCGATAAACGGTGTTGCCATGGTTACTAAAAATAGAAATTTCGGTGAAATTTCTTTAAAACGCTACTCCTCCTACAGTTTTGGTCTGATTTCAATATAACTTGGCACACAAGTAGACTGTACAATGGTACATAATTTAGTGCATCGGTTTTTGATTTCAATGAACGGTGTTGCTATGGTTACTAAAAATAGAACTTTCTGTGAAATTCCTTTAAAAACGCCACTCCTCCTACAGTTTTGGTCTGATTTCAATATAACTTTGCACACAAGTAGACTACACTAAGATACATAATTTAGTGCATCCGTTTTTGATTTCGATGAACGGTGTTGCTATGGTTACTAAAAATAGAAAATTCTGTGAAATTCCTTTAAAACGCTACTCCTCCTACAGTTTTGGTCTGATTTCAATATAACTTGGCACAGAAGTAGACTACATTAAGACACATAATTCTTTTTATTGCTGCATGTTGCAAAGTTTCAAATCCAAGTGCTACTTACGTATAGACCATTAGAGCTACAGTCTCATCAGAGATTTCTGGTTACACTTGCTTTACTTTTCTGTGCATTTTTTACACTAGTTTTCAGTGATCAATTGTAAAATATTTATGCAAATAAAAATTAATTCATTAATATGAAAATCGGACTGCAATAAAGGATAGGAATGTACTATCATCAAATTATTTGATTCAAGGACAAATGCAACAAATATCTAAAACAATTGATTATGAATGAAAAAGGACACAAACTTCACGTGCTGATATCCTGGATTTTTATCACGTGATAATGCCGATCAGTGTTGTGATAGATATGTATGTGACGTGCAGAAAAAAAATCATTGTGTCACTTGCAACTGCAGTGTAAATTCAAAACGAAATTTAGTTCTTATTCCAATATATTAATTATTTTAGGCACTGTTATTCATATCCAGAAACTCAATACGTTTTATTTTTATATCTTACGCACGCCCATGTTAGGGAGCAGTTCATGAAACAACTTTTTGTAAAATCATTAAATTAATAAATATCTGACGGGAAATGAAAACCAAATTGAAACATAAAAACAACTATTTAGACCTAGTTTGAAGCAAATTTTTAAGGCTTTCATTCGTAACTTTTATGTTTGTTATCAATAAGGAATTATTCCAACGAAGCAATAAAAAAATAACATCTCATTTCCCCATGTGCACATTCTAACACAACCACAAATAGATCGACCGCTGCTGCGGCCGATAATGAACAAGCTTATAACACAGTTAAAGTATATCATTGCGGGAGTTAGCAAGATTTCAGTTCCTCAACGCAAGGACCATTTCCTAAGGCGAAGCTGACTCTATACTGTTTTTATCATACCAAAAGTAAAATCTAGAGGATTACGGATAAGCGGAAATTAGCTTACTAGTAGCTCTTGACTAACGCACGGCAAAACGAGGGTTAGTTCATTCACAGCGGTTTTTAGTGAATAATTCATATCTAATGATCTGATTTTATATAGGCAAAAATAGTAGAGGTATAATTAAATAAATTAACGCTTACAGTGAAGTAATTTTCATATCTATAAAACATACTATGGATACAACGAATTACGTAAAGCGAGTCAAAATTATTCGCCCTGGCACTTCGCTGTTTTACTGTATAAATTTTAAATATTCTGTTGCTTAAGCTTAGTAAAAAATAATCTGACCAAGATTTTAGATTAAATGTTTGTTTTGTATAAATGTTATGTGTGCGCACATACCGGTAAATTCATGTAATCCATATAGTACCAGTAGACATCCGAGCTATGAAATTATATTTGAAGGATGGAAAGAAATATTTGTGGACATTTATACGATTTAGATTGTTTTGGGGAGTAGTTTTCATTTACATATTAAATAGGTCAATATCATTAAATGAAGTCGGAATTTTGTTCTTTAGAAGATAATATTAATGATATTAACTGATATAAAAACATCAATAATACTGTAATATATCAAACCCCCCTCCCCTATAAACCTAACATCAATAATATGTAACATATCAAACCCCCCTTTCCTATAAAGCTACCGGTCGAATTTCAAATTAATATTTAAATACAAATAATACTTTGACTGAAGATAATGTAGATAATTATAGTTTATCGAAATAAGAGGGACATGAGTATTTTCCTCGTTTTATTTCTCTTTTCTTATAGAGATAATTGAGAAAATGATCAAAATGAACAAACGCATTCTTTGAACTGCCAGGTCGAAAAAAATATTTTTTGGAAAACTGTTCTGTATAGTGTTCAGTAAAAATTAATTTGGGTCATGACCAGAATTGAGCGTTTATGTACATGGCTTCATTTAGATTAAAAATTTCACATATATTTAGGAAAAAATACACACTAACTTAGGTAAAAGCATAAACAGCACAAAAATAAAATATAATTTTTCTGCTTTAGTTTTCGTGACCCCATTGTCTTATTCTGCATAGTCAAGAGACATACCAAAAAGCAGCTCATTATCTACAAGCATTAGCAAAATAAAGACCGGAAAATACTGAATAATTAGAAATGTTCAAAGTCAAAGGGGTATAACGCGCGATAAAATGGGTCAATCAACACGAAACTCAAATTTGATCTATAAGTCATCAAAATCAAAAGACATTTTCTATAAGCATACAGCTAAAAAAAAGTCCGGAAAACAGTGAATTATATGAATTTTTCAAAATCTAAGAGACGTTACTTTCGTAAAAATGACTCAATCACAACGACATTCGAGCTTTATTTAAAAAAAAAAAAAAAAAAAAAAATCAGCTCATTATGTACAAGCATAGCAGAAAAAAAGTCCGAAAAACGGTGAATTATTAGAAATTTTGAAAGTCTAAGGGTTATTACTTTCATAAAAATAGATCAATCTTCACGAAACACGAATTTGATCTGCAGTCTTCAGTATCAAGAGGCATACCAAAAATCAACTAATTAAGTAACTGTCAAGTAATCTTGATAAATCTTTGAGGCATCCTTATTAACTATTAATAATTTGTTTCCGTTTAGATTCCAATTTAGAACGTTTTCCTGGCTTGTGTGAGCAAATTTCGATGCTATCATCACTTGTGATGCATGCAGTCATAACAAATCTGACATCATTTCTTGAAAGGGCCACAAAAAGAAAATATTATGGAAAGTAGTTTCCGTAATAAATGATTTCTAATATCGAAATGTTAACACAATGCATCAGCCATAGTGCCAGATATTAATTACCTGCCGGACATAGAATTATAGCCGGCAGTCACGTGTCCCGTTTAAACCAATGAATGTGCGACATGTTCAATCCGAGGGAAATTTTAAAAAATGATAAGAACTCGCTTTTGCCCATGGATTCCTTTCTGTTGCTGTACGGTCAAACATACAAAAATTCCAACATTTGAAAGAAAAAATATACCGAAAAGTTAGAGACCCCCCCCCCCCACCCACCCACACACACACACGAAATAGGATTTTTAGCGTTTGGACAGATAAGGGTTTGTTTGTTTGTTTTTGTTTGCTTGTCAGCTTTTTCGGAGGTTGCTCTCGGACTCCCCCTTTTGAAAAACATTTCTAAAGTCCTGTGGTATATATACATGTACATGTATATTTTAAACTGTGTTTACTGATATGTCATAAGTCGTTGTTGATAATCATTGATCATTACTGTTGTTTTAATGCTATCTTTGCTGAAACATGTTGATTTTACTGATTTTCCTACTGTGCTTAGTTACTGAATATTTTAAAAACGTTGTTACTGATAATTGATGTTGTATTACTGTACGTTTTGACAAATGCTGATAATTACTGTTAAGGATGCTGTCGATACTGAGAATTACTGTGGCTATTGTTCTTGGTCAAACAAAGTGTTAATGGTCGCCTTAATAGATCTGTACGCATCGTTGTGTGGAGCATCAACTATTGATTATGGTTTGTCATTTCAATCAATTACGTTTTCCAATTGATAATCATTGCGAATAGCGAGTCCGTTTCTTGTAAGAAAGTTGCACCGACCCCCTCCCCGAAGTTAATCATTCGAAATTGTCTCGTTACCCCGGTAACGATGTACATTTGTCGTCATCTGGGAGGAGATAAGTCATATTACAAGCTTTCCTTGAATATTTGATCACCTAGAATAATTCCATTGCAATTTGACAAACTGTACTGTGATACTGAAATCTGTTTGATTATCAACAGGTCAGTAATACACTTTGATAAAGGAATGGAATCTTCGATTTGCCCGACATATTCAGGACTAATAGAATTTTTTTTCTCTTTTTTCTTGGAGGGTGTATTTACCTTTCTCTTCTTTTTTTAAAGAACAATTAGTGTTAAATCTGATCCCTGTAAACTCCTCGTTTAATCTACACTAATGCATGAAATATCAAAGGTTGTGGATATATATGTCAACGTTGAAGAGTCTTTTTTTTTTACAATGTAGTTCATACGTATCTGTAAAATAAAGTTATTCAAAATGCTAGCCTGTCTATAGTTATGGCAGTAATTGCTAACTTTCCGCGTCTCCCTCCTAGACATGACGCTTCACTATTATAGAATGTGATGTACTCACTTTAATGTACAATATATTTAAACTTTTGCGCAGGTCAATTGGAGAGACATCTCTACTTGCCTGTAGATATTTTTTTTAAATACACATGTAAATATTTAACAGATTAAAAGCTGATAAAATTTCCTATCTTATTTTTGTTCCCCGCTTTCGCGAAGGAGATGGGACATTAAATCTCATTGGTCTTTCTGTCAGTCTGTCCGTCCGTCCGTCTGTCAGTCTGTCTGTCACAAAAACTTTAACCTTGGTCATACTTTTGATTGAGACGAGATAAGGTTTTCATATTTCACATGTACATTACCTGAGACAAGATCTTTCCAAATATGCTATGATTTTTGACACTGGGACGTAGACTTTGAAGTTTGACCTACTTTTCAAAAATTTTAACATTACTTTAAATTGGTCATAACGTTTGAATGAGAAAAGATAGGGCTTTCATATTACATATGTACATCACCTGCGACAAGACCTTTCCAAATATATTTTGGTTTTTGACCCCGTGACCTTGACCTTGAAGTTTAACCTACTTTTAAAAATTTTAGCTTTGCTTATTGATTTTTTGATTTAGAAAAGAAAGGACTTTCATATTTGACATGTGTGTTACCTGTTTCAAGATGTTTCCGAGCATGCTATGATTTTTGACCCCTTGACCTTCATGTTTGACCTAATTTTTAAAAATTTTAAATTTGGTGATTACTTTGAACGACATATGGTAGGACGTCCATATTTGACAAGTGCATTACCTGTGTCAAAATGTTTCCGAATGTGCTATGTGATATTTGACCCGGTGAACTTTAAGATTGACCTAATTTTCAATTTATCAGTGTTCAACTGTTGCTAACTTTTGAATGCGCTAAAATAGGGCATTCATATTTGACACGTGTATTACCTGTGACATGCATTTCTAAATGTACTATGATATTTAACCCCATGAACTTGACCTTCAAGTTTGACCTAATTTTCAAATATTTTACTATTGCTGCTAACTTTTGATTGACAAAAGATATGGCATTTACATTTGACATGCGCATTACCTGTGTCAAGACCTTTCCGATTGTATACTCTGGTTTTTCATATTTTTTTCACATGTGCATTAATTGTGACAAGATCTTTAGGATTGTATTATGATATTTGACCCCATGACCTTGATCTTGAAGTTTGATGTAGTTTTGAGAGGCTATAATTTTTACCATAACTGTTATTAACTCAATAATTTATGTCCTTTTTGTATGATGCACAGACAAGACATTACACACAAAGAAAGACAGTTACAATGGCATCCCATCCACTAAGAAACGAAAGCGGGGGACCACAATTGTTAGCTTTGTTTTTTTTTAAGGTATTTCTAGGGAAAACTTTATTGAAAATTCGTTAGTCGGACAAATTTCCCGAATATCTTATTTTGTTTCGAGTTTCCCTCTTATCACTGCTGAACATGCAAAGTGTTGAAACATAATTTCATATTTTCCCACATGATCATACAACTTATGGAAAGCCCTAGACAACTGGCTGGTGATTTTATTTATTGATTTATACATATAACAATGTCCCATAGAAATCAATTATAATATTTACTATCTAGATTGACCACCAGCAGATCATTATTTACCTTGAAAGGTATGAAAGAAAATCTTGAAGATCTTATTTAGTTGTTGATTTTTGACGGAGCTGTACCTTTCAACAAACTGCACGTACCTGTGAAATATGTTTTTGTAGGAACTTGGGTTGCTAAATTTGCTTGTATATCGTAAAAAAAAAAACTAACATAATACGTATCTTTGCCTATAAAGCATGGTGTCTCTAGATAAATACTCCAAAGAGAATTTATCTAGAGACACTATGGTTTATAGGCAAAGATACTTATTTTTTCTATTTTTGCAGTTAATTGTTATGATATGATGATATGAAATGATAAATTGCATCTCATGGTCCTCACATGTGATATGCGTATAAAATTTTTGGATAAGGAGTCGGGCTTCAACTTTTAACTATTGAAATGTAAAGAGGGGTTTCTAGTGAGAAAACCGCAAGAGATATTTCAATTGGAGTTAGATATAGACATGAAATCCCAAGCGATCTTTAAAATACCCATTTTGTTGGGAGGAGAAGGACAGTAATCTAACTTTCCCATACCCTGTTTATTATCAAAGAAGGTGGTAACCTCCGTACCCGCTACTGTGAATGCAGCATACTAGTTTCTCGTAGATTGCAGCAGGTGTTCAGCTGGCCCGTAAGAAGCGGGTTCACAACCCAAAAGAAATTTCTTAACCAAAAAAAATATATGTAGTATATATTGGCCACATTATTGGAGGGGCACCCCCCCCCCGCCTTCTCCCTCTCCGGTTCCTACTGGCCTGTGAATCATAAATGTTGATAAGTACACAAATCTTACCGAATGTTTCGTTATTGTGGTTTTAGTCGTTGTCGGAAGAACCAGAAGTGCTCTGTGAATGTTCGGATACAAGAGAGTGTTTGAGTGAGAGATTGCAGGTCTTTCTCGTTGGCATTCCTTCAACGATATCTATACATCCATGGTTTTCTGTGAGTCTGAAGGATGTTGTTTGACCAATCTCCTGCTAACGTCAGTAGACATTGGTCTCGTCAACTGGGCGTAGCTCGTTTCCGAGTTTTCTCATTTTTATGCAAATTTTCATCGATTTTGCAGCAGATTTTGTTTCAGAAAACATAGAGCACAAGCTTACTTATCCACCAAATTTATATATTTCATACACTAGTATCAAATGCATGTTGTGTATAAAAATCTCAGATAGGCAAGCTTTTGCTCTATGTTTCCTGAAGTGGAAAGTATCTCAAAGAATCTGGGGGGATAAGACGAGCCATGTGCCCATGCCCATTTTTCGGTTATGCAAGAACATTTATTGGAAAAAATCTCTCAATTGTTCGAATTTACTTAAGCATTTTAATGTTTACCGTAGTTTTCAAAATGATATTTATATTCTAAACAAGCTAAACAGTTGACTTTCATTTACTGTCACAAATGTCTAACATGGGTAAGGACTTCTATTAATTAATCTGCATATTGAGTGTTTACACTTATTGTGGAGATATTATAAAAATGTTAACATCGTATATAATGATAATGGTGATCTAGAAGCGCTTTTATTTAAAATAAATAAAACGGGAATAAAAGTATTCAAATATCTATTATAATTTTTATCCGGCATTTTAAATAATTTACTGTAAATAAGTTCATTACTACATGTATATATTTTATTTCCAGTGAAAAATATGTTATTCCTATAGACATTTTTTATAAAGTAAAACAAAATTAAAACCAAAGAAATCAAAAAAAAAAAAAAAAGAAAAAAAAGAAAAAAAAAAGAAAAAATCAGAGCATGACTCGAACACTTTCCTCAATAAATGTCCCTTTAAAGAGCTCCTCGCTAACCACTAGACCACGGAGCCACACTAACACGTTCATTTAAATAGCATACAGTTCTCTATATTTAGCAAGCGTTTTTGGACTTAGAATTTTTTAAGACCACGGTGAAAATTTAAGTAAGTTAACTTAATTTTTTATGTAGAGTGGGTCTTCATACCAAATTTTTGCAAGTGTAAAAAGCAACATCTTTCCATTGCCTTTCATTAATCGTTCTCAAAAAAATGGTACGATGACCCACTCTATTTAAAAAATGTAGTTATATCATCCAATTTATGTCAGTTTCTCTGAAAATTGAGCGTGATGCCATTTTGTTGTGTTAATCAGAATCATTTTCGCTGTTACAGTATTCAGGTTTTGTCAAATTTATATGCAAATGGTAATAAGCATTACATTAATTCAATAAAAAGTAAAATTTTTGTAAAATGAATTTATTGATTTTTATCGATCGTTATGTAGGCATATGGCTCGGCTTATCCCCCCAGTTTCTTTAACGAAATTCCACCAGAATTGAGGAAATTCGGGAAAATGTCCTACTTCAGCACTTTTTGTGTCCTCTTTGAAGCTTTGAATAAAAATTAGTGCTTGTTTTGAAACAAGTATCATTTTAAGTTTTTCACTACAAACAATCGCAATTTTAACTGTGTTCTGATTTTTACATCAAATAAGGGGCCAGGATTGGCCCTTACCATACCTTTTCCTTTAAACCTTTCTAGTCCAGTGGGTCTTGAGAAGATGTTTGAAAGATGCCATTGAATTTTCACTAATTCTTAATTATTTGCCCTTAAAAGACGACATGGCTCTTCATTTGAGCAAACTTGAATCTCATTCACACAAGGATGTTTCGTGGCAAGTTTGGTTGAAATTGGCCCAGCGGTTTTGCCCCCCCCCCCCCTTCAAAAATTTTGCCGATATATCGTATACTATAGAAAACATAGCTACTTTATGTTTGTGCCCACAGACATTAGATTACTTTAATTCGACTGACAAACCGCCGGGGGGGGGGGAGGGGGGGTATAAAAAATGAAGGTGTAGAACTCCTCAGATAAGGTACCCACTTTCTCCAATGAAATTCCAATACATCAAAAATTTAATTAAAATTATACCTTCTATTGATATCTATTCACATATACTACCAAAGCTCATTCCGAAATTCCCGAGATCTGCTATAATCGATTCCAAAATGTAGATTAGCTCATTCTGGGCTGGTTCTTCGAAAGGTTGGACCTCAGTTTTGCTAATGTTGGAAACAGAGCTCAGAACAAAAAAAAAACAAGAAAAAATCTCTACATTCAGAAATTCTCAATCACATTGAGAACCGTAGACAATTTATTGATAACCTAGCTCTAACCGGTCAAAGATTAAGGCCAAGGTTAAAGTTCGATATTTTTTGGAAAAAGTAGGTCAAACTCCAAGGTCAAGAGGTCAAATATGTTGGTACTCAAAGAAAGGACTTGTCACAAAGAATACATGCGGGTATGAAAGCTCTAGCACCAACCGTTCAAAAGGTATCGTCAAGGTTTAAGTCTTTTGCGGACAAACATTAACAGACAGACGGACGGGCAGACCAAAAACTATACCCGCAAATCTTTGATTACGGGGGCCTAAAAAACACAGAATGTGGCACAGAAAAAACTTCCATGGTGACACTACTGACTAGGTGACCGTTACAGCCCATGAGCCTCTGTTCTGTTTTGTGTTGTTTTTAGTGAAACCCTGTCGGGACTCTCTTCTGTCAGCTATGATTTTTCAACAAGGTAAAACATTCAAGGATGGATGCTACTTTTACTCCTTTTCATTATAGAACTCTTTTTAAAATTCTTAAAAACAAAATGATCCAAAATTTTCTATTCTTCTAGCAACGTACGATTCCTAATACCATTTCTTGCAATTTTGTCAGTTATGGCATTTGATCGACTCATTCATGAGTCATTCGTATTATATATAGTATATCTTTTCGTGCCTTTAACATAAAAAATATATATTTTAATTTATATTATCCTCATTTAAGGTTTTATTATCATCCTTCTGTTAAAAAGGCAATGTAGAAAAAAAAATAAAGCTTTTTTTTTTTTTATACCTGTCAGGATTTTTAAAAAAAAGTTTGCTGTTTTCTACCACAGGTACTTTATTGTTTCGGTAATATTTTTTTAACCCGAAAGTATAATAACACAAGGTATCTAGCTCCGAATGTCATATGGGTTTGTAGATAAATAATCGTAGAAGAAAATGGTAAACAGTTTGCAAGTGCAGCTTCTCTGAAAGCGTATTACTAAATGTCTGTGATTCTGGGGAGGGAGGTACTCCAAGTAATTCGGAGATACTAGTAGATACTTTGTCTTATTATTATACTATCGGAAAAAAATTAATACAGAATCAAGTTCTTTTGTTTGGTAAAATGTACAGTTTCACCAGTGGTTACTAATACAAGCAAAACACTTTAACATCCGAAAAGTTTAACGTTGGAATAATGTTTTGAAGAAAGGAAAAAATGTCAATTCAACCATTCGTATTTAATATTCGGAACTGGACTTAATGTTGATTATTCTTGAAAAGGTATAGAAAAACTGGTACACAATACCACTTGTGAAGTGTCAATGAACTTTTAATAACGAATAAAAAGGTCTTAAACAGTACTTGTACGTGTATATAATTTTAAAGATCCATTTCGTCTTATATATGGTTTCTTTTAAAAACCGTCTCAGACACTGTTTTATTTAAGGAATAACTGTCTAATTTTTTGGATTCATGATGTGATCAATCGAGTGGCTTGCGTGATAATTTGCATAAACGCCGAAGGCGTTTATGCATAAAATTATCACGCAAGCCAATCGATTGATCATCGTCATGAATCCAAAAAATCTGACAGTTATTCCTTATATTTACATGCTCCTGATTCTGAAAATTCCCGTGCTAATAGCCCCGCTTCTGTCTCTATAAGTCCCGCCCCGCACGTGATTTTTTTAACCTTGCCTATCGATGAACCAGTAGATTTATGTAGAAATAAAGTATATTTACAATTTGTAATTTTATCTCGGACAAAGACACTGGAAATGTAAATATTTAGTAATATGTCATTCTAGATCGTTACTGTAATAATGATTTTCAATCAGTATCGAACTGGGAGATGACAATCAAAAGTAGAGTTTTTAAAAATTGATACCCACACTGGATTATTTTCGATAAAATCAGATGCATGATAATGGTTTTAATGCTGTATGACTTTTTGGATGACGTAGATTCTTTTCTTCTTTTTGGCAAAACAATTGATAGGTCATCCTCCGCTCTTGCCAGTAGAGTAACATTCTGGGCATTTCAATCAAAGCGGGGCATGTACATGTGTAATATATCCACATAATGTTCATTTTGATTTGGTTGTACATGTACAATGTTTTAGTTTAAAAGTATTCATAAGGTTGGTATATATTTCAACGTTTTAACCATGCAGGTTATGATAGTGGTACGACTGAAAAGGGGCGTAACTTTTGCTCTGGTTTTTCTGTAGGATGATGATCTCAATGAAGGGTCTATAGGTTGATGATCCCATAGGGTCTATGTTGATGATCCCAGTAAAGGGTCTGTAGGTTGGTTATACCAGTATAGGGTTTGTAGGTTGATGATCCCAGCAAAGGGTATGTATATATGTTGATGATCCCAGTATAGGTTATGTATGTTGATGATCCCAGTATAGGAGTTGTGGGTTGATGATCCCAGTATAGGGTCTGTAGGTTGATGATCCCAGTAGGGTATGTAGGTTATGCTGTGATAACGTTATCAGTCCAAGATAACCAGTCGCTAAGCGTCGTTAATTACATCGCATCCATGTCACAAACGCTAATTGGGAAATAATTAATTCAGACTTTTCTTTGATTATTATCCACAACCATGCCATCCCCTTTGGACGTGTTCGTGTTTCTGAGCCAGCATATAACATATTCTTTCATATCCTGGATTTTGTTTTCATGGATTCAGTGTCGTTTGGTTAAAGGGTAGAACAAACCAACTCATTGCTGAGAAACGACCTATTGGAAAGTTTAAATGTTAAAGCCATTAGTGTACAATGTTGCCGACTTTGGTGAGTAATAGGGTTTCAAACTAAAGCACCGTGCATGCCATTTTTAACAAAATATGGGAAACAAAATTTCTTACTTAACAGACCAATTAATCGTAGTGTTTTTCATCATTAAGACATTTTTACCTGGTTTTGGTCCACAAGTGTGTTTATTATTGTCTCTTTATATAATCAGAGAGAGAATGTGGTGCATAGACCTGTGTTGGATTCGGTCTAACTTTCCTGACCTTTTGTCATTGCAGTATTTGCTTCTTCCTTACAGGTAGTACAATAAACCAACGCAAGGGGTAAATACTTTTTGTGCACTTGCTTGATCTTGGCCTACAAACCTTGAGTAGATTTTGTAAGAAACCCAAACTTTGTTATCAATTTCAAATAATGTTTGCATTAAATTAATGAGTTTTGTTTGATTCAGACATCGAATTCTTTGCTCTTGACAAGCAAATATTGGTTGTAGGGGACAATGACCTATTTGTTTCTTTTTTTTTAAGGATTTATGCTATGACATGTCAGACAAATTAATTTAAAATGCTAGCGGTTTACGACTTAATTATGAACATAATACATAATTTTAAAAAAAAAGCGTAAGGGTTATATAGCGAACTTGTTCTAAATAAGACAATCACAAATGCAAAAGGATCAAACTTTCCTTTAAGAACATCAATGAATAATAAATTTCATTTTCCACGATTTATCCTATGATTGACAATCCTGGAGCTGAATCCAGAAATTCTACCTCTGTTTTGTTCTTGCAACAAGGAAGATTTATGAGTGGTAATGTGTAGTAATAAACTCGACTAAACGCCACCGTATCTTGCTCTTTCTATGTCAATATTGACTTTCTATCAGCTGTACCTTTACAACGCACTCTAGATTTGTTATTGTTGTTTGAATTGGTCAATGTTGAATAACCTTCCGATGTATTATGACGTCTAATACAACGATAATTATTCATTATCACCTTAATATCGCATTGTAAAGCTTTCGTCAATATTTGCTTATGCGCATTATGAAGACACAACCTTGTCCCGGTAACTCGAAAATGCAACGGAAAATACAACAAATTTATCCTTGCTTCAGTACATTTAGTTAAGAATTGTTTTTTTTTATCTTTAAAATATTTTCACGCGAATTTCGGTCTTTAAGTAAGTTTTAACTGTTTCTTACAGGTTTATAATCTGCCAATGCCTTTTTGAATGACGTGTGCTTCACTACCCGGCCTTAAACCCGTAACAGTCTATCTTTCAATCAGTGAATGACATTTAAAAGATTAGTTATGTTAAGATATTTTATGGGAAAATTAGCATTACATGGTTTCCATTTGGATATTCATTTGAATTGCGTAGCGGAATAGGTCAGTTCGCTACACCAGTAACGAAGTTAAACTTGCCATGACGTCAGGGAACTTAAATGGTTTGTGCATATAAAATTGGTTTTATCCGCTTATTATTAACCCCACCCAATTAAAATTCTGTGTCATAAATCCATGAAAAGATCAAATGTTTGCCATATGTGTAGAAATTTGTCTTGGCACTCATCTTATGAAAAGCAGAGACAATATTTGATTCAAGGCTTTGCATATGTAGGGAATTTAAAAATTGTATACATATATCTTTCACGTAAACCTTCTAACATATCAAGAGTGTTTCTTTACCCTTTACTTCATTGCAAAAACAAGCACATGGTTGTCGTACAATGACCGAGTAGTTTTAGCCATGGCTTAAGTGGGAATTTATTTGGCATCAGTGGGTACTAAGCTTTTTCTTTTCAACGCTGGAGATAAAAATCGTGAACTGTGGTTTGGGGACTCTGGTATACTCTGAGGCAATGGATAATGTAGGTTTGTGTAATCTCCAGATAGGACTTAGCTTGCTCGTCCAGGAGTGTACCCAAAATGGCTCCCTAACTTTCAACAGCAGGGAAGATAAGGTAGGCTGGATAACTATACTGATCCTTGTTATCCCACACCTGTCATCACTTCTAATCCTAACTAACTGACTCTAGCTTAGGCTGGATACAACTGCCATCACTTCTCATCCTAACTAACTGACTCTAGCTTAGGCTGGATACAACTGCCATCACTTCTCATCCTAACTAACTGACTCTAGCTTAGGATGGATACAACTGCCATCACTTCTCATCCTAACTAACTGACTCTAGCTTAGGCTGGATACAACTGTCATCACTTCTAATCCTAACTAACTGACTCTAGCTTAAGTTGGATACAACTGTCATCACTTCCCATCCTAACTAATTGACTCTAGCTTAGGCTGGATACAACTGTCATCACTTCTCATTCTAACTAACTGGCTCCAGCTTAGGTTGGATACAACTGCCATCACTTCTAATCCTAACTAACTGACTCTAGCTTAAGTTGGATACAACTGTCATCACTTCTAATCCTAACTAACTGACTCTAGCTTAAGTTGGATACAACTGTCATCACTTCCCATCCTAACTAATTGACTCTAGCTTAGGCTGGATACAACTGTCATCACTTCTCATTCTAACTAACTGGCTCCAGCTTAGGTTGGATACAACTCCCATCACTTCTCATCCTAACTAATTGACTCTAGCTTAGGCTGGATACAGCTACCATCACTTCTCATCCTAACTAACTGACTCTAGCTTAGGTTGGATACAACTGCCATTACTTCTCATTCTAACTAACTGGTTCCAGCTTAGGCTGTATACAACTGCCATCACTTCTCATCGTAGCTAACTGACTCTAGCCTAAGTTGGATACAACTGTCATCACTTCTAATCCTAACTAACTGGCTCCAGCGTAGGCTGGATACAACTGTCATCACTTCTAATCCTAACTAACTGGCTCCAGCGTAGGCTGGATACAACTGTCATCACTTCTAATCCTAACTAACTGGCTCCAGCGTAGGCTGGAGAAAGTCATAGACTTGTATCAGGGTGTCAGATAAAGAGGGTTAGTGAACATCACTTGAGGGGCTGAAAGAGAAGGTGGGTGGGAGATTTTACCCTTTGTACATGTATATCGGTCTAAGTCCTTTAATTTCCTAACAATCATGACTTTCTTAGACATTGTTCTAATGAAGATTATATCGATTTATGGGGTTCTCAAATTAAGTTTGAAATGTTTGTAGCATATTCAGTTAAACTGTATATATGTTTGAGAAGGGTAATCAATAAATTGATATGGTGAAGTGTTGGGGGAAGGGGGATAACATGCCTTTGATTGTTATGTGCTTCAAACTCATTATATATGTGGTTAATCAAAAAAGACATGAAAAAATATACTTGTATATATAAGCCGAAGAAGAATGCAAAGTGATTAAATCAAAAATGACCAATGGATTCTATTTTGATAGTTCTACTCAGTAAAACTGATTTTTAAGCGCCATACTCCATTTTATTCAGTTTAAATTTCATTTGAAGCAGAAATACTGTACATCTATTTCTATCCAGATTGACACATGCATGTACCAGGTGCTATTGTTGTGAACAAGATCCAGATTCTTAGAATGTTATCGTAACTTCTAAGATTTGAAATTACAATTCTGTACAGTCGCGACGATTTTGACGCGGTTGTACACAAAATAAACTGGGGGGGGAGGGGATGAACTTATCAAACAGTATTTAAATGTCTTCAGTGCAAAAAGATCTATTTAACACCTATAATTTTGAATAAAACCTCAAAGGAAAATCTACGTTTACAATATACTATTAAATTCACGTTGTTATTTTGTAAATTACTCTGATAAGACAGCGACAAGGCAAGCAAGTGTAGGCATAGCAACGGTTGCGTCATCGCAGATGCTTTTTTTTCTTTCATTCTCACGTGAATTCCATTGCAAAGACCTGGCAAGTGCTATAGACTATTCTACAGTGGAAGTATTTAAGCCCTTTTTTGTTGTAATTGCTTGTTTCGCTATTCTTTTTATTTAACCTTCACTATATTGTAAGTATAAAAGGCACCTAACTATCATCATACCGCACGACAAAATGACATTATAAAAGTGCAGAGCATTTTACGAACATAATATATCTCTAAAAATTTAAATTTTGAGTTGAATTCTCAATAGATGACCAATTTTTTTCGGGACCAAAACTTTATATACATAGAAAATATTCAAAAGATCAACCTTGACCTTGACCATATATTATACAAATATAGCCCTTTTATGAGGTCAATCCATAGATATATCGACTTCGTGCTCGGTCGATGTGCTTTTCTGTGAAGTCGATATATCTATGAATTGACCAAATGAAAGGGCTATATTTGTTAAATTATTTTTTACAGAATTGACAAAACAAAATTTGAAAATAATGGGAACAAGCCACAGATTTTCTCTCTTGTCTTTTTTTAACACTTAGAGACAGAGATAAAAAATTAATTAAGGTGTTTAATGTAATTGTGTTTCCTTTACACTGATAGAGTGATTTAGGGAATTTACTAATTTAATTTTGCTACATTTGTTTTATTATGTTTTGTATCGATTTTTGAAAACATATCTAATATGTTTTAATATAAAAAGGATCCTATCTCTGCACTTCGTGCTCGGTCGCTATGCTTTTCTGTGAAGTCGATATATCTATGGATCGACCTCATGAAATGGCTATATTTGTATTATATATATATATATATATATATATATATATATATATATATATATATATATATATATATATATTCCCCTTTTTTCTTTTTGTAACCAACCCACCTACCTACCCACCCTAACCCACTATTTTGAACCCATTTTAATAAGTTGATGTTTGTTTTAATAAGCGTACGTAGTTTGAGGAAAGTCTAATTTCAAACCATAGATTCACCATTCTGAGAGTTTTGCATTTGTGAATCTCGGTAGAAAAACACGACAAAACCTTGAAACATTAAAAAATATTACCCTCTCGGACATTCAACCAACACTTGTTCAATATCAGTACAAACTATACCCAAGCCTTCAATTCAACCCGATGTGTTCTTTGATTAAGTTTGACTTAAGAATTAATTTACCTCACATAGACCAAGACGAAAATCCGCTATTTGAGGAAATGTAAACCGAGGAGCTTTAATCGACTGAAAAGAAATCTCGTTTGTATGAATCCTATTAAAGACTTATAATTATTAGCTTATTAACTAGTAAAATAATTTTTTAAAACGTTTATTCCACTGAATATGATACGTCAATTACTCTAAATGTATTATAATAAACAGACCCCCCCCCCCCCCCGAATAACATTTATCAGTAGCCTTTTTAATTTTTAATGTATGATATAATCATATAAAATATCACAAAAAGTGCATGAATGGCTACGTGTGGAAAAGATGTATGATAGTCTTCTGAAATTTGTTAAGAAATCTTTGTAAATGGCAAGTCAAATTGTCATGGACATCTCCTGGCGAATTTAGAGCATTTCTGATAAACATGATATAGATTCCATAAGTAAATATTTCTCAAGAATCATGCTATATATATTTTGATTAAACTGTAATTTCACGCATTATTATGTTGCGTGAATCAATGAAAAGTTGTTAAGTAAAAATCACCAAAAGCAATGAAAATAAAGTTCTATATTGTATTCATAAGAAATTTTTAATTCTTGTCGTGTAAAAAAAATACTGATTTTTTTTTTATATATTTTTTTAAAATTTTTATTTATTTATTTATTTTTGGGCAAAAATAACGAGAAATGTGGCAAACTCTGCGAAACTTCCATATTTCTTTCACTGCAGACATAACAATTCAATTCAATTCAATTTAATTAGTTTATTTACCAATTAAGGGCCCTCATGGGGCAAAAAGAAAGTACACTGTAAATTAACATTTATATAACAATAAATTGCAAGTTTGTCCGTGTAAGCTAAAGAAAGAAATTACTCCAAAAAAAAAGAAAAACTGTTGCATTATCAAGTGTATCAATATCTGAATAACATTAAGTGATGTTTTTAACTGCAGTTAAACAGTCTATACCGCTCTAGCTGTCAGTAAGAATCATCCATCGATTTCCGTACTGTGCGTTTACAGGATTTACTTTCTTGAGTGTAACTCTCCAGTCTTTAAAGGTACAAAAACGTCGTCTTGGGATCTCGAAGCAGATGACAGAGAAGTTTATATGTCTGAAATTTACATGATTAGAGCGATTACTTTTATGTAGAAAGCTGGGATATTGGTGACATCAACAGATAATTTACAAGATTAAACGATAGTTTTGATGATTTTGAGGCGTAAGGAGAATGAAATTAAAGATCCGATAGTGTTCAATGTGATATGGCGTAAGACATGTTTATTAGGAGTCGATATCGTACCTGCCTATAAGCATTTATCTGAGGTGGGGAGAAGGTCAACATGCATTGGATTTGTTTAATACACGGAAAGAGTACATATTTATTACAATTTTTGTGAACTAGTCAAAAAAATCTGCAATGATTTCGCTTTTGAGGATGAAATATAGTTTGCATTATTGATGCACTCGTCTTTTGTCACAATGGGAAATTGTCAGTGCTATCAAAAAGACAAACGGCCAGCTCCTGCATCTCAGTATACTCAGGTTTGTATAGTGTTTCTAAAGAGTTTTCTTTAAGCTTGAATTGGTAACAAAGGGTGTTATGTGTATATTGTCAGGTGTTTGCATGTCTTTCAGTAGCCATTGGTGACCTTCATCCTTGTTGGTCAGTGAATGTATGGACAGTGACATGGTCTTGTCTGACAAGTAATGGTGATATATCTTGATGTAAATCTTGACATATATTGAATATGTACTCATCGTAATGGAAATACTAAAGCCCATTCTGGTATAGCTTGGGGTCAAAAGATCACTTGAACACATATTATTTCATAATGCAGGATATAGTGATGATATGCAACAACATTAATCCACTGAAACTAATTTAAATGTAAACGATTCAGTATGAGAGTTCCTACAAAGTAGATCATTGAAATTGAGAACCCAGTTTGACCTTTTCTTTCACTTTATCAATTTTTTGTCTGATTTGGAAAACTACCAAGTTCTTGGAGTGCATTCACCAGTTATGTGTTTGTATACTGTACAACATGTAACAGATTAGATGTGTGTTTATCAACAGCATTTTGTAGGCATGCAAAATGTTTCTATGTGCTTTTTTAAATGCTGAGTTTTATCTCCTGAATAAGTTTCAATGAATATAATTCATCGAAATGATTTTTTTTTCTATCTTTTTAAATCTTTATTTTGCATTTGTGAGTTGGGTGTAACTGTTTTTGAAAGTGAAAATCAAGAGGTGATAAGGTCACTAAAAATGTCATTTGCATGAACATTCTTAACTGTTGCCAGCAAGTGTTTGAATCTTGAAGCATAGATCAATAGCATTTAAATCTGTCAACCCCAGACTCAATCTGCAACAAACATGTTTACTTATATAAAGTTACATTCTACATTGCAGCTCTTTTTGGATGGGATTTAGACCCAAACTCATACGTCTACCAATTTTATTTTGAGAAAATGAATCTAAGTGAGCTGACAATGTGACCAAATGTATTATTGTATTTAACAGTGAATTTAATCTACATTGATGTTCCTTTTAGCTGGGATTTAGATACAAAACTCTAACTATACCTGTTTTGTTTTGAAAAAATGAGTCTTAGATAGCTGACAATATGACCAAATGTATAAATGTGTTTAACAGTGAATTTAATGGCAATTATTCATGAAACCATGGTTTTAATAAATCACACTTATACATAACAAGATGATCCTTGCAATATATTTGGATTTGATTGATAATTAATCCTCTTTATTCCCTAATAGTGTTTTAATTTTTTTTTAAATTACCTTAGGTTCCTTTGTAAAATTTTAAGCCCCTATTGTTACACAATCCTGACTAATGGGTCATTTTTTGCACATCTATGCTAAGGACTTTTTTCCTTCGTCTTAACAAAATGCAAGATTACCACCCCTTCTATTTTCTCTATGTTAATGTCATTTATCAATTTCTGATGCATTTAATATGTCAGTGAGGTACACATGGATGTGCCTAACCTAAGAATGCTTTGTGACAATTAAGTTCAAATTGGCCCAGTGGTTTTTTGAAAGAAGTCAGAAAGTTTACTGACAGCTGATGCCAGTATAAATGCCCCCACAGATTGATTACTTGATATAACATATGCTTAAACTGTATGTTCATCTAGTTTATGAAGTGTTTAAATGTGTTAATAATGACCTTCCCAATTAGATTTCAAAATTCCTGTTCATAAAACATGTAGTTTCTTGTCACACCCTCCCCCCTCCCCCAATTATGAACCATACCATAGAAAGTGTCCACATCTAATATTTTCAGGGATAAAAAGGCCCCTCCATTTTCTAAGAAGAAAAAAAAACCGAAGACAGATTTCTTTATTCATCTAGCTGAAAAGAATTTATAGTGAAGTGTTAAATGGAAGAAAAACTATATTCTTATGTACATGTATTCTTCACAATTTGTTTTTTTTTATTACAAACAATCCTTTTCAGACACATGATATGGACTCAAAGGCAGAACAAACAATTTCCTCTTTTTGCACATTTTCTTAGTGACCCATAGTGCTATATTGAACTTGAGCATATACATGTTGACAGACTAGTCTGTAGCCTAGTGGTAGGGCACTTGCTTTGTGATCTTGAGGTCCTGGTAAAATTCTAATTCCAGGTGCTGTGTCAAACCCAAAATGCTTTACATAATATAGCTGGGACGAAATATTGAGATATCGATAATATTGATTCTGTGTGAGGATGATTATTAAGGAATATTGATACGTATGGAAAAATATTGAAATATCGCCCAAAAAAATCTGACTTAGGTTTTTCTTTGTTTACTTAACATTTTGGGCTTAATATATAAAATAAAAATGCCAAATATAAGTATTAATATGAGATACATTATAATTAACACTTGTGTAAAATAATTTAACAACAGATAAACAACTTCTTTGAATAAATTATTCTTATTTGTGAGAAAGATTTTGTTCATTTTAATACAAAATAAAGATTTCATCACCAATTCAACATATTGTGATACATATCATATCCTGGCTAAAATATTGTGATACGTATCAATATAGAAAAAGTTGTATCGTCCCAGCCCTATTACATAGTGACTGTTTCTTCACCAAGTGCACAGCATTAGAAGTGAATTAAGTCATGAGTTTTTTGGATATAAGGCATTGGTACTATCAGTATATACATGTAGAACGCTCACTCATGAATGGCCCTGAGTGCCAATTAAAGGTCTAAGTTTGAAGTTCTTCACCAGTATTTTGTGACATCTCATATGAGTGAAAAATTTTGGCAAGGGATGTAAAACAACAACAAAGACTACAGAGATTGGTGTATTGTATTCAGCTATAGTTCTAGTCATCCATTGTTGTAAAGGATGTTAACATAAATTTATTTATATCACAATTATTTTTTGTTGTATTTTTTTTTAAACTACACTGTAGTTAAAGGAAAATAATTAACCATGCTTACTTTTGGGTCTTTTGTTGGATGATAAATATTACAAAAGTTAGAAATCAGAAGAGATGGGGATTCTTTTTTTTTTTTTTTTTTTTTTTTTTTGTATGTTTGAATGGCTCAGGGATGTTGCTAATTTAAGTGAAGGACATTGTTTGCAGATTCTGCATGCTTTTGATTTTTTTTTTTTTTTTTTTTTATAAAATACTAAGTTTTCTTAACTATGCATGTACCACACATCATGTTTTCATTAATGTGCACTGAGGCTAATCATAGATTACACTCTTTCAAAAAATCACAGCACAATTGCTTTATGTTATTCAAGCATGTTATGAAGAGTGATGACAAGTAAATAGAGTTCTGTTGAACTTCACAGTATTACCCAAGGTTCTGCATCCATGGCTGATTTTTAAACCAAGTCTGAGAACAATATGTTAATCCCCAACCCAGTTCAATTTCAATTACCTGGTAATTTTTTTTTTTAATTGGTATGTAAACTTTTCTTTCATATTATTTTTTAACACATTCTTTGCAGGATATAAATTTTGGAATGTGCTGTGCACATGCTTTTCTCTAAAGTAACTAGTATTTTTCAGGTCAGGATTCAACATGCTTAATAGTCCCCTAACAGCAGCTGCTGGAAGAACTATAGTTTTAGAAAGAAATTACATGAATTGCTTAAAATGTTTTATGTCATGATACACAGGTATACAATTTTTTGTGTATTGCAGTAGACCTTTTGACCTTGACCTAATAGTTTGGCCCACTTTTAAAAAACTTTAATCTTGGCCATAACTTTTGAACAGATAGAACTAAGGCTTTCAAATTTCACAGGTATATTCCTTGTAACAAGACTTTGCTTTAAATACCAACAACTTTGACCTTGACGTTCGAGTTTAACCTTCTTTTGAAAAACTTCAACCTTTGCCATTACTTTTGAACAGTTGGTGCTAGGGGTTTTAAATTTTGCATGTGTATTTCTTATGACAAGGTCTTCCACTGCATACCATTAATTTTGACCTTTTTACCTTGACCTTGGAGTTTGACCCACTTTTAGAAGACCTTAACCTTGACCATAACTGTTGAGTGGTGGTGTTTGACTCTTTCATATTTACCAGGTATATCCATTGACACAAGTCCTTTCTTTGGGTAAGAACATTTTTGATTCTCTTTACCTTGACCTTGGAGTTTGACTTGCATTTGAGAAACTTTAACCTTTGCCATAAGCTGTCATACAGGGGCATCAGTGTTTCACAAACACATCTTGTTTTGACTGGTAGGAAAATTACATCTAAATTGTTTTGTTATTTCTTTGTAAGGTGTTAATGTTTAATAAAATTTATATTTACTTAGTGTATTTATAATAAAATTTTAGAATGATAGATATTTCTATTCCATGCATCTTACTGATAAATGGCGGGTTATTTCCTTAGAACAAAACCTATCTCTTTCTTTCATTTCTTGTTTCATCATTCTTCTTCCCTGTCTGTTGGTGTTACTTATTAATGTCAGCATGGTGAACTATTTTAATATGTATAGAAAGGGCTGACATACTTATATGTACAGGCTATCCTGATCAAATTTCCCTGACGACTATTGAATTAAGCAAAACCCACTGTATTACACCCAGTTAACAAAAATATTACAATGAAGGATGGAATTACTGGGGGGTAAAATATATGCAGTCTAATTATCAAAGCCTTTATCCCTTTGATAAGGTTTGAAGAAGAATCAATAATGGTTTATTGTTCATTTTTTACACACTGCGGCTTATTTACGTCATTGCTTTCACTCTCAGAACTTCTACATGACAAGGGTCTATCACAATTCATGAAATAGATTTGTCTACTGGAATTTTTTCATGTTGTATACTTTAAGCTTTCATTATTAGCTATTAGGATTTTTTTAAGGACAGGGATTGTTTAAAGAGTTATTGATTCAGGAAGAAATTATTACAAAAGGATAAAGAAATGCAAATTTTGGTCAAGGTTTTTTCTGAAAAGAAATGGTATTTAATGTTTACAAAGCTGTGATAAAGTTTTGTTGTCATAGAAATATCAGCAGTGCATTATTTGATAGATCGTGTTGGGTAAACCCTGTTATATTGTATGAAGGTCAAATAAAATGAGAAGTCAAACTATAACTTGAGAAATGTCAGCACCTACATATATACATTTCATTCTTGGAAAAATCTATGGTATGTTGAAATTCATACAGAGATTGAATAAAAGAGCTACTGAAGCATGTTAGTAGATAATGTTATATACATGAAATGCATGGAATTGATCCTGAAAGACCTGCATGTAAAAAAATTGTATTGTTCAATATATCATGTCACTTGGCTAGAAAAAGGTTCTTGAGATGTAGATAAGTTTTGCATTGTTTGAAGTTGATAGTGTTCTTATAGCCAGTATTGACTTCACGAACAAATCATCATGTTATACAAATGACTGGCAGAAAGTTATGCTACCAGCAGCAGTATGTATACAGCTTGGTATTTATGCTGTTGAAGTAAATACAGTGGCAGATTTAAAGGGGGAGCTCCTCCCCATAAAATTTTCAAATTCAGGATAAAACCATGGGTTCTTCCTTGAAAAGAAATAATTTTTTGGATAAAAGGATGTAGATTAAACGGCTTTATTTCTATATATTGCAAGGCAGGATATTCTGAGGGTTTAACACTTAGGCTTTGATTCCACAGACTTAAAATATTTGTAATATCCTGCTGATATAAAGGACCTTCAAAACATATTTTGGGACTTTAAGGTCAGACAATTCACATAATTATAGAATAAAAAATTTCCAAAAACTGATTTTCAGCTATATTGGTCTATGCAGTTGAAAGTTGTCCATTGACTGTCCACCTGTACCAATATACATGTATCTGTAATTTATTTTATAAGATTCTAGCACTCCTCTTCCTCCTCCTATAGTTCCAATTTCAGTAAAACTTGGTACACATGTAGACTACTCTAAAATATCTGTTTTTGTAAATGTTTCCTATTTAATTTTTTTTAAATTTTTAGTTTGATGAATGTTGTTGCCATACTTACTAAATATAGAAATTTATGTTGTTGTTTTTTTTTTTTTTTTTCAAAATGCTACTCTCCTACAGATTTGGTATGATTCAATAAATTTTGGTACAAAAGTAAGCTACACTAAGAAGCATAAATAGGATTATTGGATTTTGATTTCATCATGTGCAGTTGCAATGGTTATTAAAAATAGAAATCTGTATGGCCTTTTTAAATATGATACTTCTCATAGAGAGTTTTGGTTTGAATTTGGTAAAACTTGGTACACAGGTACGCTATAACAATTAAGGTTCATTTTATCAGTGTTGCCGTTGCTACTTAAAAAAGAAAATGTGAAAATCTTGCATAATTCTACATTTTGTATATAGCTCTGATTTGATTTCAAACAAACTTGGTAAAATGTTGAAAACTTTAGGATACGTAATTCTGTAAATGTAAAACTTAGTCCAGGTGCTACTTTATAACCTAAAAAGAAACAAATCACCAACACCTCTTGAGAATGCACATTGAAGTAAATATATTTCATTGATAGGTTTCGACTGTGCCAGTATGGGGAGGTCATTATTAGAACCTTCCCTTTATTTTGAATACAATTAAACTAGTGAGTAGAGCTGCTGTCTTATCAGAGGCTTCTGGTTAAGTTTTTCCTTTTTTTCTTTTTATTAGACTTTAGCAAAAAACATTATTTTGTCTTTTTTATTTTAATTATTTTCATTTGTTGGGTATACAATCATTTGCTTGCCCAGACTGGTCATCTCGATCATTAAGTGAAATCTCATGGTTTATATGAGAGTAAAGAGATTGTAGTAAAACTAGCTCTGCCAATAGGGCATTTCCAAATGCCAGAAAGGACAAATTCCAAAAAATGCCCAAAAAATTCCAAATTTTAAATGCCAAATTCCAAAAACACCAAAGAGTTTAATTGAAAATGTTTTCCTTTTGTTTAGAAATATACATTATATTAAAACCTAGTGAGAGTTTAATTGATAACTTTGCTTAAGTGTTTAACAGACACCTGTGAGGCAGTGAACCTTTTACTCACTAACATGATTGGTTTTTGTATAGCAAATGTGTTTTTTATGGTTAGGGTCACAAGGGTCAAGTACATGTAATGTACATCAAATCAGAGTCTGACAGGGATTTGAGTTTCGTGTTCAGAGTAGTCACTACAAATATGTTAGGGTCAAGGACTCTCAGCAGATGATCTTAGGTTAATGAGGTCACAAAAAGAAAAATGAAACACAACTGCTCTGCATGTTGTATTGATGATGTTAATTAGGATCCATATGATTAATTTGAAGTGATATGTGGTTAGGATGAATGTTTCAAATGACTTAGTTCCTGAAAAGGTGAGCAATTGAACTCCCACAAAACATAATGATTACGTTCCAATTTGGTTTAATTTCCATTTCAATTTTTTTGTTGTTGTTTTTTTTGTTTAAAAGTGTGACTATTGTATCCAGTGCAGTGTTGTGTTTCATTTTCAGATCTTGACTCTTTGATAAATGTAATTGTATTGATGGTTTTCTAACAAATCTTTTTATTTGTCTTGTATACTTTTAGCTTACCTGATTGAGTCAGCTTTTCTGATTAAAAATTGTCCATTGTGTATCATTGTCATAGTGTTGTCATAGTTGTTGTCGTAACTTTTCACAATTCCATCATCTCCTGATTTCCAGAACCCAAGGGTCAATTGCAACAAACTTGGCTCACAGTATCCTTGGGTAAAGAGTATTCAGATTGTTCAAATGAAGGGCCATGGCCCCCTTCAGTAGGATGGGTACCTTAAAAAAATCTTCTTAAAAACCACTGGGCCAGAAAAGGTGAAACTTTTGTGAAAGCATCCTGACATCTAGTAAAAATTCAAGTTTTTTCAAATAAGGGGAAAAAAAATGTTTAAAAATCTCCTCAAGAAAAGCAAAGCAATGATTGTATTAATATGCAAGCGTCCTCAAGTAATGTAGATTCAATTTTTTTTTTAAATAAGGCCTCCAGGGGTAGGTTGGAGCCTCATTACGGCTTCAAAGTCTTGTGTTGGAATACATAGGAAGAAATCTTTAAAACTGAAGGGCTACGAATTTTCATATTAATGTACACATTTTCATTTGCAGATTCAAGTTTGCTCAAATCATGGCCCTAAGGGATAAGGTGCCTAGGGTGGGGCCACATTAGGGGATCAAAGTTTAACACAGATACAGGAAAAATTTCTTTAAAAATTAGCAGTGCCATGATAGTCAGATTAATACACAAGCATCAATCCTCAGGTATTGCGGATTCATCATGGTCCCAATAAGACAAGTTGGGTGGCTCACTCAGGGGGTTAGCATTTTACATGGGAATGTTGGAAATAAAATCTTTTCAAGAGTTGCACTCTCATCCATATCTTATTTTTATGAAAGCATTAAGCTGTGTGGATTAACTAATTGTTATCTGTGGATTAACTAATTGTTATATGTGGATTAACTAATTGTTATCTGTTTTCCTCTGTCATCGTCTGTTGTGCATTAACATTTGAACATTTTCAGCTTCTTCTTTTCCGGAACTGCTGAACCAATTTCAACTATTTCTGGCATATAGCATCTATGAGTGAAGGGGGGGGGGGGGAATTGTGAATTTCATGGTCCCTGCCACCCTAGGGCCTTAGGGTTGGGGCTAAAAGAATCAAAATTAGTTATTTCTTTAAAAATCTTCTCTACTCCTGAACATCAAGCAGTCAAACTTTTGGCATGATTGTAATAAGCATTAAGCCCTCTACCAAAAATTGTGAAATTCATGGCCCCAGGGTTAGGGTTCTGGAGTTAGGGTGGGGCTCTTATGATCACATACTTAACTTGCAATTCTTTAAAAATCTTCTTCTCTCTCCATGTGTATAATGCAGATAAGCTAGTGCATGGTTATGATTATTGAAGGTGCCTCTTCCAAAACTGAAATTTGTGTCCCCAGGGTGAAGGGTTCTGCAGGAGGAGGGAGTTCTCATATATTGATTATATAGTGAAAGTGCATTATTTCTTCAAAAATCTTCTCAATCTCTGCTCCTGTCTATTAAACAAACAAACCAAGCATATAGTTATGATGAGCAAGGGTGCCTCTTTCAAAATTGTGAAATTCATTGCCCTTCGGTCATGGGATCTGGTGTTAGGGCAGTGCTATTGATTATATACCGGTAGTGAAAATGCATGAAAATAGTTCTTTGAAAATCTTCTTCTCAGCTCCTAGGTATTTAGCAGATAAGTGCATGGTTATGATGATCAAGAGTTTCTCTATCAAAATTGTGAAATTTATGGTCCCAGGGTCAGGAAATCAGGTGGTAGGGTGGGCTATATAGATCATATTGTTAAAGTGCATTATTTCTTTAAAAAAATCTTCTCTGCTCCTTGGTATTGAGGAAACTAAGTGCATTTTTATGATGTGAATTTCATGGTCTCTGGGTCATGGGTTCTGGTGTTTGGGTGGGGCTCTATTGATTACATACAGACATGATTTTTATTCTGCTTTGATCGAAGTGGAATTTTTTTTTTTTTTTTTTTTTTTTTTTTTTTTTTTTTTTGATTTTGCATATTTATTGAGAATGCAAATCTTTCAAAATTAACACAACTTAATTTTAGTCAGTATATTATACTGTATCATTTATATTATTTGCCATTGAAATTTTTGCAGTTTAATGACTGAAAGTTAGTACCTGTATTGTAATTTCTGCTTTTGCATTTTTTAGTTCACCTGAACAAAATTAAGCTCAAGTGAGCTTTTCTGATCAAAATTTGTCCGTTGTCTGTCGTTGTTATTGTCATTGTAAACTTAATTTTTGCATTTTCATCTTCTTCTCAAGAACCACTAGGCTAATTTCAACCAAACTTGGCACAGAGTATCCTTAGTATAAGGGAATTCACATTGTTCAAATGAAGGGCCGTGTCCTCTTCCAAGGGAAAATAATAAAGAAATAGTGAAACAGGGTGGGATTATTTTAAAATCTTCTTAGTACCTCTGGGTCAGAAAAGAAAAAAACTTGAAAACCTCCTGACATAGATTAGATTCAAGTTTGTTCAAATCATGATCCCCTGGGGTAGGGTGGGCAATCACAATATACATAGGAATACATAAGAAAAAATCTTTAAAAATTGTCTCAAGAACAGCAAACTGATGATGAGTCATATTTCCTCAGGTAGTGTAGATTCAAGTTCATTCAAAACATTACCCTGAGGTAGGTTGGGCTACCATGTGTGATCAAAGTTTTACATATTAAGAATATAAAAGGAAAATGATCTGCTGATGAAAAACAGAAGGGCCAAAGTTACTCAGGTGAGCATTGTGGCCCATTGGCCTTTTGTTAAGATTCCATTAGACCTGCAATACCAAGGTATAAGATTTAAATGTTTCATGATTCTGTTTTTAGCTCACGTGAGCTGAAAGCTCAAGTGAGCTTTTCTGATCACATTTTGTCCGGCATCCGTCTGTCTGTCTAGCTGTCCATCTGTCTGTCTAGCTGTCTGTCTGTCTGTAAACTTTTCACATTTTCGACTTCTTCTCAAGAACCACTGGGCCAATTTCAACCAAACTTGCCACAAAGTATCCTTGGGTAAAGGGGATTCAAGTTTGTTCAAATGAAGGGCCACGCCCTCTTTCAAGGGGAGATAATTAGGAATTAGTGAAAAAATAATGGCAACATTTGAAAATCTTCTTCTCAAGAACCATAGGGCCAGGAAAGATGAAACTGATGTGGAAGCATCCTCAGGTAGTGTACATTCAAGTTTGTTCAAATCATGACCCCTGGAGGTAGGGCAGGGCCACAATGGAGGATCAAAGTTTTACATAGAAATATATAGGAAAAATCTTTAAAAATCTTCTTCTCAAGAACAGCAAAGTCATGATGAGTCATATTTACATGGAAGCATCTTCGGGTAGTGTAGATTCAAGTTTGTTAAAATCATGACCCCAGGGGGTGGGGGGGGTGCCACAATGGAGGATCAAAGTTTTACATAGAAATATATAGGAAAAATCTTTAAAAATCTTCTTCTCAAGAACAGCAAAGTCATGATGAGTCATATTTATATGGAAGCATCCTTAGTGTAGATTCAAGTTTGTACAAACTATGACCCCAGGGGGTAGGGCGGGGCCACAATGGAGGATCAAAGTTTTACATAGAAATATATAGGAAAAATCTTTAAAAATCTTCTTCTCAAGAACAACAAAGTCATGATGAGTCATATTTATATGGAAGCATCCTCAGGTAGTGTAGATTCAAGTTTGTTAAAATCATGACCCCCGGGGGTAGGGCGTGGCCACAATGGAGGATCAAAGTTTTATATAGAAATATATATATATAGGAAAAATCTTTAAAAATCTTCTTCTCAAGAACAGCAAAGCCATGATGAGTCATTTTTATATGGAAGCGTCCTCAGGTAGTGTAGATTCAAGTTTGTTCAAATCATGACCACCGGGGATAGGGCAGGGCCGCAATGGACTATCAAAGTTGTACATAGAAATATATAGGAAAAATCTCCTTGTCAGGAACAGCAAAGCCCAGATTGTTCATATTTATTTGGAAACATCCACAGGTAGTGTAGATTCAAATTTATTCAAATCATGACCCCCGGGGGTAGGGCGGGGCCACAATGGAGGATCAAAGTTTTTCATAGAAATGTATAGGAAAAATTTTAAAAATCTTCTTCTCAGGAACAGCAAAGCCCTGATTGGTCATATTTATGTGGAAGCATCCTTAGGTAGTGTAGATTCTATTTAGTTCAAATATAGAATGGGGCCACTTTGAAGGATCAAAGTCTTAAATACAAATATATAGGAAATTATCTTCTTCTGAAGAACTGCAAACCATGATTAGTCATTTTGATATGGAAGTATCCTCAGGTAGTGTAGATTCAATTTTATTCAAATGATGACCCCCAGGGGTTGGATGGGGCCCATTGGGGGATTGAAAGTTTTACATAAGAACATATAGAAAAAATATTTCTTCTCAAGAACAGGAAAGCTATGTTTAGTCATATTGATATGGAAGCATCCTCAGGTAGTGTAGATTCAAGTTCAAATGATGACCCCTTGGATAGGGAGGAGCCACAATGGAGGATCAAATTTTTACAAAGGAATACTGTAGATTCCTAAATATACACGAGGAATTAATTATCGCGTAATTACGCGAGAAGCACCACTCGCGAAATAAAATTACTCGCTTTTATTTTCATGACGCTTTAATATTTGTAAAATCTCTAGATAAATCACCCATTCGCGAATTATTTTTCTCACGATTTGACGCCCTTGGGCCATTTCGCGATATTAAGTACTCGCGTAAAATAAAGAATCTACAGTATATGGGAAAATTTTTTTAAAATCTTCTCAAGTACAATAAAGCCATTTGTTATATTGACATGGAAGCATCATCAGGTAGTTTAAAATTCAAGCCCCCCCCCCCCACCTCCCCCCCACCCCCAGGTAATCTTTTCAAAACTGAACCGATTTGTGCTTTTGCCTAGCCAATGTGCTCAGGTAGGCGATGTGGCCCGTGGGCCTCTTGTTGGAGAATTTATCAGTACTGTGAAATTATGCAAGAATTAGATGTCCATGCAGAGATACAGTCAAACCTCTTTAAGTCGAACTTGAAGGGACCGAGAAAATACTTTGAGATAACCAAGGATTCGAGATAACCAGGGTAAAATACTCAAGAAATAAGTATTGAGACTTCAAAATGACATCGACATATCCATGGTATTTGAGAAATTTGTGTTCAAGATACTGAAGTTCGACTGTATAATCATTTTTTTTTTATCATGTTGATTGTTGTTGTATACACTCAGATATTCTCCAATATTGCATTGCATTTATATTGTAAATTATAAAATCTATGTGCTGAGTGCAAAATATGTTATTTAATAACAATTAGGAGCTTGGAAAATACTTTTAGATAATTGGTCTCTGATCACAGGTAATAATTATTGAATGATAATTAGTCACATTTAAAAGAATCAGGTAAGTCCTGCATGTCTAGACGATGTACAGTTGAACCTCCTTATCTCGAACTCGATGGGACTGAGAAAAACCTTTGAGATATCCGAGGGTTCGAGATATCGAGGTTAAAATACTTAAGAAATACATTGTTAGGACTTCCCATCCAAGGTATTCAAGATATCCAAAGTTTTACTGTATAATTGCATCAATATACAAAATAGAGTTAAAATTCTGTCAATAATAACTATAATGCTGGTAAAGTCTGGGTATATCTTTTTATTTAAATATAATGAGATTGCATGATGTCATTAAGGTATGGCTGATATTAAAAGTAGATCTAAAAATAGGGTGGGAACAAGAAAATAAAATTTTAACTAAAAACTTTTAATTTTTCTGCTTACCCATATGATTATCATGCTCTCGGGTCAGTTATCACCTCATGTGTAAATCTAAAAATAATAGGGATGTCAATTTTGTCAATAATTAATATTCGAATATTCAAAGAAAGTATTCGAATATATTCGAATATTCGATAAAATAAATAAAATCTGGTTTATTTTAAATACTGGTATGCATCATCCTACTCTCATGAAAGGTTTAGCGTTATTCTTATACTGAAGTAAAATTGTATGAAGACTTTTGTATATATACAATAAGGAATTCCATTTGATATTTGTCAATGTTTGAAATAAATAATTGATTTAAATGTAGAAAAGGATAATTTTAACAAATGTTACATGTGTATTTTATTTTATAGTAGCTCCGAGGAACCAGTCGCCTTACCAAGGACAAATACACATTATCAACCTAATAAGAGATATGATTATAATCTTTGATACAATGTTTTTAAAATATAAACAAATATTACCATAGACAATTTTCCTAGGTAATTAACTAATTTCCCGATAATGAATATAAAATTCAAGATTATGTATAACCCGAGATAATTAAGTAATTTACCCATTTATTCTGAAATTGAGCCCTCTACAATTGATAAGTTTACTCTTCAGGTCTTTTAGACATTCTAAGAAGGTTTTCATTTTGTTGTCCTCGATTCTAGATCCGATCGTATTTATTTAATAAAAACTAGGAAAATACGTTTTGTATTATACATAACGCATTGTTGTATAATTCTTTAATACCTTACTCAAAACAAAATAATTTAGTAGATATATATATACGATAAGAAAGTAGTGAAAGAAATCAGGCAATCAAAATTGATCGCTAGTAAATTAAACAGGGATAATTCCAGCACTGTTCTAATCAAAATTTATTAAACACAGTACTTCTTTTTATGAAATCTGAAAAAAATACCGAATATTCGAATCTTAAATTCATATTCGAATATCAACTCATCGAATGAATATTCGAATGTTCGAATATTCGTTGACATCCCTAAAAAATAATACTCTTTAATTCCTGAAATAACAAAAAGTATATTCTCAGGGTTTGACAAAGTTTGTATTGGTTTCAAAACCATTTAAATATTGATTTCAAAACCTTAGGAAATTTGTTGATTTCTGGTAACTCTATTGGACTTTTTCCCCTTTATTTCTGCTGCACTTGGGAAATTATGCAGAAGCTGGAGTTGCAAGTAAATCAAGTTTCTTTCTGTGGGTTCCACCCTGATATGATTTAGATTAATATGTGTATGTCTGATATAATTCCTCAGTTTTTTTCCTCTCTTTCTTAAAATGATAAAATTTTGCAATGAAAAATTTATGAGTCAGAACATGTACAATGTGTGTTATTTGTAGTCAGTTATGCTGAAGTATGTTATTACACAATGAGATGGACAATGAGATGGATGTGAAGTCTGCATGAACAAAAAATATTATTATTGCTGTAAAAATAGATGAGTAAAGACTAGCTGTTTCATCAGAATTGAATATGAAGCATTAAAGCTTTTTCAAGGAAGTCAAAATTACGTCATATTTGTCATATGATAATATATGGTTATAGTTCATTATTTGTTTTGTATTAATAAAAAATGACTTTCTTTTAGGCATTTATTAGTCATTACATTTATGAGTCTGTTCACTATAATTTTCTATACTATAGTATTCATTATTAAAATGTATCAGTGCTGGTAATATTGGAAAGAATTCAGAGAAATTTCCCATTTCATGAAAATGATGCCCATATCTGACTTGAAGAAAAAAGAACTGATATTTTGTTTGCAATTTTGATCACCAGGCTGTTTAAAGAATGAAAAATAAATGCTTTTTGGGAATCCACATAATGATGTAAAAACGAAAAATTGAATCTTGTTGAAATGATAGAAAATTCTGTTGCCTCCATTACAATACAAGGGAGTTGTGGTTAAAATCGTGACTTTTCCTTCCCATAGAAATATGTGGACTATGTCTACTGAGTGCCAAGGAAGACATGGTATTCTATCTGTAAATCATCAAACTTATTGATTTTGTCTTAATCAATCATTACTCAAAAGAGAAGATGGCCTTGAGAAAGGGTTGATAGATGAATTTGGGGTTGTCCCTGGCATAGGTCATTGACGTGACAACAATACATGGTAGAAATTGTCTACATTCATTAACATATATCTAGGTGCTGTGAACCTGACAGCCTTAATAAGAAATATTTCACAGCCAAGATATACGGAAGTGAAATCAAAATGAATTTGGACTTCTGAGAGATGATGGTGTATTGAGTGGGATGTGTGACTTATTGCAAGCTTGATGCACCCATTCTGCACTCAGCAAATGACATATATTTACTTTTGTCTCCCTTTGAAGATTTTTTTTTGTAAGTTGATGGATTATCATATTAATCAATTTTCCAAGTGAAAAACATTTCATTTGTACTTTTAAAGTTATTTTTGTTTGCTTTTTTTCAAGAATTTTCTTTTTAAAATGTGAAAACTGACTTTTCATTTTTCTTGTATGCATTTAAAAGTTGAAGGCTTAGTCATACAATTTATGGTTCACTTGAAGATTTTTATTGCAACGTTTATTTGAAAGAATTTAATTAATTTGTTTCTCTTTGTTATGCTCAAAAGAAAATAGGTTCATTCATATTCATTCAAAAGTTAGGATATATACATATGATGGGCATGTATGATGTGTTCCAGAATTATATATGATTGTTGATGATTCATTATTTAGATGAACTTGAATTAAGTAAACATTTTACTAAATCAATTCATTAATTAAAAATCTTCTGGTGATACCTTAAATTGCTGTAATTTGAGCCAAGTAGATTATTCATCTATTAAAACCAAATGTTCTTATTAATTGTGTCATCTTTTTGCTGATTCATAAGAGTTGAAGCTTTAAATTACTATGTAATAATTTGCAAGAAGTTCTTCAAGAAGGCTGCAGTAAAAGAATAGCTAGTTTAATGGTCCATTCAGAGAACTCATGTTTTTTGACAATGTTTGCAACTTCCTTTTCATGATCTGTAAATGAGGTAATGTTGACCTAATTTTAATGTGCATTTGTCCACACTTGGCTGACTCATTGAGCACCAAGCAGCTTTATCAAGTGTCTGCATTCCAAGAAAGTATTTAATCTTAATGGGCTTGTTTGACATGTGATATATAGTGTGTACATTGAATTCATTTTTGCTTTAGAGCAGTCAAGGTAATGTGCGTCTGACAGGCAGTAGAAGGAAATAAGTGTATTAACATACGCAAGTTTTTTATAAACAGAGGTGCCTTTTATGGAGACAGAGCAGGCATAAACAGTTAACTGGCTTGTGGATGATCATGACACTTGACACTTACTACACCTTACAGATCAGGATTGTCTTTATTGTGGATTAATTCGTCTTAGTTGCAAGGGAACTTGTATGTTTTTTAGACAAGCCACTATGTCTACAGCATCCAATAGGTGCTAAACTGACTTTGGAGTCTTTCTTTGCAATTTGATTTTCTGGTATCAAATCAATGTTTTTATTTTGAAAGCAGTCAGTGATCCTGTTGTGATATGGAATTGTGAATCCGAATTGAAAGTTACCATCTGTGAAAGAATTTTTCCATGTATGAGTTGAAGAAACTAGCAACTTTTTTCTTATGATAGTTAGAATAAAAGGGCATCAAAATAGGGCCTATACTGTACACTAGTTATTACTTCCCTTTTGGAACCACTGTGAGAAAAAATGCACTGATGTGTAATGTGAGTACCAACTTTTTCAATTTTCTTATATTTCATAATTATATTTTGGGTCTAAAAGAATTAAACTATTAGTTTGCTACATTGTATGCAACGCAATTTCTAATTTGAATTCAGAAGTTACTAAGAAATGACTTGGTATACATGCAACCATTATGTTTACCATGCTGCTGAATTTTTGAATTGAGAAAAGAAATATTTCAGGGATTTTTTCTGTAGTCAGAGAGGATTAACATTTTGGTTTGCAAAAGAGTTTCCCATCAATATTTTTGAAGAAAAAAATTGCACTTCTCTTTTTTTCTGCAATTCTTTGCAAGAGTGCATATATTGTCATTATCCTGGTGTTGCAGGAATATAAGGCTTAGATTACAGGAAAGAAGGTAGTTCAACTCTGGACATATTTTGCTGATTACAAGAAATTATACCACAAATCAAGAAATGTGTTAAATTGAAGAGTGCTGTATTTTTTTCTTTTTTTAATAATAAGTTTGAATATTGATAGAGATTTAAGTATTCATAGTTAAATTTTGGCCTCACATTCAGATCATGTATTGTAAAACTAGAAAATTTTATTGCACAGTGTTTCATGTATTTGGGATTTTAAAATATATTTAAAAAGGATGAATTGGTTCAGCTTAACAGGCTAAGTGCAAGATTTAGAATCATAAGTTGTTGAGTATAATGAAATTTTCAGTTTTGATTGTTGTACTATGTGTACATTTGTTTGTAAAGTTCATAATTGAGAATGTTGTGAGATAATGGATCTTTATCTTGCCTTGTTGATGCATGAAAATTTAAGTGCAGGAAACCTCAGGCATTAGGGTGTATTAAAAGAATGTTTTTTTGATGTGAATGTTTTATTTACTTAAAATAACATGATGTTTGATTTGTCAGCATGAACATTATGCAAAACTAGTAATCATTCCAAAGTCGGTCGAATATTGAACAATTTTCCCTCATAAACAAAAATTTCATTTAAAGTGCAGGAAACTTTTCATTGAGTGCTCCATTATTTAGACTAGCAGTGATGTAATAAATGGGGCAAAAGGGTTGATCAATATGTAATTAGCACACCTTGATTTCAGTTTTGGAGATTTCTTATGACGTCATTTTGTTGCAAGTCTGTGATGTACAAAAGAGTTCACTTTTGTTTTTAGTCCCTCTTGTAATTGACAGAATTCATCTGATTAATAGGCTGTTCTAAAATTACGTGTTGTCTCGCAAGTCACAAAAGATGTATTTTTTGTGGATACACTGCTGTACGTTTTGATGTATCTAAGTAGAACATTAGTAACATTTCCGTTGAGAGTGTAACCAGGGACCCACACGTCAAACAGGGAATCTCATTGTTTTTAATCGCTTCACAGAACCACTAACTGTCAACTGTTTGTTTTTTGACATGGAGTTTGAAATTATCATTTTTATTAAGGTTTTGTGTCATGTGGGTATATACTTAAAGGCTGACCTAATTAAAGCTAAATAAACATCATGTGTTCAACTTCAAAAAGAGTACAAATGTCTCAGTTTAGCTTGATGTGGAGTATCAATTATATGCATGGTCAACAAATTTAGATATCTTTATTGTGCATAAATATTCTATTGGTTTTTCCATGTATCATTGTAGTTGAAAAATTGAATATTCAAATTTTTAAATGATATGGTGATAATATATTTCATGTATGTTCTGCGAGAATAATGTGAAGAATGATTCCTAATTGTGGCTGCCAGTTGGTAGGATCAAGTGATAGCTGGTAAAAGGTTGTTAAAGCCATATCTTTATGAATTGTATATATGTTGAGTTTACCCATTTACAGAGTATACAAGAATTTGTAAGGGTGAAAGTTTACTTTAAAATGGTGCAATTTCAGAAGTAAAAAAGAAATGACTTTAAACCATGCTCTGTAATAAAAAGCAGGAAGGCTTCAGTAGAGTATGTTGTGTGTAAAAGTTTCCTGGCCAATTCCATTGATCGCCAAGGGCATGTGACACTTTTAAGAGGATGCAATGGAAATGCTCTGTAATATTTTCATGCAGTCTGTAGTTATGTTCACTCTGAATTCTCTAACAATTTTGAATGAAATATTGCTAACTAACTAGAATGATTACATACTGTTAATCAAGATTTTTTAAATTTCAGAATACAGATAATGAAGTGATATTTGGACCAATGAAGCTGAAACAAAAGAACTTATCAGTAAGTGTGTATACAGTGTATTTTAAAAAAAAATAGAATTTTCTTAGGCCATCTTTCAAAAAAAAAAAAAGATTTTGCTTGCCCTCTCCTGACTCAGGATAGAAAATTGGGTAGATAGAAAGAAACATTTTCTTTTAAAGTTAAAAACACTTGCGAATATGAAGTTAAAATAGTAAACAATGGGATGAGAAAACTTTGGAATGAATAAAAAATAACTGTTTCCTGGAGGTTTAAAAAAGTTTTGAGTTGGACCATTTTTAGTCAATCTTTCGGGAGAGGGCAACCAAACAATTTTTTAAAGATGGCCTTATCTGCAGTTTTATACTATTTTGAAGATTACTTACTTACCCTTAATAAGCATCCACCCCTCAGTCTGACAATAAGTGCCCTATCTTATGGCTTAAAATATTACATTTCCCCTGAAAGCAGAATTTTATTTAACTGAATATGTCTATTTATTGTTGAAAGAAAAAGACTTTAAAATATAATACAGAATAATATAGAGGCAGAAAATTCTTAACTTTGGTATAGAAACATGCAGTCAACTTGCAGAAATTAACAAATTTCCTATATGGTATCATTTATATCCAACAAAAACTATTTTATCCATTCAAGATGAAGGTCTTAATTTGGCATGTGCAATATTATGAGAGGCTTGTTTGTTTGCTTTTAATGTGGGAAAAATAATCATGAAATTTTTAATTGTGATCACTTTTTGAAACACAATAGATAGATCTCTGCAAGTCATCATGATTTTGACTTCGTTAATAATTCAGACCTTACATTTCTTTATTTTACATTTTAACTGTTTCAAAGAAACTATTCAAGATATATATATGTTAGCTTATGTGCTAATATATAATTTGGTGACAATTTATCAATCATGTCTAATTTTTAGCTCACCTTAACGAAGGTGGGGGAGCTTATGTAATACCGTGGGTGTCAGTGTCCCAGGTTAAAGTTTTTGGAGCAGATTTCTTTTCAGGTGTTTGTATGCCCTATATTAATCAGAGATGGATGGGCAATGCTTCTAGTGTGTTTCATTGTACCAGTCAAGGTTTCAGATGCTGCAATTTTAGCTAAAGAATGAGCAGGTTAATGTTTTTGGAGCAGGTTAATGTTTTTGGTGCAGGTTAAAGTTTTTGGAGCAGGTCTCATTTCCAAGTAACTATAAGCCGTATGTTGACCAAACTTGCATGGATGATACATCTAAGGATGCACATTACTGGACTTGCTTTGGATGCTGGATCTGACCTACATTTTGTGGATGAGTGACCAGGTTAAAGTTTTTGGGCAGATGTCATTTCCAAGTAACTATAAGCCCTATGTTGACCAAAATTGCATGGATGATACATCGGATGCACACCACTTGACTTGCTTCGGATGCTGGATCTGACATACATTTCCGGATGAGTGATCAGGTTAAAGTTTTTGGAGCAGATCTCATTTCCAAATAACTATAATTCCTACATTGACCAAATTTGCATGGATGGTACACTTAAGGATGCACACTACTTGACTTGCTTCGGATGCTGAATCTGACCTACATTTTCCGGATGAGTGACCATGTTAAAGATTTTGGAGCAGATTTCATTTCCAAGTAACTGTAAGTCCTATGTTGACCAAACTTGCATGCATGATACATCTAAAGTTTAAAGATGCACACTACTGGACTTGCTTCGGATGCTTGATCTGACCAATATTTTCTGGATGAGTGACCATATTAAAGTTTTTGGAGCAGATCTCATTTCTAATCAATTATAAGTCCCATATTGACCAAACTTGTATGGATGATACATCTAAGAGTGCACCCTACAGACTTGCTTTGGATGCTGGATCTGACCTACATTTTCAGGAAGAGTGACCAGGTTAAAGTTTTTGGAGCAGGTCCATTGCCAAGAAACAATAAAGCCTATCTGAACCAAACTTGCATGGATGCTGCATTAATTAAGGGACGAACACTCTTAAAGTTGCTTCAGATGCTGGATTTGATTATATTTTCTGGATGAGTGACTAATTTAAAGTATTTAGATAAGGCCATTCCCAAGCCCTTTCAGATCAAAATTGCATATATGTTGCATATAGGGATGCACACTACTAGATAATTAGTTTAGTGTGGTACTTTGACTTACTTAAAGACAACATTCGTTGAGGTGAGCTCTGTAATCTCTGATTACCTATGGGTTTTTTTTTTTACTTTGACTTTCCCAGTGACCTTTGACTTTTCTATTTTGTATAAAACTCAGTTTTAAAGAAAGAATTCAAGATCTTTTCATCAAAATTCATACACTAACACAAATTTTATATTGCATTACTATGAATCCTGGGGAGGGCATTCATGTCCTGTGGACATATTTCTACTTTAACTTTCATATAAGATGATCTGAGTTTAAATATAGTTTGAAAACAGGTCAACATAAAATAAAATTTGAATTGCTTTACTTCAGATTGATGCCATTGTTACTTTATATTGGGTTTTATGTAGGTCAAGGAGTAAAAATTTTAAGTGTTACCCTCAACTTCATGCAGTATTTATTATGTAATACTGAATGATTTATATAAATAAAGGGCACATAGATTCTGGGCTCAGTAGATATATATATTTTTTGAATATCACCCATTGTCAAGCAGTGTTTACTGTTGCTAAGTTGTTTCATCGTTCATAGTGTAAGTGTTCTTAAAATGTTTCTTGATGAATCAAATTCATTACAAGTATTTACATGAAAGTATAATATAACTGTAATATTTTTTTGTTGTTGTGTCTGTTTTTATTAATCAAAAACAAGCAATAATGAAGTCTGGCATGACTAGCGTAGCAACTTCTTGGTTTCAATGTATGATTTCAACGTACTGGCTCTGAGGCCATGGGACGTAATGTGTTCACTATTGATCTCATGCAGTCTCACTTTTCCACTATTAATTCCTTTTGCAAAAGTGAGACTGAGATCAAAAAGTGAGCTCGTCCATGTTTCAGTGCCCCAGAGCTTGGTTAATTGTCCAGCTAAATAGTGAAAATAAAAATTTCTGAAAAAATAGCTGTTCTGTCAAAAACATATTCAAAAAGTACTAGTCAAGCTTGAAAATTTACTGGCAACCTCTTCTTTCCCGCTGTATGTCAATTGAGGCATATTGTTCACTTTTTTGCCAGTATGGGTAATCCAGAACTAGGGTAAGTCTTGGGCTCTTTGAACCTAAATTCATATATTTACTTCTTTCTTTAAAAATAAAGCTACAACTAAGGTATTTTTTCTGAAAATAGATTAAAACTGCATATTTAATTGATGTGACATCATATAAAATTCCTCACATTTTCAGGGAATTTATTAATATATTAAGTAATATTGAAAAGTTTTCATTTATGGTTACACAAATGAGTGAATTTTAAGATTTACAGGATATTTAATAAGTTTGAAATATTTGACACAAGGTATGTCTAAGTCACTGTCTATACCTTGTGAGTGATTGAAGGGTAACTCAATCATTTTATTAGCCAATATCATTCAAATTAATGACAAGACTATAAGTCAGCAGGAGAAAACTGTCTTATTTCCTGTAATTTGGAGATGATGAATTGTCATTCGGAGTTTACTGTGGTGACCTAATTTACAAATTGTCCTTCTCAGGCATTGTGGTTCACAGAGAGAGAAAAAAGTGATAAATTGTACTTCTAAGCTAACACTGTGGAGTGTGTTTTCATTCAAAGTATCGTGACAATCATTAGCCTAAATGCAATGAAACAAACTGTCTAATTACAGGGGAGACACTTTTGAGTGTATATTCATTATGGCTATATCTTTTTTACGCATTATTTTAATGATAATTATTTTTATTATAATAAATTCAACTTACATATCATCTTTGTTTTCTTAGTAATATAAATATTTTTATATCTGCATGAAATTTCTGTAAGTTAATGGAAACACATAAGTATGTATATCCATTAAATAATTTAGAATGGTTAATTTGAAAGTATATATTAAGTAATGAAATCATACAAAGAAATATAAAGTAAGAAGGTAGTTATTTTAATTTACACACATAGACATAAATGAAGATATACCTTTATGTTTTATTTTAAATTTACAATAATTTCTTTAAGAAAGATTACTTTTTTATGAATACATTCGTCTATTGTAGTCCTATGACTCTAACAACTAAATAGCAATGATCAGTCTCGTATTCAGAGGATTTGGATGCTCTGTTGGCAATATATAGTCATAAATAATACTGGCAATATTATAAAAATAGACTTTTTTTGAAAATAGAAACAGTTTAAAAATGTGTAAAGAATTTTCAACTTCTCCAAATATATATTTTAAAATATATACTAAAGAGGCATAATTTATTTTTTCTTGGAATTATAATAAGCTGCATGCATAGTGCTGACTGAAAAAGTCAGCAATATGTATAGTTGCCATCTTCAGTAAGTTGTGTGGGTTTATAATGTAGAATTATTAATGGAGATTAAATAGCTTCCACTGTAATTGTCATTAAAAGCTCACTGTTTTACTTAAGAAAAAAAAAGCATTCTTCACTTAAACAGGAAATGTAATGTAAAGAAGCTAAAACAAATATCAATTGTTTGTTGTTGATCTTTTTTTTTTTTTTTGGTTATTAATATAAAAGCAATTTTTTTGACAGTATGAAAAGACAATGTCTTTGTGAAATTGATTATTATTAATTATTTGTGAATTCCTGCTTTGTTATTTTTCAGCATGATTGTGTGTGTTTAAAAAGTTGATTGATCTTCTGTATTGATGGGATTAGAGAATGAACACAACATTACCAATGAATATTAAAACTGTTTACTAATACTGGATTCATTTGTTCTAATGATGATACAGTGCAAATACTTATGGTTGGGGGATTTTAATTGAGTAAGTCTGATTGATTTCTGTTCTGTTTTAGTGTTATTTGTTTTGGGAAAAAATTGATCAATCAATTAAGCCCATAGCATAAGGGCTCGGTTTCAGGATGGTGTATTTTGTGTATTGTGTGGGTTTTTTTTCTATGTCTATATATTCTGATTATAATAAAAATTTAAAACGCTGAAATTCACAATTATAAAAATGTGACGGAAGTGAAGTTTTCTCAGAATATATTCTCGTAACATATTCATAAAGGATGTTATTTTGCTTGATATGTTCTGTGCTGGTTTAATTATATGAAAAGTCTGAAACATCATATAATATTCCCGTATTTTCATCAATACATCTTCTGTATACAAAATGCCACATAATTAGTATATAAAGTTTGTGAATGAGAATAGTTCCAATGGAAGCCAGTGTTTAGTAAGAATTTCATCCCTGTTTATTGATAGAGAGTGGGAGGGTAATGGTAAAGTTTGTGGTTTCTTTTTATTAGGAATTTTTACACTTATTACATTGCTAATCACTCATTCTTCATTACATAGCAGTTTTTAAATTCATTAATAATTGATTCAAATGAAGTACTGCCAATCCTTTGAAGAAGATACAATGGTATAATGAATCATATTTTTTACTACATTTTATATTCTTTTATAAAATGCATGAATTATAAAGTTGAGGTTATAGTTGCTCACTGACATTTTCCACCTGTAAGCAATGATTTGAGAAAATTTGCAAATACATGGATATTTTCTAAATCTTGTACGGTAACATTGGTAGACACTACTATTACTCAGAGACAAGTTATCGGGTCAAGGTGAATCAGTGTCGGCCAAGCAATGATGAACAGGAACACCAACACTTGATAATGCACTTCACTTTGCAGTGTTCAAACATGAAGGTACAAAATAACATCTGTGTCAACATGCTTTGCATACTCAATCAAGTGTTAAGAGCTGATGAATGTAAAAATTTGTTATACTTTTATCCTCTTGAATTATATGCATATGATGAAGATAATTTTAGTTAAATATAAACAATTTGATTTTTGTATAAATTAGTTTTTCAAATTTATTTAGTTTATTGCGATTCTGGAAAATTATTTTGCATGCTAATATTTTCTCTCAGTCACAGAGGAATTTTCCAGGGATGGAATATAATGGATTAAATCATGATAATAGTAAGGTGTGGTTCACATCTTGTGGGGCAAAATGACACAATCTAAACAGGATTCTTAGATATTTTATAGTAAAATTTAGATATGCTTGTACTGATTATATTGTTGGTTTCTTCTTTCTATGTTATTTGCAATTTGAATATCATTATATCAATTATCATTTTTGACTCCTCATTGTCATTTAATCTTTTGATGTTACAAATGAAGGTTCTGTTCTCCTGCATTCATTTGCTCTAATGTTTCAATAAAGAGTGTCATTATTTTTTTTTTTTAATCTTTTCTGCCTTAATGTCATAGGAAGTTTATTGAACTTTGAATCATGAGTTCATACTGTTTCTATTAAAGTGATTCATTAAGAGTTGGGTAGTATTTAAAAGGTAAACTTTTGTAATTTTAGATATTACTGGTGTTTGCCAAGGAGGATGCACAGAGCGATGGTTTTTGGTGGGCAGCAGACAAAATGGGCTATAAGTGCTTTATAGCTCATAATGCTGAAGGAGCCCTAGAGTGTTACTTAGACAAACATCATGATGTGGTCATCATTGACAACAGAAGCAGCAAAAATTTTGATTCTGAAGCTCTTTGTCGGTAAGTTACTACATTACTACGTGTTTAAAGATATAATACAAATACAGCATTGATTTTCCATTTTTTTTTTACTCGATAAGTTACAACAGTTAATATAGGATTAAATGTTCTTTTTTCAGAATTTATTGATGAGTAAACTCATGCCTTTGAACTCACAAACTGAATAAAAGTGCGAAGCACTTTTATGTGAAGTTTGTGAGTACAAAGACATGAGTTTACACATCGATAAATTCTGAAAAAAAGAATGTTTTATTCTTATAATTCCAATTACGAAGTTTTAAAATTATTTCTCTTTGAAGCCTCCATACAATCCACTATTTCTGTACACAGCGTAGGAATACTTTATGTCGCAATGTGGAAATGAAATGTAATTGAGATGAACATCGATAAAGTTTAACTTAAATTGTCAAACATTCAATAAAACAAACTTATGAAAACTCTTCGAATATTGCTTAAGTCAATGAATTGTAAATGCAAGTAGACTTCAGAAGAATTCGTCCTTGACCATGTTGACATTATCGACAAATGTTCTAAAATGAAAGTAGCATACCGACGACACCTTTGATTTGCTCTGGTTTGTTTAAAAACGGAACAAAATATAGGATGTAGAATTATGAATTTTATGCTTATTAGGCAAGAGTCTGAGGTACGTTTCTCTTTCCTATCAGCAACCAAGAACTGAGCTGATTTGCTTAGCATTAGGAACAACAATAATATCCTTTGAGAGATTTAAACAAAAAATCACAATCCTGATCTGACAGTGACATAAACTTAAAATTCCTGTCTTTTAGTCCTGTATGTTGTCAGTATTGTATTTATTTAATTTAAAGTTTCTGTAATTGTTGAGCTAAAACAGAATAGAAGTAATGAATTGTTTCAATTTTTTTTTACAGTAAAAGCTAAGCCAAGAAAGTAGTTCTAGTTGAGAGATTTATTGATGTGTAAACTTTTTCTTGAATTTGTTCTCGTCCAATCAAAACACAGGAAATCAATAAATAAAATAGAATAGAATTATTATGTGTTTAAAAAAATTATGTTGGTGTTATTAGTCATGTTTTATGTTTCAAACAGTAAATAGTTTTATGTATGAAATATTAAATATCAAAGGGATCTTCATATTTAGTCAAAGTTTAAGTCCAAAGCTTTATGTCAGATCAAGGTCCTGATGAAACTTCAATTCGGTCAATAGTCCATAAGGACTTTCTTATTATGCCCCCGTTCGAATGAAGGGAGGGCATATTGCTTTGCTGCTGCTGTCTGTTGGTCAGTCTGTCTGTCTGTAGGTCCACCAACAGTTTCTGTTCATTTTCCTCGCAGTGTTTGCGCATAATGAAATGAAATTTGGTATACAGATTTATCATAAGAATATCTAGGTCAACCTGTTTTGGGTACAATCGAGCAATTTTTGACAGAGTTATTTCCCTTGGACTTTGAAAAATTCCAATTATTTACAGTTTCCATTCATTTTCTTTGGAGAGGTTGCACGTACTGAAATGAAATTTGATATACGTATTTATCATAAGTCTATCTAATTCAAGTTATGTTTTGGGTATGATCAAGCAATTTTTGACTGAGTTACCTGTATGCCCCTTGGACTTGGAAAAAGGACAAGTGCACTTCAGCAATGCTTAATGGGCCCTTTTTCTGTGCCGTTTTACTTTACAATATATTACCAAATCGTTCTCTTTTGGTAATAGTTAAACACAAGTGGATATTTCTAATTAAAATCACATTAAAATGTCACCTAAATCAGCATGGATTTGAAACAAATGAAGATTTTCAAATGCATATAGATACCCCAAATCCGGAAAAGTCGCACCGAACCTATTTTGAGTTTCATTTATTTAAATCAAGGGGAGGAGACATTTAAATCGACACTCAGTTGAACAATCTGATGGTGGATCATTGACGGGCACGTTTGCCGAATGATACTTCTTGCAGTATTTTACCTGTGAAAAAATCGAATGAAGTTGTATAGATGCCTGTAATCATAGTAATCAAACTAAGAAATTTGCACGCTTGCATTTGAAATAATACAATAAGTATTTACATTAGTTCCTTTAAATTTAAAATAAAAAAAAGGAATTTAGGTGGCTTTCAATACCAGTACCATTTTCTTGCATGAATGTTAAAAATGTTCGATACTTTTATGTATGATGACCTTTTTAACAAGACTAAACTCTCCTAACCCTCCCGTGTTCCTAAAACCAAATACATACAAACTTCTCTATGCAACATGACTTCGATATAATGATACAAAACGTGGCTATGTTTTACAGTGAGCACCTTTGAGGAATGTTTACTTGGGTAGAACTCACGTGACTACCGGTATTTTAAATAATTTATTCCACAGGTGGGTTCAACATAGGTCATACAGGTAAATAGCTCTCACTTGCTATAGGGAAAACATTGAACTTTTCATTCATTTTTAATATTTTAAGTACCAGCCTAATCTTGTACAAATTTCCTACTTTCACACAATTTTTATAAATGTATAATGCGTTTTTTGCCATTCGCACAAGTTTGTACAACGTTAGGCTGACAGTAAACAAAAGCTTTGAAATGAATGACCGTCCTTGATTTACTATAGAAAATCACAAATGTCGACTGACCCCTAACGCATTGTATGGCTTTGCTCTATGTATATTCATGAATTTCAGCGATAAAATTTGTTCAATCTTATGGTTTAGATATCAATTAATAATTTGAGATGAAAAATTATGCTTAATTTGATTCTTCATTTTTTCACATTTTACCGGGGTCCATAAGTGCACTCGTTTCATTTTCTTCGCAGAGGTTGCACATACTGATATGAAATTTGTTATACATATTTATCATAAAAGTATCTAGGTCAAGTTCTGTTTTGGTTACAATCGAGTAATTTTTGACAGAGTTATGCCCCTTTGACTTAGAAGAATTCCTGTTATTTTGGGGGGGGGGGGGGGGCATAAGTGTTTCAAACAACTCTTGTTAATATAGTTTTGATGTTTTCACAAGTCAACACATATATCCAACTAAAAGGCATTGAATTTGTTGCTTGTTACATTTTCTTTAGTTTTCCTTTCTTTTCGTAACATATAATGTATGTCACAAACTGTGATGTTTTGAGACATCATAGCTAAGCAATTGTGAGATTGAAAAGTGTAAACATGGACTTTAGCAACAATTTGGAGAAACTTTAGTCTGTGCTCTCTGTAAAGAGTATTTTCTTTATTACACTTTGTGAAGGGGAGGAAAATTGAAAGCTCTGTTGTGATTTTCATATTTTGTACAATCTGTACAATTAAAATATATCACTTGCAAAAATATCAATTTTCAGGGTTCGACACTAACGTTAGTCCGTTAGTCTCAGACTAATACATTTTCATTCGGACTAATAAAATCTGGGACTAATTAGTCCGAACGGACCAGTAAAAATTCCTAGAAACAATATGTATAATTTACCAATGTCCGATTCTCCACAAGATTCTTGACAGGTCGTTAGACAATTTCAAGTCAGCGCTTAATATTTTGACTGATTGATATGAAAAACTTTTTAGCAATCATAATTTATATGACACATAAAAGAAAGATGGCAGACATTTTGGATTTAATGTAAAGACAAAAGAACGAGGTCGGGAATACCATTGTACTCGTTGATCTCGAGATTTCAATGAATCTGTGCTGTGGAATAAATAATTTCACGTAAAATAAAATGCTTTGTTTATTTTTAAAAAGTATAAAAACATTTACTGAAATGTTTATTTTTAAATTAATGTTACAAAACATTGATGTTTCCTTTTTTGACGGACTCATAAAATTGCATGCGGACTAGTAAAAGTAAAGAAGCACTAGTCCGGCCGGACTAAAACCTAAAAAAGTTAGTGTCGAACCCTGATTTTATTCAAGGAATAAAATACAGTATGTCACTGTTGAAATTGTAATACCGGTAAATAAATCATACATGTTTTTATTGCTAACATTGCTAACCTCCAATATTAAAGTCTGTGAAGGACAGATACATGTATAGATTTGATATCTTCTCAAGATTTAAACCTTTGAAGAGGAAGTATATATATCAATGAAGAAGACCGTAAAGTAAAATATTTAGTATATATTGGTAAGAAATGGTTGGCCTTTATATGCTAGTAATGATTAAAATGTTAATGAATTCACAAGACACAATTTCTTATGAATGTTGAGATGCTGCTTTCTTATTTGTCTTGTTGTCTGAATAATTTATAATATGTGCAAGGTGATACTTGGAATGTGAACAATATTCAGGTTTACAGAATTTTCATTATAAAAGATAAATACCTTAATGATGGTAATTATATGTTATCAGTAGGAGAATTCAGGTCTCTTTTGCCTGTGGTCATATAGACCTTGTGGAGTGGTACTCAGTCAGATCTTTGTCAGGGATATTGGCTGAAAAGGAGTGTTAAATAATAAGTTGGAATATGTTTCCTGCTAAATGTAATGTCAGGTAAAGCTTCAAAGAATTCTCTTTTAACAACAGGATAAGCTGACATCTTGAGCTTCAATTACTGTTTGTGGGGTGGGAGGCAGTATTCCAGTAAATAAGGCCTATTTGATTTATGGTAATATTAGGGAACTGTTCTTCACAACTTGCCAGTTCATCTTGTTGATATTTTTAAAAGAGATTTTATCTATCTATGTGCATATCAGAAGGGGGGAAGAATGGTAAAGATATATAATATTCTGAATTTAGCTGATATCTAATGTTTGATCAGATTGGGAAATTCATCCCAACAATTGAAAGTCAAATACAAACTTCAGTCATGATGTATTCATGAGATGTCAATTTGAAGACCTTATTGAAAGCACATTAATGGGAAAATAGACATATGGATAATGTCATACAACAGAGAGAAGTGTATTCATGGTTCTTGATGCATGTAAATTTTCATCACAATCAAGATTAATGGAATTTCAGGATTTCTTGGAAAGCTTTCTTCAGTAATAAAGTAATGATTCTTTTATTTTCTTTGAGAATCGTCTTGTTCAGGTTGAGATTTTCATCCATAATTTCAGTAGCCAGTTTGTCTGTTTGTCCATTTTTGCATATATTCATTTACCACATTCATTATTAGACTCATGCAATGAGCACTTAAGTCAGTACAAGCATTCTCCTTTATCAAATCAGAAAATATATTTTCCTTTCCTAATGACTTAATAAACTAAATGAATATCAATTGAAATCATGGTTGGCATGTAAGAGAAGATCAGAACACAGGCATTTGCTGGTAGATCACTTTAATCCAACTGATCGACAAACTGGGGGTGTAAAAAATTACTCTTTTGTATATTCCTGCAGGTTTGTTAGAATAAAGCGATTTACAGACCTGTGGATCAGAAGTATACGTATTACAGTGTTGAGTAGCAGTAACAGATATATATTGTTTATTATTATGGCTTATATATATATATGTATATGCTGAAATTCAAGAGTTCACTAAAAGTTACATTTACTATGTTAAATAATGTGCAAGTGTAATTAATTTTGTGGGTGTAAAAAAATGAGTGATTGACTTCAAGATTAAATAAATTTTATGTTGTCTTTTCAATGGCTGATTAGATGGACCGACAACACAGTAACTAGAGCAAGGTAAAACTGATTAGCTATGTGTTTATTGCCATGCATCCAGTGCGTAACGCAGCTGTATGAAATCAGTATGCAGTTGAACTCGATGGTTGGTCAGGTGTAAAAAGTTGTCTCCATTTCACTGTCTGCTTGAAATGGGATGTTATTGAAATATGAAGACCTTATGATTTTGGTTATATGTAGTTTATTTATTTCAACATGTATGCATTAAGTATTCAAAAATTGTTTATGGCATATCAAATGAATTTGCCAAAGGAAGACAGGAAAGTTACATAAAAGACTTTAGTACAGGTTGATTCATGTCAAAACACTTGGAATTTGATTTTCCTGTATGCTTCTAATATGCAGTAATTTTTTTTTTTACTGTTTTAGATCAATGAGGGCAACTAAGTCCAGTGATCACACTGTAATTGTGGCAATCACAAAAAGGGTGTAAGTATACATGGTGTTAAGATTTGATTGTGAAGTCTAACTTGTATGAGGTTTGTCCGGTAAAATTGTAGACATTGCGTTTTTATCAAAAAATAATTCATGGTCTGAGCTGAAATTTGCAACAAATGTTTATTTATCATATTTGCAGTGTTGATCATTTTTCACTCTAGACTACTTGTCCACGATTTTACCGGACATTACCCTCATACATCTGTTAAGATACAAAAAGATGCAGTTATATATACAAATAGCAAGATGTCACTTACCTCTGTATTTGATTATAACTAAAATTCACATCTTGCTCTCTTATTAGCTCACCTGAGGTATTCTGTTCAAAATGTGTCCATTTTCTGTCATTGTTGTCATAAATTTTCACATTTTCATCATCTTCTCCAGAACCACTTGGCCAATTTCAACCAAACTTGTCCTTAGGTGTCCCCTTATCCATTGGTAAAAAGAATTCAAGTTTGTTTAAATAAAGGGCCACAACTCTTCCAAATTAAGATATTAAGAAATATTAAAACTTGGGTGTGGTTGTTTAAAAATCTTCTTGAGAACCACTGGGCCAGAAAAGAAGAAACATGTGAAAGCTTCATGGCATAGCGTTGATTCAAATTTGTTCAAATAATGACCCCTTGAGATAGGGTGGGGCCACTATGGTTGATCAAAGTGTTATTCTTTGAAAATTCTTTGACTCAAGAGCAGCAAAGCTGCATATTTATATGGAAGTATCCTCAGGTAGTGTAGATTCAAGTTTGTTCAAATCATGATCCATGTGGAAAGGGTTGGGCCAGAATGGAGGATCAAAGTTTTACATGCATACGTAGGAAAAAATCTTTAAAAATCTTCTCAAGAACAGCAAAGCCAAGACTAGTCTTATTTTTTAGGAAGCGTCATCAGGTAGTGTAGATTCAATTTTGTTCAAATCATGACCCCCTGGTGTGGGGTGAGGCCACAATATGTGATCAAAGTTTTACATAGGTATATATAGGAAAAATCTTTTCATTTCAGCAAAGCCATGATTAGTCATAATTATATGGAAGCATCCTTAGCTGGTGACTAGATTCAAGTTTGTTCAACTCATGAACCCCCCCCCCCCTTTTTGGGGTAGTGTGGGGCCACAGTATGTGATAAAAGCTTACATAAAAATAAATAGGTAAAAGAATCTGTTGATGAAGGGTCATAGTTGCTCCAATGGGCATCTTGTTTATTTTCATGAACCCAAATAAGTCATTCAAATAAACTCTGTCCATGCATAATGGATAATGAAAAATGTTGTTTACAATAAACCCAGGTGATTTATAGGCCCAATAGGTTGGATGTATCATGTAATACTCGGAATCTCACATTTTTTTGTATTACACAAGTCACTATGATTAATAAAATGTAGATATTTGGTCTGTAAAAATTGTTCCATTAACCAAGAGCACAATTTGCTGATCATTGATCAATTCTACATGTATATGCTGCTGTAAGTGGAATGCATGACCATGTAATTACAGTAAATTGTATTCCTATTTCAATAGGGTTAATGATGTATAAATTGAAATGGGTAAAACATTTATAAAAGATCTTTTGTACTTGTCATGCACAAATGTTTGCCAATAAGTTTTTTTTCTCTCTGGAGCGTAAAGGGTTTTTAGCTCACCTCAATGAAGTTGGAGGGAGCTTATGTAATACCCTAGGCATTGATGTCCCAGGTTAAAGTTTTTGGAGCAGATTTCTTTTCAAGTATGTTCTTTTATGCCCTATTTTAATCGGAGATGGATGGACAATGCTTCTAGTATGTTTCATTGTACCAGTCATGGTTTCAGATGCTGCACCTTCAACTAAAGAATGACCAGGTTAATGTTTTTGGAGCAGGTTAAAGTTTTTGGAGCAGGTTCATTGTAAAGTAACTGTAAGCCTTATATTGACCAAACTTGCATTAATGATACGTCTAAAGACTACTGGACTTGATTCGGATGCTGGATCTGACCTACATTTTCCAGATGAGTGATCAGGTTAAGTTTTTAGAGCAGGTTCATTCTAAAGTGACTTTAAGCCCTATGCTTACCTACTTTGCATTGAAGATACATTTATTGATGCACACTAACAGAGTTGCTTTGGATGCAGGATCTTACCTACATTTTCCAGATAAGTGACCTGGTTAAAGTTTTTGGAGCAGGTCACTTACCAAGAAACTATAAGGGATATCTGAACCAAACATGCATGGATGATGCATCAAGGGATGCACACTACTAGTATTGCTTCAGATGCTTGGTTTGAAGTACATTTTTCAGATGAGTGGCCAGGTTAAAGTTTTTGGAGCAGACTCATTCCAGTGTAACTTCAAGCCCTACCTTGACCAGACTTGCATGGATGGTGCATCAAGGGATGAACACTTTCAGCCTTAAATGTTGGATTTGACATACATTTTGTGGATAAGTGACTAGTTTAAATTTTTTAGAACAAGTTCATTCCCAAATAACTGCAAGACCTATCAGACCAAAACTGCATAAATGTTGCATCTAGGGATGCACACTATTAGATTATTAGTTTATTGTGGGACTTTGCCTTACTTAAAGATAACATTTGTTGAGGTAAGCTTTGTAATCTTTGATTACCTATGTTTAGCTACTCAGTTAAGCATCGGTGTGAGATACTGTCTGTCAGTGAAAAGACCATGTTAATATCTTTAAGAGCACTGTTCCTTTTCAAGAAGAGGAATAAGAAAAGAGGGAGAGGGAGATGTACAAGCTTATAGAAAAGGCAAAGTATAAATATTGCCTATTTGATTGTGAGATTGCTTCAATTATAAACTTTGTCCTAGTACAAAAAGAGCAATGAACTTTGAGGATTCACCAAGAATTCAGAAATAATGCTTGAGTTTTGTCATTTTGTGGCTTATTTTCAGCATTCCAGATCTTATCAGTTGGAGTAAATTTGAAGAGTATTATTTGCACTCATATCATCCTCTGATTAGAAAAGACTAAAAATAGACCAAATTTGAGCTAATGTAATTTGTTCTAGACCCTAAAAATAAGAACCACTTGAGAAGTTTTCTAAAATTAGAGAAAACTTCACCCATTTTGGTCTCATTTTGCCTTTTAGAGGTGATTGGATATATGAGGTACAGTAAGTCGGGACAAAAGTAGACCTCCTTTATCAACATTTGAGAACCCCTACCTCACTATCTCAACAAGCCAGTTTTACTGACATATGTAACAAAAATCTGGTTACTGACCATACAAGGACCACAAGATAGCATTTATCTGACTTAATATTCTAAATGACAGACAAGATGTTTATCCTCTTTGCTTGCTTTTATTGTTCTTTTTTGCTGTTGTAGGATTATGGATTGTAGGAATGCTAATGTGCTGTTAAGTTTTGTCCTTTACTTTCAGTGCACCAGAAAAAGAGGAACCTTCAATACTTTCACTGTTGAAAGCAGGATTCAACAAGGTAATTCAAAGATTTCAGTGTTTAAAAATATAAAAAGTATATGTTAAAGTAATTATTTGAGAAAGCAGGATTTCAGTTCCCCAAGAGTTTAGTTCCCTGAAGTGATGGAAATGGATTTATTGGAGGGAAAACATCCTCCTGTTTATTTCTTTCGTCTTTTGTTCATCGTGTGCTGATATTTGACATTTCAATTTCTTCTTTTGTGGCTGAATCAGTTTCAACCAATTTTGGTGTATAGCATGAAGATGCATGTACCACACTTCCTTCAGATGCTGGATAATTGACCTACATTTCCAAAAGAGTAAATAGGCTTAATCCCTACCTATATCAAACTTGCATGGATGGTGTATCTAGGGATGCACACTACCACACTTGCTTTGGATGCTGTATCTGACCTACATTTTCTGGATGAGTAACCAGATAAAATTTTTGGAGCAGTTTCATTCTTAAGTAAAAGTAAGTCTTACCTGGACCAAATATTCCTGGATGATGCATACAGGGATGCACACTACCAAATTTGGAATGTTGGATGTGACCTGCTTTTTCCGGGTGAATAAAACAGGTTCAATTTTCAGAGCTGGTCTATTCCTAAGTAACTATAAACCATATGGTGACTGAACTTGCATTGATGATGCTTGTTAATAAGGATGCACACAAACAGATCTGGAAAGCTGGATCTTCCATTTACAGGGTTATTGAACAGTATTTTTTTTTTTTTGGAGTGGTCCATTTTCAAGCTATCTGTAGATCCTACCTGGACTAAACTTGTAAAGATGTATCTAGGGATGCACACTACCAGAACATTTGTTTTCTGTGAATTTTTGCCTTTCTTATAGATAACATTCAACAAGGTGAACTTTGTAATATTTGATAATCTATGTTTCTCATTTATTTAAATAAGCTATAGTGATTTCTGTTCCTCAATTCTAAGATGTCCTTGAACATTTTTCCTGGGAATAAAGGCTGGTACCCTATGTTGAAAATGATAAAATAAACTCATTATTTACACCTATATACCATGTAATTCTCTCAATGTCCAAAAACATTTTTCATTAGTGTATAGAAGGTCCTTAGTTTATGAAATAAAATCTTCATTCTCATTAGGGTAAAATTTGGGAATACATATATAATGTTTGTAGATAATTGAGGATTTATTTATTGTTTGCAGAGGATTCCAGAAAACCACAATGTTAATTCCTGCATAAATGAGTTACTTAGTTTGGAATATGGTGAGGTTAGAAGTCAGTTGAAGCTCAGGGCCTGCAGTGCTGTGTTCTCGGCACTAGATAACATTTCTGATGCTGTACAGATCAGTAATGAAGACAACCAAATACAGGTGAGCTAACACAAACAAAGACCTTAGTTATTGAAGAAAATGTGAAAGATGCTGGTTAGAAGGGAATTTCTTCATTTTTCTATCATTTTTCTTCATCACTTCTCTTCAGACACAACATCATTTGGTAGATATGGGACAAATTTGACCTTATAGGCACTAAGCACAGAAGATTTTTTTATGTGATTAAGATGACGAGATATCTATTCTGCCAGGTGTTCTTGGTGTGTGACTATGCTAATTTGATGTTGGTTCATTACATTATGGAAGCATTAATGTACATCATTAAATTCAGATTTATTTTGTCACTTTATCAAATAGAGTGTTAGATTTTAAGGACATTCTGAAGGTTAATATGTAAATATAAAATCTGATTATAGAACTTTTTTCCACAGCTATTGTAGCCTATGACCTTTTGCAATACTCAAAATCAAACAGCTGGTCTAATTTTGTCCAAATTTGATAGATTCATGTTGATGTTTTTGTATAATGTCTATTGCTGAATACAAATTATCAACATTTACAAAGCTGAGTCATAATTTAGATAATTCTTGTAGATTAATTAAAACTAAATTCCACCCTCTACTGTATAATTATTTTTTGTAAATGATGAGTACCTATACCAAAAAAAGTCATTTTGTCATCACATTAAGCTTTCTTTTTATTTAAATTCATCAATGAAGTGATTTAAGTATATATATATATGTGTGTTCATTAAAAGTCGATTTTTATTTTAGTATGTTAACCCAGCATATGAGAGGCTAACAGGCTTCTCAGCTGAGGAGGTGATAGGAAAAGATGCGACAGAAATGGCCAAAGTGGACCGAAACAAGACAGACCTACATGACAGCATCAATAATCAACTGAAAAAGGGCAAGGTCAGCATACTTTGTGAAATTTTCTTATTATAGGTATGCAAATAAAAGAAATACTATGTGTATAACAGAAAATTACTTCAAAATTCAATTATTTAGCTATGTAAAATTGCATTGATTATAATTTTTTACGTGGAAGCTAATTATCTATTCAAGATATGTTGTTTGATTGTTGATCCAAGGTAGACCACTTTTTTTTTTTAACCTTCAGCAAATTTAGGTTTAAGTCACTTCTGCCCCCCCCCCCCTTTTTTTTTTTTTTTTCCTGAGGGCAAGGATATCATATTGTGTAGTTGTTTAAAGCTAAAAATGTAATATGATGTGAATACAGTTTAAAACAATTATTTTGAAAAGTTGACTTGCATTTTAAAATATAAATTGATATATAAATCTTACTGGTACTTCATTTAGTTCTGGGAAGGTACATACCATACGCGAAGAAAAAGCAGTGACGTTGGTGTGACCAGTCATTGTGTTTTTAGTCCTATACTGGGACCAGGAGGGTAAGTGGACTTTGGCAATATAATAAAATATTGTATAACTCTTTGTAACAAACTTTTATTAAAGTTAAGTTAAAGACCCTGTTATGCTGAAGTAACTGAGTATCTTTTAAGGACACATCTTCAACTCAGTTTGACTGTATGTGCTGTCTGAGTTCAGATTTGTTCAAATGTTGCATGTTGATAAGTACAGTTTGTTAACAACTGGACTAAAGGATACTGAAATATTTCCTCCTGAAATTTGAACTGACAATAATATTTATGCATTAAAATAGTAAAAGCCTAATGCAAAGAAAGATATAGAAGGAAGAAAATATAGATATGTATGTACATTATTCTTTTACAGGAAACTTTCCCATATTGTTTCTGTACAAAAGACCAACCCAGATACCTCATACACTGACAGAATAAAAGAAGCCGAGTACAACTTAGCCAATGGTAGGTACAGTCTCCCAGAACAACTGTCAGCTTCACTGTTGTCAGTAGCATTGGATGTTGTTACTTTCTGTAGTTTCATTCCATATGTGTTAGAGCGTGCTGTAGACAAGTATACTCATATATAAACATTTTTGTAAAGGTAGATAAGCATTGTGTTAGTATGAAATGATCATGAATTGCCATGAGAATTCCAAGTGATCAAAAATAATCCAATAATGATCGGTAAATAACCACATTGGTCACTAAATTGTCAGTATATATCAAATTGTATTTTGATTGGTTTGTTGTTGGTTACAGTTAAGTTGGGTTTGCCCATCAGTTTCCGGCGCAGATCTAGTGAGTGGTTAAAGATTGTATGATTGCAGTTACATACACCTACTAATTACTGAGCTTAACTTGTCATTTTGCACTGAGTGCCTTTTATTTTATGTACAGACTTCCTATTATCACATACAGATATAAACATTTAATACAAAAATCAAACAGTTCCAGTATAGATTTCTTTGCAACAAAAATATTTTGATAGCAATGATTGAAGGAAGTTTTTAAAAATTCATCAGGGTTTTTTTTTCTGTTTTTTTTTTTTTTATTGGTAAAACAAGGCCATTGCATATGTAGTTATATTGTCAGAGTAACAATAGAAGTTCTTGATTTTAATTGAAAAATATTGAAGTATGCTCTTGAAGTAATTCTTTATCAGATTAATTAAACAAAAAGTTTTATTAGCTCACCTGAGCTCAAGTGAGCTTTTCTGATCAAAATTTGTCTGTTGTAGTTATCCTTGTTGTAAACTTTACACAGCTTCATCTTCTTTTCCAAAACAACTTGGCCAAATTCAACCAAATTTGGCAAAAAGTATTCTTGGGTGAAGAGGATTCAAGTTTGTTCAAATGAAAGGTCATGCCTCTTTTCAGGAGAGATAATTAAGAATTCATGAAAATTAATAGCTTTCAAAAATCTTCTTCTCAAGAATCATAGGTCCAGAAAAGATGAGACTTATGTGAAAGGTTCATTACATAGTGTAGATTCATATTTTTTTTCAAATCATGACCCAATGGAAAGAGGATGGGGCCACAATGGGCAATCAAAGTTTTATATAGGAATATACAGGATTGCTGGAAAATCTTCTCAAGATTAGCAAAGCCATGGTTAGTAATATTTAATATATGGAAGCATCTCAGGTAATGTTGATTCAAGTTTGTTCACATCATGACCATTGGGGTTGGATGGAACTACAACATGTGATCAAAGTTTTACACAGGAATATATGGGGGGGGGGGGGGGGGGTGTCTGCTGATGAAGAACAGAAGGACCATAGTGACTCAGGTGAGCATTGTGGTCCACTGCCCTCTAAATATTGAGAAAATGGATGTCTGTCTATTTGTTATGCTAATTTTGCAAAGTAGTTTTGTTACCCAGGTAGTATGTCTTGTTGCAAGAGGATGTTTCAACATCATAAATCCCCATATAGAGTATTTGATTTTGAAAGCCTGACTTACATGCACATAAATGTAGTGAGACTAATTTTGGTTATGTAGTAGAAAATCTCCCAACTGCTAGTTCATCATGCTACACTGACAGTGTTATCAATTCTGTAGCAAATTTATTGACTCCTTCAGCTTGATCCATTTAGTAATGCCTCTTCTATTTTCACCTTTTACTCCAAAAGTCTCCAGTTAATCCTCTAGATTTAACTGACTTCATTGATAATTTTAACTAGTAAGTTCTATAGCCAGTTTATTTAATATTATAACTTTCTTTACCTTTCACTTTAACAGTTTAAAATATATAGTGATTTAATTAATTTGATTTAAAGACTTCTTTTCTGTGATGCAGTTTTATACAATTTCTGTTTTTTAGGTGGATTGGCACATGGATATCCCAGAAGAAGAGAATCTCTCGCTAAGATTCATTCCATGACAGTAGAGGCCCCTATCACCAAGGTACATAGGCTACAGGAAAGAGTTCAAAAGTTATTGCTGATATTCACTATGATTGATGTAATATCAACTAGTCATTGATATTAATTGAATTATTTGGTTCTTCATCAGGTAATTAACATCATCAATGCAGCACAGGAAAACAGCCCCATAACAGTGGTTCAAGCACTGGACAAAGTTTTAGAAATATTACGGACCAGTCAGTTGTACTCTCCACATTTTGCACAGCCAATGAAAGAGGGGGATACCATGACCTCTGACTTAGTGGGAGGGCTTGTGTCAGTGAGTAGAGTTTCATTATATATATATATATGTATGTACCGGTATATATATATATATACACACACCCACCCGGTATATATATATGGGTATGAGGCAATTGTAGTTTCCCTTCCAAAAAGTAATCTTATCTATAAATTTAGAAATTAACAATATATAATTATTTTCTCCTTTTTAGCAAAATGTAAAAAGACAACTCATAACCAGTTCACAGGAAAGCAGCAGTGTGTCCCATAGCAAGCCTGGTATGACTTGATAGAATGATGTGTAATTCGCAATAGGGATATCTCATAAATAGAAAATAAATGTATAGATTTTCATAGTATCTGAATAATTGTTCAGATTAATCAATGTTTGATGTGTTTTCAGTTTCAGGTCACCACATACACATTCCCAATAACTTGCTATCACAGATGCCAACAGAAATACTAGACATACTAGAGCTAGAGCCGTCTTGGGATTTTAATATCATCACCTTAGAAAAGGCTACATCCAAAAGGTGGGTATACATTGCTTTACCAGAACTTATCACAATTTGATAAACAGTTGCAATTAATAGTCTAAGAGTTTTGAATGGCAAAATCTCTGTTCTGGTACTAATTAAACCGTTAGTAGTTATAACATGTTTGATCCTTTGATGATAGAGAAAAGCTTAACTTTTTTCATACTAACTGTACACTGAATTTCATAAAGCTATTAGATACTACTGATGTTCCAACAATTTTCTGGCAGACATTTTCTGCACAAGTCGAAGAACCCTTGACTAGACAAAGGGTAGAAGGAGATTATGAGCTTTATAGCATCTTCTTGGGGGGGAAATTCCCATAATTGTGCAAGATTACTGTAATTCTGTCATGTTGTTGTACAAAGGGTCAGATATCAAGATCACAGGCTACAAAATCTGCAATTCTACCTCTCAACTCATTGTATCTTTCAAATAACAATCTTTGTCTGCAACAGGGTAATTTACTTTTTCACCCAGTTTGCAATATTTTTGATGTTTTAACTCAATATGCTGAACTTTTTTCCAGACCTCTGGTTCATTTAGGATTAAAAACAATGGCTCGTTTTGGTGTGTGTGACTTTTTACGTGTAGATGAGATGACGGTCATGAACTGGTTAAGTCTAGTTGAGGCTAACTATCATTCCACAAACTCCTACCACAACTCCACTCATGCAGCCGATGTTCTGCATGCCACTGCATACTTCCTCAACAGGGAACGCAACCAGGTATAAAATAAGTATTCAGATACTGTAAAAGTCATTTTTACTACACAGGTTTAATTTTTCCATGGACATCAATTTTTTGGCAAAACTGATCCTCCAGTTAAGTTTGAAGACATTTTTTTTTCTTATAATACCAGTATTATTTTGTATGAAAAAATCTAAGAAAGTGATCCAGAGAAATGGACAATCTTCTGGATAGGAAAAAAAGTTGAATTTGAGAAAAAAAAAGACATTTAAAGTACAGTGAATTTGAAATTATTTATTTATTTATTGGGAATTTGATTTCCTTTAATTAAATCCATCTTATTTTTTTTATCTTTATTTTCCATCGTTTAAATTTACTCAGCTGCCGTGTCTAAGACATGCACTAATAAGAAAGAATTGTTTCACTTTAACATGATTAAATAAAATACATGTAATTTACCTCTGGTACCATTCATTATTTATTTAGAAGTTTTTTTCCTGCCTATCTATGATGGGTTAAAGTCATAGTATATTGCTCTGCCCTTCTTTGGTAAATTAGAATTTTCATGTCACACATAAGACTAAGAATCAGGAATAGGGACTACAAACATGTCATTTAGGGCATTTTGAAGAAGATGCATGTCCTAATGACTTCATATTTGAAATTTATGGCTATTTGCAGGTAATTTTAAAAACAAAAATGCTTAAGGTTTTTTCGTCCTCTCTTAGTTTAAACCTTAAGAAACAAATACCTGTTTTTTTTTGTTTTTTTTTTCAATTACATGTAGACATTCTGTGAATTAGAGTAAGAGAGATTTGTATGAATTGGTGTTACCAGGGGTAATTGTTTCATTTGCCATTATTAGAATTATAACCCCAAAGTGTAAAAAATGTTAAAGACGACAAAAAAAAAATTAATGAGCTCTACATTTGAAATAAATAATACTATATGAATTAATATGAGAAGTCAAGGAATTTCAGAATTACATGTGCTAATTCCATGAAAAATGCCATCATAAACTTTCCACTGACTGTAATTGAGATTGATAATGACTGATGTTAAGAATCCCAGTTTCTTGAAGAGGTGCACTTTTTATGACTTTGTCTAGATAAACTTTACAAGATCAAGCTTCCACTATAGAATAAAAAAAAGCTAGGATTAAAACAAATTTTTGTTGAGATCTGAGTATTGATCATGACTATTCTTTTCCTGAGAAATATTGACTACATTTAGATTTTTTATGTCCATTTGACAGTGAAATTAGCCAGCTGTAAAGTAATTAAGCCCTCAGTACATTTTAGTTGTTAGGGCATGAACAACTTGTGGTATTCTTTTGTCCTTGCATAGATTACTTACCAACTATATAAATTGATTTGCTTTCTGAAAGTTTCAGTCTTCATTTATTTTGAATGTCTTTCAAAAGTAAATATTTGAACAATAAATGTGCATTGTAATTTTAAAAAGTGGAGGCAGTCAAAACATGCTCTAACATTTAGATTGTAGTCCACACTTCAAATTCACTCAAATTGTGACAAAATGGGTGAAGCTTACCCTTAACCAGCATAGATTATCTGAACTGACAACCTGATAAGTATTAACTTACATGTACCATGTGTTTATTTACTTTAAAGAGATTCCTATTTTTAATGGTTTTCTTGGTCTCTGCAGCATGCTACATGATCACCAAAATATGAATTCATATATAACTATGATGAATTTAAACAATGGCAGTATAAACAGTCCGTGGTTTACAGTTATGCTAAATTTGTTCTACATTAAAATATGTACACTTAAAGTAATCCAGTTATTAGATCACAAGGAAAATACATAATATTGTATTAAACATTTTATGTAAAACTTTGTCAACAGGATTACTTCTTAACTTATGTATTATTTCTTGATTTCACCAAATGTGGACTGACCCTAAAAAGTTGAACAAACATGAATAGGACATTGGAAATGCCATATAAGCTGAATACTGTATCGAGCAACATACAAGTTAACAGATCTTTTGTTAAATTTTTCCATAAATGGAACTTTGTACATGTATAAAGTTCACATTTTTTATGCATTGAACAATTTTTAGAGAACTGGTCATTCATTTTTTAATACAATACCTTTTTCAAGGCTGTTCTTGACCAACTGGACCAGGTTGCTTGTTTGATAGCTGCCATTATACATGATGTGGACCATCCTGGTTATACAAATGCATTTCTTATCAACGAGAAAAATCCTCTGGCCCTGATGTATAATGACCAGTAAGTCTATTTTATTGCCATTTCTTACAGTACTCTGTTGTATTGTTGTGACAGATCCTTGTTGTATTGTTGTGACAGTACTTTGTTGTATTATTGTGACAGATCCTTCTTGTATTGTTGTGACAGTACCTTGTTGTATTGTTGTGACAGTACCTTGTATTGTTGTGACAGTACCTTGTTGTATTGTTCTGACAGTACCTTGTTGTACTGTTGTGACAGTACCTTGTTGTACTGTTGTGACAGTAACTTGTTGTATTGTTGTGACAGTAACTTGTTGTATTGTTCTGGCAGAACCTTGTATTGTTATGACAGTACCTTGTATTGTTCTGAGAGTGCCTTGTATTGTTGTGACAGATCCTCGTTTATTGTTGTGACAGTAACTTGTTGTATTGTTATGACAGTACCTCGTTGTATTGTGATAGTAACTTGTTGTATTCTGACAGTACCTTGTATTGTTCTGACAGTACCTTGTTGTATTGTTCTGACAGTACCTTGTTGTATTGTTCTGACAGTACCTTGTTGTACTGTTGTGACAGTAACTTGTTGTACTTGTTGTATTGTTCTGGCAGAACCTTGTATTGTTATAACAGTTCGTTGTATTGTTGTGACAGATCCTCGTTGTATTGTTTTGACAGTAACCTGTTGTATTGTTCTGACAGTACCTTGTATTGTTCTGACAGATCCTTGTTGTATTGTTGTGACAGAACCTTGTTGTATTGTTGTGACAGTACCTTGTTAGCTCACCTGAGCTGAAAACTCATGTGGAAGCATCCTCAGGCAGTGTAGATTCAAATTTGTACAAATCATGACCCCCAGGGGTAGGGCTGGGCCACAATGGGGGATCAAAGTTTTACATAGAAATATATAGGAAAAACCTTAAAAAAATCTTCTTCTCAAGAACAGCAAAGCCATGATGAATCATATTTATATGGAAGCATCCTCAGGTAGTGTAGGTTCAAGTTTGTTCAAATCATGACCCCCAGGGGTAGGGTGGGGCCACAATGGAAGATCAAAGTTTTACATAGAAATATATAGGAAAAACCTTTAAAAATCTTCTTCTCAAGAACAGCAAAGCCATGATGAATCATATTTATATGGAAGCATCCTCAGGTAGTGTAGATCTCAGGTAGTGTAGATTCAAGTTTGTTCAAAACATAACCCCGGGGGGAAGGACGGGGCCACAATGGAGGATCAAAGTTTTACATAGAAATATATAAGAAATACCTTTAAAAGTCTTCTTCTCAATAACAGCAAAGCCATGATGAGTCATATTTATATGGAAGCATCATCAGGTAGTGTAGGTTCAAGTTTGTTCAAATCATGACCCCCAGGGGTAGGGTGGGGCCACAAAGGAGGATCAAAGTTTTACATAGAAATATATAGGAAAAACCTTAAAAAAAATCTTCTTCTCAAGAACAGCAAAGCCATGATGAGTCATATTTATATGGAAGCATCCTCAGGTAGTGTAGGTTCAAGTTTGTTCAAATCATGACCCCCAGGGGTAGGATGGGGCCACAATGGAAGATCAAAGTTTTACATAGAAAAATATAGGAAAAACCTTTAAAAATCTTCTCAAGAACAGCAAAGCCATGATGAATCATATTTATATGGAAGCATCCTCAGGTAGTGTAGATCTCAGGTAGTGTAGATTCAAGTTTGTTCAAAACATAACCCCCGGGGGAAGGACGGGGCCACAATGGAGGATCAAAGTTTTACATAGAAATATATAAGAAATACCTTTAAAAATCTTCTTCTCAAGAACAGCAAAGCTATGATGAGTCATATTTATATGGAAGCATCCTCAGATAGTGTAGATTCAAGTTTGAACAAATCATGACCCCCGGGGATAGGGCGGGGCCACAATGGAGGATCAAAGTTTTACATCGAAATATATGGGAAGATCTTTAAAAATCTTCTTCTCAGGAACAGCAAAGCCCCGATTGGTCATATTTATGTGGAAGCATCCTCAGGTGGTGTAGATTCATGTTTATTCAAATCATGACCCCTGGGGGTAGGGCTGGGCCACAATGAAGGATCAAAGTCTTAAATAGAAATATATAGGAAAATATCTTCTTCTGAAGAACTGGAAAGCCATGATTAGTCATTTTGATATTGAAGATTCCTCAGATAGTGTAGATTCAATTTTTTTTCAAATGATGACTGGGGGGGGGGGGGGGCAATGGGGGATCAAAAGTTTTACATAAGAACATATAGAAAAAATATTTCTTCTCAAGAACAGAAAAGCTGTGTATAGTCATATTGATGTGGAAGCATCCTCAGATAGTGTAGATTCAACTTTGTTCAAATGATGACCACTTGGATAGTGGATAGGGAGGAGCCACAATGGGGGATCAGAATTTTTGAAAATCTTCTCAAGTACAGCAAAGCCATTTGTGATATTGACATGGAAGCATCATCAAGTGGTTTAAAATTCAAGCCCCCCCCCCCCCCCCCAACCGGTAATCTTTTCAATACTGAACTGATTTGTGCTTTTGCCAAGCCAGTGTGCTCAGGTGAGTGATGTGGCCCATGGACCTCTTGTTGTATTGTTGTGACAGTACCTTGTTGTATTGTTGTGACAGTACCTTGTTGTATTGTTCTGACAGTACCCTGTTGTATTGTTCTGACAGTACCTTGTTGTATTGTTCTGACAGTACCTTGTATTGTTCTGATAGTGCCTTGTATTGTTCTTACAGTACCTTGTTGTATTGTTCTGACAGTACCTTGTATTGTTATGACAGTACCTTCTTGTATTTGTGTGACAGTGCTTTCTTGTATTGTTCTGACAGTACCTCGTTGTATTGTTCTGACAGTACCTTGTATTGTTATGATAGTACCTTCTTGTATTTGTGTGACAGTGCTTTCTTGTATTGTTCTGACAGTACCTTGTTGTATTGTTCAGACAGTACCTTGTACTGTTATGACAGTACCTTCTTTTATTTGTGTGACAGTGCTTTCTTGTATTGTTCTGACAGTACCTTGTTGTATTGTTCTGATAGTACCTTGTTGTATTGTTCTGACAGTACCTTGTATTGTTATGACAGTACCTTGTATTGTTATGACAGTACCTTCTTGTATTTGTGTGACAGTGCTTTCTTGTATTGTTCTGACAGTGCCTTGCTGTATTGTTCTGAGAGTGCCTTGTTGTGCTGTTGTGACAGATCCTCGTTGTATTGTTGTGACAGTAACTTGTTGTATTGTTCTGACAGTACCTTGTTGTATTACATGCATTTCCATGAAAAACGTTGAAACAATTTACATTTGTTTTATTTCAGAGCTGTTCTTGAAAACCACCATGCTGCTCTGGGCTTCCAATTGTCTTGGAAAGATAATACTGTCAACATCTTTAAAAACCTAAGTAGGGATGAGTACACTCCACTGAGAGAGACCATCATTGACATGGTGCTGGCTACAGAGATGAAACAACATTTCGAACACCTAAACAAATTTGTTAGTTGTGTTAATAAAAGCACCCTCAAGCTAGAAGAAACTTCATCTATGGTAAATTTACATACTGGTATTGACAATAAATTGTAGTTTAAATTGTGAATGAGAATCTAATGTCCCTATTTTTAGAGGACAGAAGAAGTGTGAGCACTTACTATGAATATTTAGTTGGATCTTTCTATTGGTGTGTACTATAATTATTTTATTTTCCCAGAGTGGAACAGGATCTCCAGACAGCATGGCCATTATAAATCAGATGTCGACCCCAGAAAACCGTTGTTTAATAAAGCGTATGCTGATCAAGTGTGCTGATGTAAGCAATCCACTTAGAACCACAGAAATGTGCATTGAGTGGGCCAAAAGAATTGCTGAGGAATATTTTATACAGGTAGAAGAAAATTTAGATGTATTCATTTGACAACTTTACAATAAATAAAAAAAACTTGAAAATATACCTGTAAATGTACAGGAGGCTTGAGTGCCAATTTCGGATTTTCTCTTTCACAAGCATATAAGTAAAGCATTTCAGTATACAGTCAGTCGAGATTTATGTTTTTTACAAGTACATGAACATCATAACTAAACACCCCCTCCCCCCCCCCCCCCCCCCCCCCCCGAAAAAAATTGCTAACAAGTACAGTTCATATGATGATTTTAGACTGATGAGGAGAAAAGGAGGAAGTTGCCTGTGGTGATGCCAGCATTTGATAGGAAAACTTGCAGTATACCAAAATCTCAGACCAGTTTTATAGACTTCTTCATTAATGACATGTTTGATGCTTGGGATTGTAAGTTTTTTTTAATTATTTTAATTAAATACAGCAAGTCTTTTTTTTCACTGAGCTATTTTTTTTTAAAGATGACTGAATTCATTGTAATTAAAGTATTAAAAACACAATATATACTTTATGAGGAAAAGAGCTCAAAAGATAATGAATTTATTCCAATTTATTCAAGATTTTTGTGATATTCCTGACTTAATGACCCACCTACAAGAGAATTATCGTTACTGGAAGGAGAAATCGGAGGAGGAAGCCTCATGATGCTTAGGACTCTAGTTCAGGTTGTCCAACCTGGCTCTGTGAGAACCAGGGTGACCTAAGATAAAAACCAGAGTACCCCAAAGTATGAACCAGATTAACTTTTGACTGAACTGTTGTGACCATTAGTGGCATAGGTTACTGTGGACTGGACAGTTTCTGCTTTTTTACCTCATTCTTGTATGGACACAAGTGCCAGCATTTAGACTTCAGCAGGACCCAAGTGCAGTAACTCAAACACCAGGAATGGATGTGATCATTGAAGACATTTGTAATGAAACACAATGATTATCGACTCTAGGAGCGAACATGCAGTCATTTCTATATTTTTGTAAAGATCTCATAGTTGTATTTTGTTCACACAAAACCCAGCCAGTAGTGCTATTGGTGTCTACAGTGTGTAAGATATTATGGTTTGGGAGACCACTATAGAAGACACTAGCATTGTTTGTATTTAACATTGTTAAGTTATTCCTAGGCTCTGTTGCTTTTGTGATAAAACTCCTTTTAAACTGGAGTTTTATTTGAGAGTTGGTTGTACTCTTGTTTATTATTGTTAAATTTTTAATATTTAATTAGTTCAAAGTTTATTTTGCCAAAATATTTAAGTAAATTTTTAATTATAAGGTAATTATGAAGATGTTATTTAAGATTACATTTTGTAGCTTTTCAATAATTTTCTTTTATTATAATGAATGTCCTTGTATTTACAAATATTAAAGGTCTTCATGTTTTTCATTGCATTAGTAACCAAAATTAATGATTTCATGGCACCATTAGTTGTCACAAAGAAATATGCAGTCTTGTACTGCTAGATTTGAGGAAAGGGTATATAATGTGAAAAGAAGCCTTTGAGAAAAGGAAGATTTTTCATCCTGAGCAGATTTTACTCCAAAACACAGTACAATATCGTATTTAGTAAAATTTCTTGGGTTATACAGTACATTATCTAAAAGATAAAACTTTTTGAAACACAGTTTTAACATTTCCTAAATATGTCTAGCTATTAATACATTACCCAGCTGACAATACAAAATTGAAGTCCTTAACCCTTTAACTGATTAATGTCATAACATCTATTATGTAGGTATGTAGAAACAAATCTTTTCTAAAGAAATATATATAGAGTAAGATGAAGTAGACTTAGTATTACTCATATTATTTTCCTTCCCCCTTATTACAAGGAAACGGTACAACCAAAGAAAATGTCTACGTTTATTAAAATGCCACGGAAAAGCATGAACCACACACATACACAATTCAGGAACTGACAGTGTAATTGCTTTAAATACTGGCTTCTTACAAATTGAAAGTGAGCTTTAGATCTAGTCATTTCCCACTTTATTTGTTTGCTTAATTAATGTGATAGATTGTTGTTCTGTGATTTGATATTTGTGATTAATGGAAAAAATGGCAGAAGTGTGATATAAGTTACAAATTCTGTTGTGAAAATGCATTTGCCAAAAATGAAAAATGATATATTCCAATAGGTTATTAAAGCTCACATATATATATTACTCTACCCACTAGTGGGTGCCAAAATAGAAAATGTTGTACCTCAACTTATTAAAGTGATATCACATTGCCCATTTAGAAGTAATAAGCATTTGCATATGCTCAAATATGTGACTGGTTTTTGTTTTATGTGAGAATGTTTTTCCTACTGTCATGTATAGTGAGCATAAGAGTGAGTGTCCCTAGGTGTAAAGTATTGTCTTATGTCTGTCAAGTTATATAACCAGATTAATGTAGTTTCATTATTTCTATCGTTCTTGTCAACAAATATCAGTTATTGTGTACCTTAGAAATGTTATGTCTAATTTATTCTGTATGCATACATTATTCTTGTATTTATATATTTTTGTGCGGCTGAAAGTTTGGAAATATACAAGAATTTCCTTCAGGTACTTTAGAATTTGCACTGCAAGGACACTGATTCCATTATATTCTTACACACTTCTTAGATAACATAATTACCTCACTGCCTTGGCAAACATTTCTACAGCAGAAGACTGGGAGGGGGATTGCAGACAACCTGACTTGGATTGGGTATTAAGGATAATGTAGGACCAGTGAATCTTTTCTGTCTTGGACTTCTGTATCTTGGTTGATTCCATCCAATCATCCGTCCATCTAGGGGGTCAGAGTTAAATAAAGGTTGTCTTAAAGCCATTGAAATTGCTTTACAAGTCCATCACTATCACACAATCTCAAAATGTGAATGTTAGCAATAGTCTTGTACTGAATTTTTATTAAGATCATTATACTTTTAGACTGTGTCAATGTTTTTTTTAAAACCGGTTTATGTATGATTATTTGTTTATTTTTGTACTAGTAGTTTGACAAGGGTAGATGGAGGAAATTAAGAATGGTAAGGAGTTGGTTCTAGGAGCTCTACCAACACTATATTTGGGAGTGGATTGTAAAGTTAAATTTCCACTGTCAAAGAGAATGGGATTTCATTTTCGAGATCTGAAAAAAAAACTTGATCCCCATGCTATCCAGGGGACAGTGAGGAGTGTACTCTGAGGGTATGGGTTATGTATGTGTAGCTAGTTGTTATCAGTATCATCATATTACGTAATGTTATACTCCATGTAGATAATTGATATTTGCATTTTATTTAGAATTACTGTGTTTCAGTTAGATATTAAAAAAGCATTTCTATATTACAGTGAGGCTGGACTGATTTTCTTCAAGTTTTTATGTCTATTCTTTAGTTAAGATGTGCAAAATTTAACAAAAACTAACTCTCGAAGTTACAGATACATGTACATGTATATTCATTATAAACTTCTTTCTAGTTGAGAATTCTTGTACAAGCAGCTGCAACTTTTCTATGTATGGAGAATTGGTGAAGTGCCTCTACAATATTGATTGCTTTCACTCTTTATAGGGCATTTACTGAAATAATTTAATATGAAAGAATTACCTCTCTATATGTAACAAGCTTATAAACTGATACAGTGTCATTCATGTCTATTCTCCCCAATATGTAAACCACAGTTGACATTGGCAGTATGTCCTTCCAAGGTCAACCTCTATGTATTTTGGCCAATGATTGGAGATAATCCTGCTCACTCTTACTGCTGGACAGCTGTACAAAAGTTTTGTTATGAAAAAATGTGTAATAAATTATATGAAATGTTCATTTGCTTGTCACAGTTATAATATTTTTAGTTCACTTGAGTCACTCTGGTGATTATTGCTATCAATCTGTTTTTATCTGTCATCTTAAATTCAATTTCTGTTTACTTTTTTATTTTTGAACATTTCAGTTTCTTCATATAAACAGCTGAACTAATTTCATCCAATTTTGGCACATAGCTCTTCAGGGTTCGACACTAACTTTTTAAGGCTTTAGTCCAGCCGGACTAGTGCTTCATTACTTTTACTAGTCCGCACGCGATTTTATTAGTCCGTCAAAAAAAAGAAACGTCAATGTTTTTTAACATTAATTTAACATGACAATTAATATATGTATTATTTTTTGAAATAAACAAAGTATTTACGTGAAATATTCATGAAATCTCGCAATCAGCAAGTACGATCGTATTCCCGATCTCGTTTTTTTTTTCTATCTTTACATTACATCCAAAACGTCCAACATCTTTCTTAAAAGTGTCATACTAAATCATGATCGCTAAAACCTTATACTTCATATTCATCACTCGAAAAATTAAGCGCTGAATTGACCTGGTATTGCGTAACTCCCGCCAAAAGCTAGAAATCTAAAAATACACGCGGGATTTCTTAGTAAAAGTTGTCGAGAATCGGACGTCGGTAATTTCTTCATATTCTTTTTCAGAATTTTTTATTGGTCCGTTCGGACTAATTAGCCACATATTTTATTAGTCCGAATGAAAATGTATTAGTCTGAGACTAACGTTAGTGTCGAACCCTGGCTCTTACGTACATAGGTGTAACAGTTCAAAGCAAAAGTATACCAAATTCAAGGTCGAAAGATCATGGTGTTGGGAGTAAACAATTTGTTTACCAATTTCAAGACCAAAAGTCAAGGCAAACATAAACTTTGCTGGCAGTGATAAAAGATATGTAATCATCATGATAAATTAGGTTTAAACCTCAGAAGAGATGTTACCGTCAAAAGAGGATCCATGTAAACATTTCATTGACCAATATCATGATTGACTTTACTATCAATTTTAAAGAAAACATTCCTAAATTATATGCATTTAAGTGGAACTAAAGGTACTGTGAGCAAGCTCACAAAATGATAGATACCCCCCCCCCTCCTCTTTTTGCATTTTATTTTTCCAAGTGCTAATTCAGATTTTGGTCATAAACAATTTTTGTACCAAGTATGATTCTACATTACAAAGTTGTAGTCCAGACAAGAATTTTATACTTTTTTCCTGCCAGTAACCTTGAACATGCCAGAATGACCTTGGATTAAGGTCATGACACACCTTCAGGTCATAAACAATTTTTGTACCAAGAATGAGCTTCCAATGAATTTTCTTTACAAAGTTACTTAAAAGAAATTTCTGTGAAATATTTTTAAAACGCTACTCCTCCTACATCGGTGCATCGGTTTTTGATTTTGATGAACAGTGTTGCCATGGTTACTAAAAATAGAAATTTGTGAAATACTATTAAAATGCTACTCTGCCAACAGTTTTAGTCCGATTGCAATAAATCTTACAACAAAAAGAGACTAAACCAAGAACCATTATTCTTTTTATTGCTGTTGCATAGTTTCAAGTGCAAGTGCTACTTTTCTATGATTTTGCTATAAGTACAAACCACTAGAGCTACAGTCTCATCAGAGACTTCTGGTTGTTTAAATATCACATGAAATGAAGTTTCTCTCCTGGATACTCATAAGGAAAGATAATTTTTAAGGATATAATGCATTTTCAATATGTGATCAACTTAGTCCAAACTGAAGCCTGGGTCCTGTGGACAGTTTTAGTTTTATCAAGGACTCATAGTTTATCATCATGCATATAAGCTAAGTGAATTTTCAATACAAGTCCAAACAAGACATGAATGTCAAAGCATACAATTTAAACATGCAGTTTACTGCAAAGGTGCAATATATTTTACATACAGCACTTATTCCTTGACAAGATTTTCAAATTGGAAGTATTAAATACATGGCCATCCAAGGTCCTGAACTCCGGGTATATATTAATTTCAAAAATGAATTTTGATAGAGGGCAAATTGTTTTAAGAACCATGCAAACAGTTTGTCTGCAAGATGTCCAATAAAAAAGAAAAAGATTCTGAAGATGTAACTTGCTTTCCAAATATCGACTGTCCATGGAAATTTATTTAGAAAGTACTTATGAATACATGTACCAGTAACATTTTACAAAGTTATTAAATGTTTTATAAATTTTTTTTTTGTTTTCAATATTGAAAAAAATTATATAAAAGTGCACTTTCTTCCAACAATACAGAAATTCATTATAATTCATTAATTAAGGTTATATATACTAAAAGGCAAATTTGTTTGTAGAAAGGATTTTAACAGTGGCCAAAATTTGTTGTAGCTGGTGAGTTACCCTGCGAGTCACACTCCTGCAAACCATAGCTATGAAGTTGACAAAAAACTGTTTGACAACAGTTAACAGAGTTAGCAATACATGTATTCTATGTAAAAAAAAAAAAAAAAGACTAACACATTGAAATGCTCTTTGCAATAGCAGAATTTTTCAATTTTTTTACTTGCACTTTATAAACATATGTGAAATAATTTGAATAGCATTTTTGCCTCTGAATACTTACACATAAAAGGGCTAGATTTTTTTTTTCTGAAAATTCTGCTACTGCAAAAAGCATTTTACTTTGTTTCCAGTAATTTATCTATATAATACATATTCATGTATCTTGCACTTGGAAAACTGTTAAGTCAAATAGGTTTTTGTCAGCTTCATAGTTATGGTTTGCTGGGGTGAAGCAATAAGAGACATTAACATTTAAGGTGCTTGGACACAGATTTGAAGTTAACATTTTCTCAAATTTTCTGTATAATATCACAACTTATATATTGCAATAGCATTTCACATGAAAATATAATTAAAAACTTATTTTATCTGGAAATTATTGGAACTACTAATTCCAGGACGTGTTTGATTAACACATCTTTGCACTTACCCTGGTACACAAATTTTAACTTTATCCTTAATATTTAAGAAAAGAGGCGATTCTGTTATGTATTAATGAAAAATAGTACATCTATAATCCAGAAAGATCAGAGTAGAAATGTTCGAAAGCAAAACCAACTCACCAGTATTGTCAGTCCGTGCTCTGTGATGTGTACAGAGCTTAACAAATTGAACACACCCGTGAAACGTAAACTGTTTTTGTAAACAGGGCACGAGCCCTGTTATTGTTAATGTTTACGATTCACCGGGTGTGTTCAATTGTTAATCTCTGCACACACCACTGAGCACGGACTTACAATACTGTGAGTGGGTTTTGCTTTCGAACATTTCTACTCTGAATTTTCTGGGTTATATAGTTTTAATTTTTTCATTAATGCACAACAAAATTGCCACTTTTCTTAAGTATTAAGAATAAAATTAAAATATGTGAAAGCGCAAGGATGTGTGAATAATCCAACGCGTCAAGAAATTTGAAGTTTTGATAACTTCAAGATGAAATAAGATTTTTATTACATTTTAGTATGAAATGCTATAGCAACATATAAGTCATGAAATTATACAGAAAATTTGAGAAAATATTAACTTCAAATCTGTGTCCAAGCACCTTTAACAGATTTTGGACACTCTTGAAACTGTTTCTACGAACAAAAGTCTGCTTTTAGCAGAACCCTAATCCCACTTGGCAGATTCATTCTGTTAACAGATTCACAATAAAAAAAACCTTGATGTTAACTAGGCAAGATTGAACAACAAAATGGAACTTTTCAAGTTCCAACAATATCAGGCCTGCCTTTTTCTGTGTAAATTGATAGAAATCATGATTCATCTACAGTCATTACCAGATGACAATTAATTTTCTTCAGAACAAAAGAGTTCAGTCAGTTGTTTCACCTTCTCCAATATTTATATCAACCAAATACATGTAGATTAGTCAATTGTATCATCCACTCCAGTATCTATATCAAACAGTTCAATCAATTGTATCATCCACTCCAGTATCTATATCAAACAGTTCAATCAATTGTATCATCCACTCCAGTATCTATATCAAACAGTTCAATCAATTGTATCATCCACTCCAGTATCTATATCAAACAGTTCAGTCAATTGTTTCATCCACTCCAATATCTATATCAACAATATCCTTATCATCCACATCCAAAATATTGACACCATTCTCTGGATCACTGTGTAGGCTTTCATTTTCACTGTCTGTCATTTCCATGGTAACTTCAGACTTTTTCTCACTACTGAGGTTCTCTGTGACTTTTGAAACACCAGACTTTTGTATTAACTTGGACTGTGGAAGTAACCTGGTCAACTTTCTTCTTTCTTTCCTCCTAATAACATAGAGAAATGGCATCATGTAACTGATATTTCATTCCTTATTAAAACAGTAACTTTTGGTTGCTTATATATCGATTACTGTTACATTTGCAGCACTGAATTTTTTTTTTAAATTCATTTTTCCTATCATGCTCTGAATATATATATATACATTGCTGTGACGTCATGCCTTTGTTCTTACAGTCTGAAAGTTTACCTGTAGCTGTCGGCGTCCAATAATATTAATAATTATCAGTCCGATAATTTATTATTGGACAGCAATGATAACAAAATCTGTCAGAATTTAAAAAACAAATTGTAAAATGAAATCAAGGTTTAATACGTCCAGAAATAAAAACAAAAATAAAAACAAGAGGCCCAAGGGCTTTGAATCGCTCTTCTGATACACTGTACAACCTATCACTTTTATTTGAAGCCTCTAAGTATCCTGTATATTTAGATACACCCTTGAAATTCCAAAGATAGGTGATCATGACCTACATTTTAGATAAAACACTCTTGAGAATCCAAGATGATTCTAAGCCAATTAGTACTTGAGAGTAGGTCATGGTGACCTACTTACCAGTTGTCATTCTCTGAGGACCCAAGATGCATCAAAAGATCCAGCATCCGAAGAAAGTCCAGTAGTGTGCATCCTTAGGTGTATCATCCATGCAAGTTTGGTCAATATAGGGCTTATAGTTACTTGGAATTGAGATCTGCTCCAAAAACTTTAACCTGGTCAATCATCTGGAAAATGTACATCAGATCCAGCATCCGAAGAAAGTCCAGTGGTGTGCATCCTTGCAAGTCTGGTCAATGTAGGGCTTTTAGTTAACTGAAAATGAGATCTGCGCCAAAAAATTTAACCTGGTCACTCATCTGGAAAATATAGGTCAGATTCAGCATCTGAAGCAAGTCCAGTAGTGTGCATCCTTAGGTGTATCATCCATGCAACTTTGGTCATTATAGGGCTTATAGTTCCTTGGAAATGAAATCTGCTCCAAAAACTTTAACCTGGTCACTCATCCTGAAAATGTATGTCAGATCCAGCATCCGGAGCAAGTCTAGTAGTGTGCATCCCTAGGTGTATCATCCATGCAAGTTTGGTCAATTTAGGGCCTATAGTTATTTGGAAATGAGATCTGCTCCAAAAACTTTAACCTGGTCACTCATCAAAAAATGTAGGTCAGATCCATCATCCGAAGCAAGTCCATTAGTGTGCATCCTTAGATGTATCATCCATGCAAGTTTGGTCAATATAGGGCCTATAGTTACTTGGAAATGAGACCTGCTCCAAAAACTTTAACCTGATCCAAAAACTTTAACCTGCTCCAAAAACATTAACCTGGTCATTCTTTAGCTGAAATTGCAGCATCTGAAACCTTGACTGGTACGATGAAACACGCTAGAAGCATCCTCCATGCATCTCTGATTAATATAGGGCATAGAAGTACTTGAAAAGAAAACTGCTCCAAAAACTTTAACCTGGGACGCCGACGCTGAGGGTATTACATAAGCTCCTTCGTTGAGGTGAGCTAAAAATGGAAATAATTATTGTTTGGTCTGGGGTATTTCCCTAATTTATAGCTGTCGTATACTACCGTATTTATGGATACCCTTTAATGACAGAGTCAAACTACGATGGCATTGAACAGGCAAGTTGGAGAAAATAAGTTGTACAGCAGAATTCAAGGAAGTTTCAACTAAAGAAACTTTTTTTTATATATAAAACACTATTAAAATGTTTTACTCCGTTTTATTTTCTCAATACGGTAATATCACAGAGTAAGCCAAGAAGTTCACATGTTCTGATACGTAGTATCTACATAAGAATCTCAATAAAAATTGATAAACAACACACTATAAATTAAAAAGTAGGTCACGGTGACCTACTTTTCAGTTGACCTACTCTGAGGACCCAAGATACATCAACTGACAAAGTTTGATGATTCTAAGCCTAAGAGTACCAAAAATATTTAAATATAGCCATCAAATTTCAAAAGTAGGTCATGGTGACCTACTTTTCAGTTGATGTTTTTCGAGGACCCAAGATGCATCAACTTACAAAGTTTTATGATCATAAGCCTTAAAATGTCCAAAATATGCCTCTAACACACTTTGAAATTGAATGCCTGCAAAGTTCAAAAAGTAGGTCACTGTGACCTACATTTTAATAAATATGTTTTATGGTCCCAAGATGCATCATCTTATAAGATTTAATGATTCTACACCTCTCAGTATTTGAAGTAATGATCTTAAATGTTTTGAAAAAGATTAGCCATAACATTCAGAAAGTAGGTCAAGGTGACCTACTTTTTAGTTGACATACTCCAAGGACCCGAGATGCATCAACTGACAAAGTTTGATGATCATAGGCCTTAAATTGTTCAAAATATGCCTCTAAATCATTTTGAAAAAAGAATGGCCGCAAAATTTAAAAAGTAGGTCACCATGACCTACTTTTGAGTCAACATGGTATGAGGTCCTTAGATGCATCAACTGACAAGACTTGATGATCCTAGTCATTATAGTAAGCAAAATATCAACATTTTAATAAAATGTAATTTTTGGTCAAATTTGAAGTGACCTTGAGACCACGCCCTTTGCCCCAGGGTGATCCCCCGTGCAAATTTTAATCTACAACATATCCTCATCCTTTTGTGTAAGTTTGGTGATAATCTGCCCAGTGGTTCTTGAAAAGAAGATTTTTTAGCAACCACTACCTTTGTTTTTATTTCCCTAATTATCTCCCCTTGTTTAAGGGACACAACCCTAGTTTTAGTATTTAAATGAAAGCCCTTGAGCCAAGGATACTCTGTGACGAATTTGAAAAAAAATTGACTAAGGGGTTCTTGAGATTTGGCCCATTATCCAAAAAGTTTACGCAAACCACACAAATGGTCATAGCATTAGCTCTTTGAGCCTTTGGCTCAGAAGAGCTAAAAATAAATCACTTGATCTTTCATGTCACATAAAAGTGTTGACAGACAGACAATCTGACAGACATGGTAAGTAACACATTTGGTATCTGCAATTGATGCAAGGCCTTGCCGAGCAATGAAAAATTTTACCTTTGTTTTTGCTCTTTTCTCTTCTGTTTTCTCTCTTCAAGTGATTGTATAAACTCCTGCTCTTCTTTAGCAAAAATCTCATCCACCTGTTCTGGTGAAATACTTTTGTCAGATTTCAGCAGGTGAATAAACACACCTCCGGGGGAACGTCTTCTGGTTTTACTCTTTGAGAAAGACAAGGAAAAGAGTGGTGAAATATATCTCGTACATGTATATAGCCTACCATTTCATAAGTTCATGACAACATTGAAAACATGTCAACAACAACAACAAAAAAACAATAAATTTATCTAATTGTCTAAACAAATATGTCTGGGCATAATTTCAGCATGTCGTATTTTGTTACCCTATGACCTTGTCATTGGAAATATGACCCTGAATCAAAGTAAAGACATACTTTTGTATAATAGGCAGAAACAATCAATCAGGTATACAAAAGTATTGCCTCCTTACCTGTGCATTTAAACTTTAAAAATTAAATGAATTAAGTTGATCCTGAATTTATTGGTTATGTTTACCTGTATAAGTAAGCCACCAGCCTCTTCTATGTCTTGCGTTTTGTAAAATAAGTCCAGGGTCTTCTCTTTCCCTATTATTCTGTATATTTTTTCTGTAGAAATGTAGATGGTAAATGTACACAATAGTCCAAATTTTAATGTTTTATGGATTTTTTTCCTAGCAGATAAAATTCCATGTACATGTAAAACATTGAAAGCCAAAAAATAATGCAGATAAGAAAAGCTGTTTAACTTACTGTAGAATGAAGAAAACCAAAATTAAAGATTATGACTCAGAGATTTCCTTGCTCCATACAGAAGCATGTACACATACACACCTATGAGGTACACCTTAGGTTCATTCAGCTTCCTGGTGATCATTTTCACAATTTTGTCAGCCTCTAAATCTGGAAGTGGCTCTTTAAAGTCTCTATCATCATGCACCTTTACTCTCTCTTTCACTGGACGTCTTTCTTTGTGAGTTCGTTTTCGTTTCCTGCTTGAGTTAGAATCCATCTCAGGTAGATCTACCACCTTATTGAATGGATCATGGCTTTCATTATCACTTAATTCATTGGCCAAATCTGGCCTAGTGTCATTATACTTCAGTGTAAAGTCATACTTTTCAACATTGCGGCTATCATCACATGTTGAAGTTTTAACTCCAACATCTTTTAAGTCTTGTGTAAGAGTCTGTTCTGTCAGGACTGAACCCCAGATATTATTTATTTTCCTTTTTGCTGTCTGAGGATTTACATTTCTACTTGCAGGTCTGTCATTTTTGCGTATAGGGGATTTTATCTCCTCAGGTAATTCTGTCACCATACTCTTTTCATCATGCCTGCTAGAAGAAAAATATTTTGCTTTCTTGCATCTCCATAGTGGTGTGTCCTCATCACTGTATGAGGAGGTGTCAGAATCCTCACTGTCCTCATGGTGATTTTTGCTAGATCTGTAACTGACAGCAGGAACTGCCACTGGGCGATTTAATGTGGATGTTGGTAATGAAGTTTTATTTTCATCTTTCTGAAAGTATTCAAAAAATGTTTAAATTTATTTTTTATGAATCAACATGGTCAACAAAAAACAGTTATCAACTGATGATATGATCTCAATCACACTCTAGCTTTAATTACCGATAGTGCCATACGCATCATGTTTTGACAGAGATAGATTTATAAAAAGAAGAAATAAAATGTTAAACAAATCCCTGGAGTCCGAAGCCTGGGACCTGGTAAAATTGGACGCAGGCATGTGGAAATTGCATACTTACAAGCCCGAAAGGCATGTAAATTCTGAGGCCTAAGCCTCTGTATTATCAAATTAAATTATATCAATAACATTAAATGTACTTTAAAGACTGATTTTTCATCTAAAGTGGAGCACCAAACAAAATTTTAACGATAGTTTATTCTACCACGATTTCCAAGGAACTCTTTTGCAAAGGAGACACAAAAAGTGTACAGGTTGAAAACAATATTAGATCGATAGAAATGGATTTCGGATCATTTCCTTTGGCATGAAAAGGCAAATAAGAATAAAATTACTTGACAAAATTCTGGGCATGTAAATATTTGTTCGGGCTAGCGTAATAAGTGGTTAAATATGCCCGAAGGGCATGTACTGAAAAAAAGATTTGGAGAAGACTGCATTGATGCTGATCTCAACAGGATTTGAACATAGGCCCCTGAACTTGAGAATAATGCTCTACCACCTGGTCACCAATGAACAAATCTGCCCAATCACCACTTACTGATACATGTGTAACAGGAAAGGAGAAAATGTATGGCTGGACTGGGAATTGAACCTGGGACCCCTGCATCACTAGTCAGGTGCTCTACCAACTGAGCTACCCAGGCCGATATCAACGGCCCAAACCATTACATTTTCTCCTTTACATTCCATTACACATGTATATAATGTAGTACACAGCACTGTTTTATGCAAAGTAAATGGGAAAGTTGTACGTCTTTTTCCAAAACACATTATATGACATGTTCATAATACTGGATTAATTGTCCACAAGGACTTGTATCTAAGGCCAAACAAAAAAATATGTGTGGTTCCGGTTACACTTCCAAAAAAATTAGGGTAGGTTGGTAGGGAATTTTTTTTTTTTTTTTTTTTTTTTTTAACAAAATGATTTTCTTAATTTTTTCTTTAGAAATAATACCTATCACTGCTTTGCAAATGGCATTTAGATGTGGTGTGATAATATACTAGTCAATATTGGTCGGGGACACCTACATGCTAGTTTGCTTTGGATTTAACACTATTAAACTATGTTCTGCAAGGAGACCGTCATTGCTGAAACTAAAACTTAAACTGGAGCCATTGATGTATATCGGGGAAAATTCCGGAAAAAATATGAAAATTGCCAAAAAACAGTTTAGGGTCGGGGGTATAAAATAGGGAAGGTCGGGTAACCGGAACCACACATATTTTTTTATTTGGCCTAATTAAATGTACAGTATACATATACAATGATGACCACAAAGTGATGCTTGCAAAGTGAGCTTAAAAATGCTTACTAGAATGAAGTATTTACCTTCTCTTAATATAGTTACCCCTACTATAAATTTTTTACAGTAGGGGTAACTATATTAAGAGAAGGTATATATTACGTGACAAGCCCCTGTGGACTGACATAATTGATGTAAACAGGTCCGGCACAATCTCTTGATTAAGCTATATAGCTTGATTTAGCTATTTAGCTTTATTAAGCTATTCAGGATAGTTTGATTTAGCTATTTTATCACACTTTTTTCTCAAATGTGTTATTTTCCAAGTATGCACAAAAAGTCGCACCTTGGTGCAGTGATGATATTTAACCTTGAACTCTTATGAAAATAATGCATGTAAAAATCACTCATCAAATTGCGTCTCCTTAAGAGACTTTGTACTCAAAGTTCTAAAAGTTCTGGGGCTATATAAAGCAATTGATACAGTTACTTCTTCAGTGAAATTATAAACAGTCTAGACGAACTCCAAAAACAGCGTGAACTCCGAAAACGAAGTCTTTGGCTCCATCATGCATTGCGCCAAAATGGCGTCCGATGTAAACAAACGATGGATTATCGTTCGCTTTCTCCAAATATTCGGCTGCATAATGGCTGTATCTAGTGCAATATTACTTCATTTTATTTTTTGTTGAATGGATAATTGCATTTATTAAATTATTTTGTGAATATTGACTTATTTATCGCTTCAAACTCTTGCATATGGGTGAATTGGATATACGACATCAAATTCAATACTGCCGGTAAGAAATATTTTCTTATTAAATTTATTGTCTCCTTGATTTAAATTTTATGTCGTTCCTACACTAAAGGTGCTTTTATTTGTTTTTGGAGACACCCAACTTGTATTTATTTTAATCATAAAATGGGCATTTGTCACCACGGAGTAGGAGTATTAACAGGTTCATTTTTAGAAGATATGTTGTGCCCTTAATATCTAGAAGAGTGGGTTTTAAAGCCTTTATATTGATAGATAATAGTTTTAAAAATGTGTTCATAATAATATCTGTTCGTATATGATAAAAAAATCGGTAAATAACGATGGTAAAAACTTACGCGTCCAATTCAGATGTCGTACACAAATAAAAAACCGGAATGCTAATTTATGTGTAAAATTCAGTCAAGTTTTTAACAGTTACAATATATATTGTCCCATTTTGCAGATATATCCCTTTTTTATGCATATTTACTTCTCAAAACGTATCATTTTCTCTATAATTGATCTGACTTGAAACGTTAACTTTGAAAGTAAATATCTCCTTTTTTGCAAATAAAATCAAAAATCTGACAAATACGATCTCTTCCTAAGTCTTTTATTTAGCATTTCTGAATACTGGTATAATTGCCATACTTTCCAAAACTTTGCAGGGACAATTTTTGTAGACCCATCATTTTTGCCGAAAAATCGCCATTTTTTGTGTGTGTGCGCATGCGTGGACTCTTTTTTCGGAGTCTTTTTCAGTCTCAATTTCTTACTTCCGGAAACGCTGTTTTTGGAGTTCGTCTAGACTGATAAAGGAGGTTTTCTAAAGGAGGTTTTTTATTTTACAAAACTCAAGACATAGAAGAGGCTGGTGGCTTACTCATACAGGTAAACATAACCAGTAAAACATAATGCACACAAGGCAGTGTACAGTTACCCAAACAATGGAAATTCATCTTTTGCTTAAAATTATTCAAATGCTGCAATGTTAGCACTATCGTTGATTTGGGTTGTTGATTTGATAAACCATCTTACATATCAGGATATATGAATAGTCAAATACTTGCGACTTTTTGTCTATTTAGTACAAATAACATTTTTATGAAAACCTGCATATAAATAGCTTTATCAAGCTATTTTGAATAGCTTGATAAAGCTATACAGCTATTTCAAGCTATATAGCTTAATCAAGAGATTGTACCGGACCTGGTAAATATTTACAGATTACATTGCTTTCGATCTATGATTACCCAAATTTAAGAAAACTACACCTTTGGTTGGAATTCATTATCGTTGTCAGAGTCTGTTATTTCTCCTTCTTCAAGGTCAGACATTGCAAGAATAATTTCTTTAAGCAACCCGCCTTTTCTTCTACAACAAAATGACAAAATGACAATAGCCCCTATAACGCAGAAATTTCGTGCTTTTTCCGGTGTTGCAGATTTAAGACAGTTCAATCTAAAAATGATTCGTAGATCAACTATTCACCTACTTGATTACTATAAAATATCTATGAAAAAGCTCTCTCTCTCTCTCTCTTGAATTCAAACTGCGAAAATTGTAATAAAATAATAATATCTCTCGAATAATCATTGTATCAGTGCTATCGGGATTTAACTGTAGCAGGCCCGTAGAACGCAGGGGGGGGGGGGGGCAGGGGGACGCCCTCCCCAACTTTTTTCTGAGTATAGTATTTTGCTATGGTAAATCTTCCTTTGGATGCTGGTCCCCCCACACTTTTTGATGTTGTAAGGTCGAGTACTAGTTTTTTTTTGGGGGGGGGGGGGCTTGTCAGATAATTTTGGGAAGATGGCCGCCCCACTTTTGGTCAGTTTAGGTTTTTTTAGGGGGGGGAGTCCCCCCCCCCATTTTTGAAGGACTAGGCCCGAACAACAGTACAAAGAGGGGCGGGGGCATCCCCCTAGTATTGTTTACAATATAAAACAAAGCTTATTCATAGTTGTACCCCTCAGTAATTTTTCCAGTATTTATTTTACTATACACAATAGAGATCAAAACTAATTTACGGTTGCGCCCAGAGGGTCGGGAGACAGTCTGGGCAAAAGATATAGAGTATTATACTATATGTACGGTTTTTGCTCAGATTGTCTCAATTCCCTGTGGTTGTGCCCGCATTAATAACGTCTGATGCCCTTTTTTTTGTCCGCCGCTTTCACAGAAAGTAGGGGATATTAATTTTATTTGTCTGTCTAGATCTGTCCGTCAGTCTGTCCATCCCTCATTCTGTGTGTCTCTGTGTAACACTTTCGCTTCCAAAAAGCCTTTGAGCTTTTGCATTGAAAATTTATATCACAAACACCTATGGCGCAACGAAGACCGGTTTTGATTTTGATGTCCAAAGGTCATGGTCAGAAATTTATGCATTCTGTCTGTGGAACACTTTCATTTCTGAATGATATCCCAAAATGCCTTTGAGCGTTTGCAGTGAAATTTTATGTCACAACTCCCCATGACCTAAAGAGGACCCCTATTGATTTTGAGGTCAATAGGTCAAAGATCAAGGTAAGAAACTAATACATTGGGAAAATGGTTTCCAGATGATAACTTCGGTTTTCTTGATGATTTTTAATGTCATTTTGTATTATAACTCTCAATGTCATTAAGAAGACCCCTATTGATTTGTCAAAAGGTCAAAGGTCATGGTCAGAAATTCCTACATTCTATCTGAGTAAAACACTTTCATTTCTAGACGATCTCTCAGAAAGCCTTTGAGCTTTTGCAATTAAATTTAATATCACAACTCCCTATGACCTAAAGAAGACCCCTATTGATTTCGAGGTCAATAGGTCAAGGTCAGAAATTCATACATTAAAACAGGGTTTCCAGATTATAATTTTAGTTTTCTTTAAGATTTTTCAATGAAATTTTATATTATAAGTCTCCATGTCTTAAAGAATAACCCAATTGATTTTGAGGTCGAAAGGATAAGCTAAAAAAATTAATTTCCATAGAATGGTTTCCTGGTGATAACTTTAGTTCTTTTTTGGGATTTTGCATGAAAATTTATACCTTTAGATAATTTAACTTTTAAAGGAACTTGTTGAATTTTTTTCAAGGGAAAATATCAAATGTGTCTTATACTAAAAAAAGTTTAGCTTTGCTTTAATAGCCATTGCCATGAAATACTGAAAATAACAAACTCATTTATTAAAAAAAAAAATGTCATATATCTAGAAATGATTGTATTACATAATTATTGTACAAATGATTGTATGATTTATGCGTATCTTCACATTCTAGAATATTGTATAAATGTATGAAAATTGATGATTCTTATATGTTGTGCCTTTGCCAATTATTGTAATTGTGTTTGCGCCAATAAATATTGTATTGTATCGATGGTGTTTAACTTAACTATTAACTATTGATTTTGAGGTCAAAAGGTGAGAGACCATATATTGCATACATATTGCATACATAGTTTTTCGGATGACAGCTTTAGTCATGGCCGTAACTAGGCTAAAATTTTTAGTGAGGCAAGGATTCTGGGGGCCACCCGAGTCCCAAGCGGGTCGAGGGTAGTGCCCTGATGGGGTTCTGGGGGGGGGGGGCAGGGTCTCAAAAGCTGGATTTTAGTACATTAAAGACTTAATCTTTGAAAATTTTCACATATTTTGAATTATTTTTTACATGCTTTCTAATCTATATAATGAAGCACCAGGTGAGATGATCGATTTTCAAAAATTGAAAGTAAAGTTGAAAGTATTATAATGAATTTAGTACAAAGACGCAAAATAATTTCAGATCAAAGTAAAGCCATTTTCAATTTTCAGCAAACCTTAAAATTTTATAGTGAGGCATTTGCCTCACTTGCCTCAATGGTAGTTACGGCCTTGTTAGTTTTTTTGTTAGCTTTTGCAATGAAGCTTAGGGTCATGAATTTCTTTAACGCAAAAAAAACTCCTTTTGACTTTAAGGCCAAAAGCTGAACGACTTTTTTCCACACATGAATTTCTTTCAGGTCTTCCACTCTTTCTTTTTTTTCCTTCAGCGGGGGACATAAATTCTTTGAATTAGCTTTCTTTTTGCTTGTTAAAAATTTCTGTTAGGTTGTCCCTCCCTCCCCCCCCGCCCCTGAAATGGGTTGCTTGGCTTTTTCTTCATTAGTGTGGTACCCTTCACACAATTTCGTTCACACACTCTCTACATTGGCTTATGTAACCTCTAGACGAAAGACAGGGACCAAAGGAATGAAAACAAAGTTTAACGCATGGTTTAGAACATGAAAGATCTGCATAAGGTTGAAATTATCTTGTGCTCTAGCATTGGTTTGGGAATGACCATTTGATTCTGAAAAAGGGTGTGGCATTTTTTCCAAGTCAGATTATTTATTATATCAGTGAAGGACTTTTTATTTATTTTTTCCAAGATGATCAGGGACAGATTTATTTTCATTTTTACTGAAAAAAGTTTGACCCCCCCCCCAATTAAATAGTAACAAATCTGGCGGGCCCTCCTCCCCCCCCCCCCCCCCCCTCAAAAAAGCACACACACACACGTCAGAATCAAATAATTGTTATCACCTCTTACAGCCATAATATAGAATAAATCACAGATATAAATAAAGATTTATGTCACTGAATCTCTTTTTCTTTGTTTACCAGAGACATTAATAACAATTTATGTTTCTGCTTGCATCATATATATATATATATATATATATATATATATATATATATATATATATATATATATATATATATATATATATATATAATCCCTAACATTTTTCTTTTTCCACTTAGCATGCTAAGTATCTGGAATACTTTGATTTCATGTTTCATTATTGTCTTCAATTTCTGATAATGGGTAAGTGCAGTCATTATTTCTTTCAGAAACAGATGAACACCCCCCCCCCCCTAAAATGCACAGTGCTTTTTGGAGATGAACCCCTCCCACGAATCAGTTGTATTCAAACATCATCCTGTTTCGCCGATTCATTAGCAAAACATTTTCATGTTAATGATTTTTTTTTTTTACATTTTTGAAAATATTTGCAACATTTGTCCTTTATTGCATGATTAAATAACACAACTACAAACTGAAACTCTTAACTTTTTATTGTTATAATTCAGTATCAACTACATATATTCTGGACGGATGATAAATCAACTACAACATCAGAAGCTTTAAAACTACATACATATATCACATCAAATATTATGGCAAGTTACAAAATAGACGTTTAATGACTGTACCTTTGAACTAAAAAGAATATTATTCAGTACTGACTAAAAACAAACAAATCAAAAGAATGGAAAGTCAGATGTGATGAATTGATATCATTTTTCAGTGAGAGGCTCAAGACCACCATGTTTTTCCAAACTAACACATTCACATATTATCTTTACCTATACAAATATGCATCTAATACAATGAAAATGATCATTAGCATCAATAAGTCACATAAAAAGATTACACCTGCACATGGAGGTTTTCCTATGATATGGATTTTTAAAATAAACATGTCGACTACAGAATATTTATATTCAAAAACGTTTTCCTTTATAAAACACTATTTAAGCAACGCATATCTATATCTGTATAAATAGAGGTTCCTCACATCATAAATGTTCAACGTAATTTCTCAGTGACGTCATAGGGTTGACGCACATTCAATGGATCAAACTTGTGCCTTTGAGTTTTGAAAAATAAAACATTTCATGCATTAAAGATTATCCTCAGGCAAATATATATTATTAAAAAGTCACAAATGTAAATATAAGTAATAAGGTATCATTTTTAAACATCTATTGGGATATAAATACGGGTTGGTACATGATAAAATTTACCAGAAAGCCCTTCAGGCTTTATGGAATTTGATCACGTGACCAACCCGTATTTATATCCCGATAGATGTTTAAAAATGATACCTTATTACTTAAGAATTTGACAAGATTCAGACAGAAGCATTCAACTGGGAATAAAATATGGTAGTGAAGGAGATAAAAAGAGGAGATTTAACTGCGACTTTCCATACTACTGCTGCTTAGTTGTAAACAATTTTCTGAAACATTCAGACTTCATAAAGCAGTAAAAAAATCCATTCAGACACGTATACATTTATACACATCATACAATGACACTAATGCCATGGTGCTTTTCAAATATATTGAGACATAGACAAATGGGCTACAACGCTTACCTGAGTATCATCTTAGTCTCTTCTTAAGAAATGAATATGTTGATAAATGAAACCATTTACTGTTGCCATCAACTCACAATCCATAGTTTTTATCAATCTTGATATACAGAATATTCACTGAATTTTGATATCAAGTTTACAATTGTTGCCTTATTATTATAATTCTGCTAAAAGGAAATCTTATTTCTGTGTTAGGATTTGAAAGCCTGTTTGTGCCCAACCCTAGCTCAAAGAGCCAAGACCACTTTACAAATTTGAATCTACACAATATTAAAAATGGTATTTGTATAATCTTCTCTCTCTTAAAAAACATGGTGTCCTCTTATACTCAGTTCATTAGGTATTCATAAGCTTTGATCACCTCCAAAATAAACATTCTTTGATCTCATTCAACAGCAAAAAATACAAAATAGTATACATTTAACTAGAAAACACTGCCAATGTAAAATAATGATGTACATTTTACAACTACATGTAGATCATACAGACACAAATGAAAGCTGCCACTGGATTAAAACACCTACTGTAAGAGAAGGCAAATAAATTATCCTCTAGAGAGGTAGAGTCAAGCTAAAAAAATGTTCATCTTACATAACTAATAAGCCTATCAACATCATTATTCTTATAAAGCCTTTTAGATCTTGTTAAATCCATCTTCTGTTTTCTTGGACTCCAAAAGCTTTTTGTTGAAGCTCTCAAATGCCACTCTAATGCCCTCTCTGTCTGAGCTGGTACAGGTATGGATTTCCCAATGTCGGCTGTTAGATTCCAAATCTAATTCCAAGATTTTTTGCAACTAAAAATGTGAAATTAAAAGAAGAATTATTATTTTGCTTAAGGATCAATTTCTTCATAATATAAAAACAATACGACAAATAAACTAAAAAACTAAACTGTAATTATTTACTAATATGTAAAAATTATAATATATATATATATATATAAAAAGAACCTCTTCCTTGGACTTGGCCCCTTCTTTGTCACTGTAGTTACAGAGCACCATCAAAGGGAGATTATCAAGCTCAGGGTCAGCTAGTGCTTGATGAAGGGCGGTGTTGGTCAGTTGCAGATCTTCATCACCAGCAGAGCTGTCTACAACAAATACTACCCCCTCTGCTCCCCCAAAGTATTTATCCCAGTATGGACGGACATTGTCTCCTCCTGCAATGCGAATTTACCACAAAGTGATCTTAGCTTCTAAGAAGAAATCTCTCAAGAAAATGTGCAATTTAACATATCAGTAGGAGTCTTTTCTTAAATAATAGGGACTTATGATATAAAATAGGGATGGCAATCGATTACAGAATTGCTAATCGGTTAATCGCAAGATGTTCTGACCGATTAATCGGTTAATCGTATCAAAATACATATTTTTCCCCCAAGTTAATCTATTCATATACACAAGAAGACTAAAACAGGAGTAAGAAGTTAGAAACTTTCTGTTTATTTTCTTCATAGTGATGTACATATATTTTTCTTCAATTTCAAAAGACAAGAAAAAATTAAGAAAACCATGAACCTTGCCTCAGAATTCAGACACGATTTTTCCAGTGTACATGTAGATGTCACACAGGTTCATTCTGCATTGTCACCATAATCAAAACAATGCTCGAACTTCCACTTAATTTACAATGCTTCTTCTAATGATATGATTTAATAGATAACGACAAAAGATAGGCATACTAATTCACAGTGCTCAACGGTGATCTATTTATTATCATCAAAGAATTATGGGACAGTTGGGGTAACGACATAATGTTTTTTTTTTAATCAGTATTAATTAACACTTCCCAAACTGACCAATTACCCTATCAATCTGGTCAGCCATAATTACCTTCAATTAAGCTTGATAATAAGATTTGTAAAACACTAAGTTATCAACTCGTCACAGATAAAACACATGTCACCTTTTTGTGCAAAGGTTTCCTTTTGCAAAAATGAATTTAAAAAAATTGCGCTCAAAGTTACAAATATTTTATTTTTTCCGACTAACCGATTACGGATTTTCTAACCAATTACCATTGTTCCAACCGATTAATCAGTTAATCAGTTACAAATTGCCATCCCTAATATAATATTTCAAATTACACACTGACAAAATATAGATGGACAGATAAAGCCAAATCAATGTCCCTCTCTTTTAGCTGAAGTGGAAGACAAAAAAAAAAAAAAGGAATGAGTAAAATAATTTTTGTTTTAAAATATATTTTTTATCCTTACCTCCTAGTTCTTTAACATCAACTATACAATTACTAAATATCAAGGCTTTTATACTGAAACCTGTCAAAAAAAAAAAGGTTCTAAGCAGAAACAAAATTTAAATTTCATTTGTTCAACTTAATGGTCTAAATTTATAACTGTACAACATATAGATAAATTCTAAAATTTTTGTACAAACCAACAGTTGGCTCGATATTTTCTGTGCTTTCCCCACTTAAAACTGACAATAAAGTACTTTTCCCTGTCTTTGACAAACCAAGACACAGAACTGTAAAGTTAGGCTTTGCTGCTGGAGGATCCCGTCCACACATCCTCCTGAAGAACTACAAAACACAGGCATTGATTAGCACACTCTTACAAATGTATTCAAAAGAAAACCCTTTTTGCCAAAAGTCATTCTTATTTGAATTCAAAACTCTTGCTCGTATGCAGCTGCAAAGTTTGCAAAAGATCTACACCCACTTTTTGGTCCACTAATTGTCACTCTGTGTTCTTTGTGTTGAAAATGTAAATAAGGTACATGCACTCTATCAAGACTACTATTTCAGCTCTCATATCATTATTTTTTTTATTTTCACAATATCTGAATTATATTTTTTTGGAAATAGCATAGACCTTCCTTTGAATAAAATTGGGTTCCCATCAACCACAGATGCTTTGGGGAAAGTCTGGGTGAAATTGATCTGGTGGTAAAGGAGACAAATTTGTGATATTGACTTGTTGGTACTGGAAATGAATTTGATTGATTTGAATGGTTGTTTTAATGGCTCTCATTTTTTAGTGATCTGTAAAATTTAACAGGACACCATCTGTTTGGCCTTTTTCATCCACTGATTTAGCAAGCTCTTGTATGATATTAATGAGCTGGGTTGTTGCTTTCTGTAACTGTGTTGAGAGTTCATTTGGATTCAGTGGTGTTCCAGACATAACATGGCTTCTGATGCTGTGTTGAAGCATTTTGAATGTTTATAGATGTCAGTAAGACAGGTCTTTGGTTTTCTGGTTTGTTATTTGGTTCTTTTCTGAATACTAGAACGATGGCTGCCCTTTTCTAGTCTTCTGGAATGATGGATATTTGAAGAAAAAAAAATGTGAGAATTTAACAGATAAAACTCTGTGACTGCAAGCTTCATTCTGGTTAAAATCAACCTTTCTCTTTCTAGCTATTGACTAACAACAGACTAAAAGGTGTGGGGAGGTTAATAGCGAGCACAGCAAGCAGCGTAAAGAACTGATATCGTTGAGAGCTCTTATGACAGTACCTGGGTAAAGAGAATATTACTTCGCACATTGATCCAAATGAATTTTCTTCTGCAGTAACTTCTGGACCCACAATCCTTTGCAATGTAGTGGTTAAGATGCTACTGGGCCGATGTACCCAATCCCCATTACAGCAAAATGGATCTTGCTACAAACTACTGTATTTTCTTGTGATAATAACAATATTTAATTAAAAATAAACTCACCTTGATTTAACAATTGTTAAATGGGACTGCAGATAGATAGTAGATAAAGTGTTCTTTGCTAACAGTTGCACTTCTCAGACTTTGTCATGGAAATGCAACTAATATACAATGTCATGTAACATCACAATCAAGATCTTCCAAATGCTTTGTGCGATTTGAAGAGGCAGATCTAAGTTAAATAAGTTGAATAGGTATCCAGTAAAACACAACTGCGCTCGCCCCAACAGTTGCACTGTCAACATATTAATACTGAAGTAGTTAGTGGTACTTCTTTTGTCACTGATCATTAATACCTATAGCGGTATGTAACAATTAAATGTACAAATACTCCGCCCTCAGTAAAAGCTGCACTGTCATATTTTTCATTTATTGTCATAGTGTTCCTTCTTTCTTCTTGGTGAGCCCCTCCTGTAATTGAGCACACCATTAAAAAATGGGTGTAAATAGTTTATTTTAACCTTATACATGTGTACATTGAAACACCTAGTTAACGAGGTTCGCTCCTGAGCTTTTGAGCAGATTTTTATCTTAACCTATATTTCAAAAATTCTGCATAATTTTTTAACTCTTACAATAAATTTGGATTCTACAATGCCAGTTTAACTATATTCAGTTAAAACTCCATGATTAAATTCCATACCTAAAGCATTGAATGAGGAACTATATTTTGTGGTGGAAGGTTTTTTTTTAGAAGAAAATGATCATTTTTTCTCTTTCGAAGTATTTAAAGAATGTTAAGTTTGGATTCCTATTTTTACATACAGTCTGCACTTATAGTTATTTTCTGCAGTGGGCTGTTTTATACTGGTCCTAAATTATCTATTAAATAAACTGTCATGAATTCTATCATAATATTTGATAAATATAGCAAATATATTGTGAAAAATGAAGAAAAAAAAAAGCCCTAATTTAAGCTTAAAATTAGCACTATTTTGGTAATATCTAAAAATTAACATCACAGACCCCAACTTTTAATTTTCTTTTCTGAATATATACGACACTTTTAACCATTTTTCTTAAGGAAGAGATTGCAAGGGTCCATGAAAAAAATCCGCTCTATGAATTTTTCTCATTTTTACATATAATTTGCCTTACGTTAATGGTATCATAATATGAAAATGTCAACCATGGTCATCAGGGTTATAAGGAAGATATGGTTGCCATGGTAACCACCGTTTTTCAATATTTTGATATTTGTGTAGTGAAATTTTAAGGATGGCATACAGGTATCAAAATTAAACCAAATTAAATAATTTTCAGCAGATATTAAATAATATGCTTTATATTCATTGAAAATAAAAATTGTATCGGAAACTATTGATAGATGTAGTAATGCCACAGTTGCTTTGGGGAGTAGTCGTTGTAAATTTGCAGTAATATTTTCACCCCAAGAACAGTTTTCAGCGTCTTGACAAAAAATTGCCCAATGAATTTTCCTAAAATCAATATATTTTGTAACAATTATTATAAGTGACTTATGATTAAAATATGAAGTGGGGTCATCACATTCTTTTTTAAGCTACATGCATTTCAATAACCCCCCCCCCCTTCCTAAAATATCAAAAGATTTCATAAACTTTAATCTGAGGGTTTGTTGCTGAACCTTTAATATGCATAATCTGTTTAAAAAAAACTATAGAAAATACGTATAGATTAATAAATATTTTTTTCTGAAAATCTTTTGGTGGTTGCTCATTTTATATGTAGAGCAGAATGATAAAAGTATCATGTACACAAAAACGACAGCAAAAGCACATTTTTTTTTTAATTTTCCCATCTCAAAATATTCATTCCGTTATTATATCAATAAAAATATATACATTCTAAACCAGTGCACAGTGGTCCAAGGGCCAAATTGTTCATGATCTGAACACTCATCTAGTTCTCTGCACTGTGACTTGGAATCGGAAAGGGGGGGGGGGGGTCACATGAACACATTGAATGAATAGGTTATTTCAGAGAACTTGTACCTGCAATATATACCGTATATAAAAATCCTAGCTATTATCTTATTTGACAAATTTTAGTGATTTGCTATTTGATATTTATATTTGCAAATATTTTTCCTTCAGATTCATTGCAAGTTAAAAAAAAACAAATCAGTTTCTCATGAACTAGGTAAGCATTCATATCTCCATTGTGACGTCATAATGCCACACTTGACGTCAAAACTAAAGTGCAAACTGTTTAGTTTCAAAAATAATCGTTGAATGACATTATAATTTATAAATTTGCGCTTCATGCTCACGCGGTTCATGAAATATGCTGAGGTTAAGCGATTTTGTTCATGTCCTATGAATTTTTAAAAAATAAATTCATTTTTCAAATATATTCCCGTGAGCATGATGAGTTGAAGTGTTTTTTTTAAAATGTATCTGCTCAAAATAATTTTCTCTCTCTGGTACACCTGGTACCTCCGTAGTACCTCGATTGTCAGAATTAACCTCTCTTAGTTTCGTCTGTCATTCTTACACGCGTATTTTTTGCTAGATTTGTGAAAACTTGCAAAAAGAAACTTTTCTTTTCTGTCAAAAGAAGTGTGTTGAGTTTCAATTTTTTGCCAAATACGGTGCATAAAACATTTTATCACAACAAATGTTTACGCAATATATGTGCCGACGATTCAATGTTTACATTGTCTATGTAAGAGTTGAAAATGCTAGAGAAGATCTTACAGAGGAAAACAGTTTCCTCTGCGATATTTTAAAAAATACGTTCATGTCCAGCATGCGACCTCAAACTGGTCTATACACGTATATATGAAAATCGCATTTGTTTATCTGCCCATCCATATAGGCCTATATTCATTATAATCACTGAGAAAATCACGCCGTCTGAAGCTTCTAGGAATTGAATATCTTATTCATAGATGTAGATCCTATAGTAGAGAAACCGATCTCAAATAAAATTCTAAAATTCTAAATAAAACTAGAGGACATAAAGATCCAGATATGAATTAAATTTATTCATGAAATAGATTTCAGTGTTCAGAACTACGATAAAAGGTAGACGTGTCAAAACGAAAAAAAAAAACACAGGGATAAAAAAAAAAAAATCTGCGTCGACGCTCACCAACACTCTGCAAATTCACATCTTTATCTTATTCTTTCTCTGTTTTAAAAATATTGCCACGAAGACTTTTTGTCATTGGCGTAATCATAATCACGTTCCTTATTCAGCTGTTATTCCGGAAATGGTTACCGTAAACCTTCTTTTTTTAAACATCACGAGTCGATCACGTGACGCCTTGCAATCGCTTCCTTAAATTCAGTAAAATGTCATTACTTTTAAATGATTTTTTTGCTTGTTAAATTTTTAATGCCAGAAAAATGAAAATGTTTGAGTGCAAAAAGGTCAAATAATTGAACATGCGGAGTAATTTGAAAATTTCTTCGTTGTCACATATTTTTATGTGTCTATTTAAGATGAAATAAGACTGTTTTTGTTCCCATAATTTATTTGAACAAAAAATGTTGGAAGAAAAACTTTAAAAATTGATTTATGTGCAAGACGTATTTACAGTGCAAAAAGGTCAAACTAAATGCTCTGTAGCGCCAAAAGAAGCGCATTGACACCCATTTTTTGTTTTGATTTTTAATAAAGCTATGTGTATAAATTCTAAAAATATACTTGATAAAAAATGCTCATTAATGGCAGGATCCAACCTCCTTAAAACGCTGTAAAAATAAAGGTTTTATCTATTTACCGAATAGATGTAAATCCTTATTACTGCACAAAACAATTGTAGGTTTTGGCACATTATGCTTCTTGAGTTTGCAATAAGGGTGAATACTTCAATCAATCATTAATTAATCAATTCCAGTCAACTGAGACAGACAACTGTCAACTGTAAACTTCTTAGCAGGTGTCATAACAGTATTTCACTTGAGGTTCACGTCAAATCATGGCTGACGCAAAATAATTCCTGAATCTTCCCTTCCGATTCGGGCATTTTAACACGAGACTGGAGCTGAATTTTTTTATGAGATGAAAAACAATATGTAAACTTCCTGAATTGACTAGATTCATTATAATTTAGGGCGTGCTGACTTTTCTATATACTGTATTTGAGTGGGGAGTGATTAGGCCCTGGACTTGATTTTCAAGCACCTGCTCGACTTCGACCGAAACAAACTTGCGTGCCTTGCTGGATGGCTATGTATTTTTTGGTACTAAAATCTTTATAAAGAATTGTTTTACAAGATCTGAAAAGGAAACTTCTCAAAAGTTTGTTTTCAATTAATACCACCTACTCAAAGTTGCGACTTTTTGGTAAGAATATATAGCGAAATTTAATACTGTTGTGCAACCTGCAGTAAAACCAGATTTTATACTTAGAAATATTGTAGTCTATAATTTAAGGTTTAATTTCGTGAGTTTAGACGGAAAATGAGAAATAATGGCATTTTTTGGCCGTCATTGCTGTCCGTTCGCGTTTAATGGAGCATAGAAAATTAGTCCAGATTTCCTCTAAAATAATTTATCTTGACCACACAAGGGCCTGATTTCGATGTATCGGGTTGAGAGAAATGCATGAAAATTAGAAGACACTTTAACAAATACCTTGCCATCACACTCGTTAACATTATTTACTCACAAACAATTTCAAATTCTATAAATTTAAAGAATTTAGACTAAACCCGGAGCAAAATAAAAATTCTGAATTTGTGTAAATATCGGTTAATTTGGAACACAGTGGTAACAGATACAGAAATCTGGTTAGAAAAAAGAATTATTTAGGCAAAACAATCGTAATTAAGCAGAAAACGCCATGGTATTTCAATAATATGCATTATTTCAATGCTCTTTTTAACCCCACCCTCCTTCCTTATGACAAAGACTACTTCTTTCGCCCTGTTATAAAAAGCAAACATATTTTAAATAATTTTTAATCCTTATGTGAATCAGCATGCATTAATTAAAAATTTGAGACGAAAAAATAACAAAAGTTCAAGGCGCAAGATCATGACATACAGTTCAACTTTTGCCATATTTTTAGAAATCCGTGTTCACCGCGAACACCCCTGTCACCGAGTGTCGCCAATATTTTTCCTACCTTGAGAGGGAATTTTATGAAACTTGCTTTATTTCATTGAATATTCATTACAGATCGGGAAAATAGCATTATACTTGCAAGCAAAAATTTTAAGTTTTATTGCAGGTGTCATAACAGTATTTCACTTGAGGTTCACGTCAAATCATGGCTGACGCAAAATAATTCCTGAATCTTCCCTTCCGATTCGGGCATTTTAACACGAGACTGGAGCTGAATTTTTTTATGAGATGAAAAACAATATGTAAACTTCCTGAATTGACTAGATTCATTATAATTTAGGGCGTGCTGACTTTTCTATATACTGTATTTGAGTGGGGAGTGATTAGGCCCTGGACTTGATTTTCAAGCACCTGCTCGACTTCGACCGAAACAAACTTGCGTGCCTTGCTGGATGGCTATGTATTTTTTGGTACTAAAATCTTTATAAAGAATTGTTTTACAAGATCTGAAAAGGAAACTTCTCAAAAGTTTGTTTTCAATTAATACCACCTACTCAAAGTTGCGACTTTTTGGTAAGAATATATAGCGAAATTTAATACTGTTGTGCAACCTTAGAATTTCAAGCCGGAAGTTGTATGTGACGCGGAACATTCTGATAGTAATACGGAAAAACATTATTTTCCCGGGAAAATATTGTGCCGTAAGACCGAGTCTTACATGTAGTATTATAAATGCTTTTCTTTTAGGCAAAAAAGTTATTGTTTAGTTTCTCAAACCAATAATTTCAAAATTCAATGCAGTAGCAAATAGGCAGGTCTTTTTTTTTTTAGGGGGGGGGGGTTGACTCAAGCATGATCTCTCTTTTTTTGTCAGACAACAAAATTATTACTCCTCACAACGTAAGGGGTCCTGAGTCAACACGTTGCCGTTTGACCCCGGTCCAACGGCAACGTGTTGACACACGACCCCTGACGTGAGGATGAAACTAATATTTCTTACGTCTTTGGTAAATATAACTCAACTCAACTTTATATAATGTTCCAATCTAATTAAAATTAGATGTTCCGAATCCGCTACCGCTTCTCAAAGCTTGAGAAGCGGTAGCGGATTCGGAACATCTAATTTTAATTAGATTGTATAATGTTCCAAACCGTGGCATTTTTATAAAAAGTTAATTCATAAAATAACGCTTTAAGAAGAAATCTTAACCGTGTAAAGGTTGCATATGAGTACGCTGAAATTCTCATATCTTGAGATTGGTCATCTGCAAAAAGCATTTATTATTCTACACAAATGTACCGGCGCAGATGCTTGCCTTCGGAGATCAGGTCTCCCAACTATCCGTTGAAATTTTGACGGGCACTAATTCCGCTCCTTTACTTAATAATCTGATTTATATATTTTTATGAAGCACAATCTTTCACAAACTTCTACACGAAAAGAATAAAACTTCCGGGGGTGGCTTCGATGAGATTTCCACAACACAATACTGTAGTCGATTTATGATGCACTACCTTCACGAAAAATCCTGCTTGCAAGCTGTGTAAGAAAAGGGGCATCTTATCTGAGTGCTTGGTTGCACTGATGCAAGGCCGGTGAAGGTGGAGACATGACAGAGCCTAAAGGGAACTGGCTGATGTGGTGGAGAAGGGGGAGAACAAGAAAGAGGAGGAGCAAGAATCATCTGTCATCAACTGCATAAGGGAGGGTGCAAAACCTTAGGACAAGAAAGGATGGAAATTATCGGTGCTTGACATAGGAGGAGGATTGGAACTTGGGTGAATCTGAATACGAATCTTGTCTGTCCAGGGATAGTACATACACCGTTAAGACAAGACATGGTGCTGTGGTCCAAACAGGCCAAGACACCATAGAGTTTTCAGTGCCATATAGCAGCAGAATTCTTATTAGGAGCACCAGAGGAAAAGTCTGAGGTATGAGACCTGATGGCAGACTGCAGGGAGAAGGGTAGGGAGGGCGAGGTCGGGAGAGAAGGTTTCCCAGCCCAGTCATTGTCGAAATTGTTCTAGACTTTAGGTATGGTGCTGTCATTGCAGAAAGCTGTACATCTGACAGAAGCAGTAGAGAAGTCATCAAGCTCGGATTGGCACAGACGAAAGAAGTCGAGCTGGATGTCTGGAGCCAAAGATTATACTGCATGGAGTGGATTGGCCACCACTGCTGAACCACCGACTTGAAGATGTCATCGTCTAGGCTCGAAACATTCTTACTTTCGTGTTTCTGGAATATATGAACCTTGATTTCAGGAGTCAACTTGAATTTAAGATATGGACACACCCTACCTCTCCCCAGCATAAACGGGGGTGGGGTGGGGGTTAGAAAACTTCCTACTCTGAGGAGGCACAACGTTAACAGTAAATTATAGCTTTGTTTTTGATAGTATAACAGCCAAAAATATTAAGCGGACACAACTGCGTGCATGTAAATTAGCTTCGTTTTCTATTGCGAAGTATAGTTATTGTGGGCACCCCCACCACATATTCCTACGATATGTGTTTTGATATTTATACATGTATATCTACAGCGAAAATAAAAATAAACACATGCATGGTTTTAAAGAATGCCACTTTAGTTCGCTTTCGAATTCTTTCTCTCTTACTCAAAGGGGGTCGATGGTGGTCTAATATATAAAGTCCTCTACAAAAGTTTAGAATTTTTCAATTTCAATTTGTTTATGACAATTAATTGCCATATACAAATTTAAATTGAAAAATTCTAAATTTTTGTAAAGGACAATAATTCTATCCACTGATTTTAAAAACTGCTGTCGATCATTGCCGTTTGCTATATTAAAACGTGCTTTTTTTGCAATACAACGCATTCAAAATATGAAGAAATTGTTATTCTCAGAAATGATAATACTTCTAAGCGTTTGTTGTGAAATGGAATATTTCTGCTTTGCTTAAGGACAGACGATACGTTCCTCAATAATATATAATTTTTTCCAAGATTTTGTCATTGAAGGATTGCTACTTTAAGATGTTTACTCGCAAAAAATTGAGGTACCTTACCAGGCATTTGTGAAAGATACCAGAGGATGTTTTTCCTATAAAATCCTTTTGGGAAAAAATTAATTAGCCAATAACACATTTTTTGGTGTTTCATATTTTTAAAGACAATTAGAAATCAGTTTAGAAATCAGGAGGTAATTAAAATTTTGAATATTTTCCACATAATTCGAAGGTATACAAAACAGATATTTGAGGAACGTATCGGCTGACCTTAAGACAACACAAAATTTATATTCTAATCTAGGTTTGGCTTCTGAAAATGCTAATGAGTTAGGTTGCTTTAGAAAGACAGCAACTGATCTGGGTTTGAGTTTGAGGATGAACCAGCATGTAAGTAAAATTTAGCAACAAACCATCATGCATCTTCCACTTGAAACAGATAGTTCATTGCTCCATTTATTATATGCATGTATACTGACAAGTTCTTCAAGTTGTACCTCATGCACCATATTTACATTGAGCGAATTCGATCTAGACGACAACAGAAAGAATTTCGAAAGGGTCTTCTTGTTATAGGTGTTGTTAGATTTGTCTTTCTTACCATGTAATTTGCCCCCCCCCCCCCCCAAGAAAAACTGTATGTACAAGTGCCACACTAAATAATACAAGTTGTTTCCTTTGCATCCTTGCAAGTTGTTTTTCTCTCATTTGTGTGTGTGTTTTGTTAGTTTTTTTTTTTTTTTGTTGGTCCTCAACATCACTTAAAGTATATATCGGGGAGAAAAATTTTATAAACATCAGATAATAAAAAAAAAAAAAGCCGGATTATTAAGCATGGCTAATAAATTTTGTAGAAATTTTACAAAATTCTCCAAACAGCATACTCAATGAAAGGTCCATTACACAGTTTCTTCTAACACCCAGTAAAATAAATTATGTCAAGTTTATGATGTTCAACTGGAATACACTTTTTAAAAAGATTAATATCAAGTTAAGACTGTGTAAACTATCATGTTTTGGACTTCGAGTTTTAGTCAAGGAATATAATTACATTTCATTTTTTTTTCACATCGGATTCGAAGCATTTATCAGTTTATGCTATTCCACCCACACCTCGAAATGTTTTCGTCTCAACCCGGATTAAAAACAGTAGTCCACTCCCGTGGTCCAAATCCTTTAAATAACTCTGAACTTGATCATAACCTTGTATTTTATAAATACATTACAGAATTACATCTTATAAATATAACTAATTTTATCGTTATGTTTTCTCTATCTAAGGAAATAGGTCTAAATAAAGCTGGTCCCAACTTTAGAAACGAAACTATTATCAAGTAGCCAGGTTGTGTCGTGTAGGGCACCGCCCACAAAATTGTTTTCATTCTTCCAGCAGATGTCGCTGCACTCGACACACCTGTATCAGGTGAAGATTGCGGGTGGAAGCCATTTATTGTGACAGTCTGTAAACTTTTCAACTGATTATTGCAGTGCACTACTTTGGCAATATTAATTCGCGAGAAATTTCGGACAATCAAAGTGAAACCGGTTTTGTGGATCGAATTAGTCGCGGCCTGTGTGCTGTTTGGTAAGTTACTGTTGGCGCGAAGTTGCATGTCCTCAGAAAATCGATAGGATAGGCCCAGGATAATCACTTGTTAAAGAAGTTTTGTATTCAGTAGTGAAAAGTGCATTACGTGATATTTGTGTGAGTGAAAGTTCTTATTTGAGGAAGAAAGGATTTTTCATTCAAATATGTGCTCATGGTCGAATGTCATTGAAATATTGTTGAAGTGATTTCATGTAAACAAATCTGCTCGACCCCTGCTATTAGACTACTGATGACCATTTTTATGAATTGACACTTGATTTATTTGGTTTGGTATAAATTGTGAATTTATTACTTTGCTGTTTAACAATCTAAAACAAAGGTTAATTTATGCAAAACACAAGTAATGGGATCGCCATGTGGACAAACAGGTTTGTGAATTAGGGAAGGCATTTTCTCTCAATAATAATTTTGTGAATTTTAAGAAGTCATCCATGAAACATATCTGAAAAGTTATTAAAGACATATATATATTAATATGTGGGGTAGCAGACGAAATTTTTATTACAATGGATGACATTTTTTTTTTCTATTTTATATTCAGTATGAAGTGCAAACTTTAAATGCACACATATGTTTGGTTTAATTTAATCAATGGATATGATACCCTCTACCTTTATGTCCATTCATGCCCTCCCTTCTATATGCACATGTACCATATATCATTCTCTTCTGGGACTTTGATGGTGAGGAGAACAATTGAAGAAATCAGTATCTTCCCAGTGCAGAATATTTGGATTCTCCAGACATTCTCAACTGGTTATGAACTACATAGAATAGCATGAAATTAATTTCTTCTTACCAGTGTTAGACACTTAGTCTCCAAAACTGAGTCCTAGGGGTCATTGTCTTTGGAACATTCACCCCGACAGAGGAGGACATGATTACATTTTGGCCAGTGATTTCAGTTTAGTTGAGGAGATTGTTTGTTTTCTGTGTATGATGATGCTTTGTTGAAAATTGGTTCAAGTGAAAGGGTATGTGATCTGACACTTGTGAACCTTTACAGTGTATTTTGTAAATGCAGACTAACAATTTGGCAGACCCTGGTCATCTTATTTTGACTAGTTTGATGTACATAGGTAGAAGACCTTTGGAATTTAGTGTCAAACAGTATCTTAATTTTATCAGTAATTGAGGGGAGATTAAAAAGAAATTTCTGTGTAAATTTGTGAAGTTCAGTGATTCCAGCATTTTTTTTTTTCAAAAATATTTTCTGGACAGTAGTGCAAGTTTCATTTTGTTAGAGCAGGTGTTTTTTAAGGGTCTGTAGGGGGCCCAATTTCCAATGCTGAAAAGCAGGTATTTTTCCCAATTTTTGCTTTAAAATTCCCAAACAATGACAAAATGTCAAAGCAGGATAGCTTTATTTGTCATAACTCTCCTTCACAGGCGGCCCACAGATTACAATTTTTGCCTCAAAATTGTTAAGTAAGGCTATTTTTATTATCAAATTGAAAGCTAAAAGGAGTCCAATTTATACCTGCTTTATGCACTGATTTGGTCTTTTTCAGTACTTATTTGTATGAAACATTTTTCCCAATTTTTAGCAAATGTTGATATTTTTTTCCCAATCAGAAGGGCCCAGGCCCTTGAATTTAAAACCAAAAAAAAACTCTGTTAAGAGACTTTCAGAACAGGAAGATGTAACTTACTTGTATTATAGAGCATTCTAGTCAAATATCATAATACATTATGTCAACATTTAAACTCATTAATAACTAATGAATTTAATAAAAGAATTTAAAGCATCAGTATATCCGTTGTTCTAACGAAATCTGCAGACTTTGAAGGGAGACAACTTACTTTCCTTTATACTGTTCACATCAATTACAGATGATAAAACCATATCAGTGAAAAATGCATAAATTGAATGTAAAATCTCATCAAGCGATAGATTGAAGACTGTGTTTAGAAGACTAATGCAGGAGGTATTTGACCTGTGATTTGAATGGAGACACAACTGTTTAATAAGTGGTGAGTGGTTTATAGATATTTATGTGTGTGATCGACTCATTGGGGACCTGGAGGATTAATTGGATTAGTCTACCTGTTTACCTGATACAGTCCTAGTACACAAGCATAGTGAACGCTGAGTAAGGAAAATGACCTCACCTACACTGAATCTCGTTAAAGTTTACGGTTTATGAGTAATTTAATTCACTACCTTGTTTGGCAGTACTTGCAATATTTTTAGTGTGGTGTAGTTTGGAAAATTTGTGATTAGGTCTTATTAATTCATTTTGGAATGAATGTCTTTATAACTTTTAAGTAAATATATCCTTATATAAGATCAGGATAAATTGGAATTTAATCTGATAGGAGTATTTGCACTACAATGATCACTTTTGTTCAGAAAATCACCCTCTTGTTTAAATCCCCGGGAGAAATTTCCGTTGGTCAACATTGAGGGACACAGTGTCATTTACTCTAACTTTGTTCTGTTTGGTGATTGGAAAATTTTCTGAATGTGGAATTTGATAAAACCTGAAAACTGCCAAGAATAGAAACTGTTTTACAGGGTCTTTCTGGTATTACTTTTCTGTGTTCAGCTTGATTTCATTTTATAATTAATTACAAATTTTTCTTATTTAAATGATTGTTGACAGTAAAGAATGCAGATACCCTTGAAAATGATTATGGTAGGGGTTGTTTGACATAATCTTAATTGCTAATTTTAATTGAAATAAAGATTTTATATTGAAAAAGTCAAGGCCAAGAAATCACAACAGGTCATGGGCATACTGTTGTAGAGCATTTGTCAAATCAAATTCTTGCACAGGAATTCATCTCCTCTGGGTCATTGTGTTTTAGAAACTATTCTAACTTTACAACTAGATTTATTGTGCCTCTAGGAAAAGCCTCTGTCAGTTCTGAAAAGATAAAATTTATCACTGGTATGCTTTCCTCATCTAAAATTTTCTTATTCTGACTTCATAATTTCTATAAAAATGCATGTACTTATGTATTCATGTATGTCACATCTGTTTGGTCAAGGGGAAGACTTTTCACATGTGTCGTGCCATTTTTAGTTCTATATGCATATAATGCATATGTATAGTGAATTATAATCATTTTGACAATGCACTCGTGAATATTCAACTATTATAGCACTGGTTACCCAGATGAGGTGTCATCAAACATGCGATCAAGCAAACATGGTGTCAAATTCTTCAGATATTCTTGTTTTTATACACAAAGCAGTTGACATACAATGAATCATCTTAAATGACTAAAAATGTGTGGTTTTCAAATGAAATTTATGTATGGCATGTTATAAGTCAGGCCTATTTCATTTTCTCAGGATAGTCTGTGTTTGTAAATTGCACTGATCAGAATAGAAAAATGAGTACCATACTTCTCATTTAGCAAGAGGACATTTGCATTCTGGCATTTTTAGATTTATTGATGTTATAAGGTAGCTTATATGCTGGAAGGGAATTATTCAGTTTAACCTGTTGAAAGAAACTGCTTTCATGTTGAGCAATTACAGCAAATTATAGTCATTAATGTATTGAATGGAGATGTGACAATTGTTCCCATTGAATATCACAAAAACAGGTAGCAATGCAGAGAACCTTAATTTAAACATCATGCCTTAGACTGAGTTAAAGGGGCATAATTCTGCGAAGTTCTAAAACAGTTCATCTTTGATCTAAAGCCCCTGTCAGGCTAGGTTCCCCTCAGTTGGCACATCGTTTAAATTTCTGGGATTGCCATGGAATATCAGGAAAATTCAATGAAATTTTCAAAAGATGATGTAATGGCGTCATGACAGTGACCAAAGCGTTAACACAGAGCTCCCATAGCATGCTATGTTCCTTCAGAGTTCTAAATGAAGATTGACTGCACTCACGCTGAGTGCTCATGAAGTGCTAGGAGTTGTCACTTCATGTTCAAGGCATACACAATGCACTGACTGCGTGTATAAGACATTCTTTTGATGCAGTGACGTCTCGAAAGAACTCTGAGAGGTCTTTGTGCAATCCCCATTGACTATACTACTGCATCCAAACATTAATGCAATCATTGAATGCACCAATGCAGCTCTTATGACACTGTTTGAGACCTTTCTATGCTGTATGGTGACCCTATGACTTTTCTACTGCATGTCTATCAGAATGAGCCATGGCGCATACTTAATGCATGCTCAAAATTTGCACAATTGCATGGCATTCTGGGCAACCAAACTGCATCATGGAGATCCCACCAAGTGCACCTTGGTGTTCTGCTTTCATGGATGCCATGGGATGGAGGACGCAGCCTTGGTGTGACTTAAAGTTGCACAGCTGGAATAAAGTCAAAGTATACTGGTAAATTGTTTTGGTAGATGATCATGCTGTAGAACACAAAAATTACACCAAGAATCTTAATTTGAACAGATTGTATATTTTGGAATGCTTTTTTGGATTCTTGAAAATATTTAAATGGATATTCTTACATGGTATTTATAGGCATTCCTTATACTATTCTCAGGGTATTTCATTACCTTGTACATTATGTATGGTTGGTGATTTACAAAATGTTTGCTTGCTTTCTTGCATTGTATTTCATTGAAATAAACATCAGTCCCCTTTTCTTTTGGGATTTGTCAAACAACCCTCTACCAATATGATATGCATTTCATGTTCAGTTACCTGGTAATACAAGGCAAGACATTCTCCTGTATTTAGGTTTCTGTTCGTTTGCATATTACTGCATTCTTATATCACCACATTTCTATCAACGAAAAAAATCTATTGATGAGTGTAGCGTGCCAAAGTTAAACATGAATTTTTATTTTATGAAACTTGCAGTATATTTGAACGTCACTGATGTCTTGGGTAGCTCATGATAAATCCCTTGAAAAGGTCTCCTTAATTTGACTATGGCCATTTTTGCAAATGATTAAAACTACCTGCATTTTTATAAAAGATGTTATTGGAAGAAATAAATTGAAGAACATTTCATAGAAATACTCTATTCTTATACTTGTCAATTATTTATCATCTTCAGTGGTAGGTTTGCTGCTTTATTTTCAGTAATCTTTTCACCTGTTTTAGTGAAATGGATAATGTTGACCAGCTGACCTGTTATTACATATTATTGGAAGAGACACATATTTTGTATATTTCATCTAAACACTAAAACGTTATTCAAAAATATGGTATAGCCAGTCAGTGTCTTTCAGGAAACACACAATTAACATGCAGAGTGACTCATTTTAATTAATTAGACCAAGTAACAGCTACTGGTGTAAAGGATAATATAAGGTGATATATGAAAATGCCAAGTGTCTTCACTCAAAGAATGTGGTAGTGACCTAGTGCAGAGGGGTCCATGAATTATTGAATGGAATTTGTAACATGGATGATTCCCTATAGAGACAGATATACTGGTAGTGCTGGAATTATACACGGACTAACCAGGTATTATGTCTATAGCTTTAACTGGTAGAAAATGTGGGGCAAGTAAAGAAAAGATCTAATCTGCTTGAACTTTTGACAGATTTGTACAATAAGAGCTTTGTATTTTAGCCTAAGCTGAGTTTTACACATTGTATTTTCCTGAATTACTTCAAACGTGAACTTGAATAGTTTGGTAATATCATATGTTTACATTTTTGTTGTCAGTTCATCATTGGTTTGTTGATATTTTCCCTGACCAGAGGGAAATTCCGTTGCGTCCCTATGTAGGAAAGCGTTAGACTATGATTATCATTGTAATTATGTGTCATTGACCCCTAGGGGCACTTGAGGTCGCTGGATACAAATGAAGTACTAGAAGTGTGCCACAATGCAGGCGGTGCCAGTATATGTGGAGTACTTTGTTATTATGACTGACTATACAGTACCACCTGGAGTTGATACATAGTTATGTAGAAGATCAGAGCGTACATGTTGATGAGTTTACATCTTGTTGTGTAGTCAATTTAAAACTGATCTATATAAGTACTGATGACAATGTTGACCATTTACTTGTGAATAACTTGTAAATGAGTGCCATTTCCATCTTGTTCCTCTATATAACCCCGTAAAATCCTTCAAAGTCCTATTTTATTTACAATTTTTTTTTCAAAAATATAAAAATAAACTTCAGAGTTTAATTATTACTCTATAATGTATTCTCTTATTTCATAAGTTCTCCTGAAACAAGTTTATTTACGTGTTCACACTGTTGGATTTTGTGTTTACCTGAATATTTCTCCTAGGGAAAAAATTTAAAAATAAAATTAAGATGTCAGATTTTTCATGGATAAAATATGTTTCCTAAGGGCAAGAGACAACATTTAACAATCCATGTATTATTAAGATCAAGTAAATGAACTAAAAAAACATTGTAAAGATGATTAATACTATACTTGATATAAACACTGGTGTTAAAATATTTGACGGAAGGCTAATATAATGTCATGATAATTTATGAATTATATTCTGTTGCTTTTTAGATGAAATTATTTGTCAATATAAATTTAGTCAATCTTAATTTCAGTTATTTTTTCATTGTCGCAAGCCACGGGTTTTGTGTCCATTCTATTTCCACAAACATTTTTTGTGCTGAGACAAAAGTGTACATGTATAGCATTTAGATTCCAAAGTCATTATATCTTTTGAGGTATGTTTAGTTTTTAAAAAGAATACACAGCTTTTATAATATTTATTTACTTTTTTTTGTACTGAAGAAATGTTGCCATGGTATAGTTCATCTTAATATTCTGTGGAGTAAACAGGAAAGAATGTCATTATCATATTTTCAATTTTGATGGCCATTTTCTGTCATTGATTATAATCATTATTCAGAAACGGGGGCATCCCATAATTGACTGAATTAAATTTTAAGGTTGGTTGTATCCTAGGAATGCAGTTTTAACAAAAGAAAAAAGTTGTACATGGGACTTGATTTCAATTCATAGCTATAATGATGTTAAGAGATGCAGATCAAAGTCTCTGCTACCTGTAATGTGTGCATGCAAAGAGTAATTCATTTTTGAATTTATTAACTTGTTTGAATATGTATCTTAAGGAGGCTGGGGGTCAAAAAATTAACCACAAATTAACCACCAGATTTAACTTAATTTTTTAGATATGATATCTTAAGCTGTCAACTATCATTTGGCAAAGAAAAATTTCAAAAATTTTAGCTTTAAAATTTGATCATTTTCTATATCTTCATATGGATCTCTTCTTCTAAAGGAGATCAATATAGTCTAAAAATGGCCACAACCCCCAGCCTCTTTAATTCTTGTGCAGTAATGTCAAACATGGCACATACGGCCTTAAAGACTATAATAGGAATTTGTTGACTTTGAGAACAAACATATAAAAAAATATTACTTTGTGACAAAAAGTTGGCTTAAGTCCTCTTCTCCAATTATGCCTGTGTCAATTACAATATGACCTTAATTTTGTTAACTGGACCTTTGCAGAGTCGTGGTCTTGACACACCTTAAGGTCATCAATTACAACATCGACATACTCTAGACTAGCTGACACAAATTTACTATCTCATATTACCCAGTGATCATGACCTATAAGATATGACCTTGAATGAAAACCATGACACATTTGAAGGCCATTAAAAACCATATATTCTCAAGTTTCAATACATTTCATTTAAGATTGAGTTCTAGAATCATAACCAGGACAGGTCCATTTCACGTTTTCTTTGCTAAATGACCTTAAATTAGGTCATATGACACACCATTAGATTATGGGCAACAAAATTATAACTAAGGTTTAAACCCTTTCCATTCTTAATATTCAAAAATTAGGGTTCAGACTTGATTTTGTGACAGACAAACAGACAGACATGTAAAGACCAGAGGCAGCTATACAGACAACAGTGACAAAACCAAAATTTCCTCCATTAAGTGAGGGAAAGATTGCTTTTAGAGAGTATGATTTGTAGCTTTTGGAGGAACCTGCTCTGTCTGAGATATTGCAAAAAGTATTTTGGGATCCAAGGGATTATAGTCTTTTTAGTCAAAGGGGAGTGAAATACAACACAACACCAAGTTTGTTGTCATGTTAAATCGATCTGTAAAGTCTGTCCCACAGTACCAAATTCAGTGCATTTGCATTGTAACTAGGATATCTTGTATGTGTAATTGAATACTTTGGCTTTCAAAGTAGATTAGATAAATAAAGAATATTTTTTTCTGCAACTTTCTGCTTTGAAATTATTCCTAATTTTTAATAGCCCATTGTCACAGAACTGTTTTGTTATCTCGCTATTGAAGGTCTAAACTTAACTGATTTGTATGTACATGTGTATATGTTTCTGTTATTTCATATACAGTACTTTGGACCTGTAGTGTCTGAATGGATTAGCATAATCACTGGAATGCGGTCATGTCTCGCTATTCATTGGATAGAGCATACATTAAATCTCATGGTGTGTTAATACTATTACAGTGTCAACACTGTCAGTGCTACAAACCAGTTCCCTTTGAAATAATGTTAATAGAAGGAAATTTAGATGAATGCTTTTTTGCTCTAATAGTAATTAAGAAACTTTCACACACATATAACCTCTAATAGTTATATTTGCATCATTTAATATCCTTTGTTTTACTGACTCTTTATTTGGTCTGTTGTATTTTGATGGTCAGAGACTATTTCAGTTTACCATAAAACACCGACCAGTAATGAGATTTCCCTAATACCCACTGCACAGTTTGGCAGTTTGTCAATTTTCAGCATTTAATGCCTTTACTGTCTAGAGCCAGTGCAATATAAACAACAGGCAATTCTAGCTATATAACTTGATCTTTGGAGTTTACTTACATTACATTCTTGCACAGCTATATGGTCTTAAATGAACATTCATATTCTGAAATGAAATGCAAAAATAGGAAAAAGGTTTGCTTATGTGCATTTTTAAAGGGATTAAAAAAGAATGACAATAGAGATTTTTTTAAACAACTTTCTCCTTGTAGTCCATATTAATGCATTAAATGTACTTTCCTAAGATTAGAATAAAGAAAGACCATTAGATAATAAATAACTGGACATGAGAGGTGTAAATGAACACCCAAGCAAAGCAAAAATTAAGTCATTGACAAGACTACACAACTTGAGTCTTAAATGAATTGTGTGTCAATACAAAACTGATGTCTTTAAAAATATTTAAGGTTGTTAAATGTGGACAATTGAACTATTTGCCAGTTAAGGTGAAATATACATGTATTTACAAGAATTGAGTGGTTAATTACAATTATAAGATGATGTAGGAAAAACATGCTGTCAGTTTTGTTTACCTGCAGCCATTGAAGGTAGAAGGTGGAAAAAGTCTGAAATTAGCAACGGGGAAGTTTTTAAAACTGTGAAAAAAAATCCTAACTGTCAAAGATTATGCAAGGTCTTGCAGTAAAAAATATTTTTTGCTTGGATTTGAATGCATCATGATTGGTGGAATGTAAGTATTTAAATAGAGATCAAATGTGGTTTATTGTCCAACGTACACTAAAAGTAACCTGATTTATTATGATTTGTCAGAAAATTTTCTGGTTTGTGTTTTTATGGCGCACCGTGTAAATGATATGAGGCTACTTTAAAGTGACTTAAATTCCATCGCAGTTAGCTGAAATGTTTTTGCTGTTTTAAAAGAAAGTGAGAATCTGTACAGTTTTACAATTCAAGTTTTTTTTTTTTTTTTGGTTGGTTGGTTGAATCAATTTGCAGACAGGCTTATTTAAAAGTTAGAAAATTCTTTAGTTTTTCTGCCTTTAGCTGATGGTGTATGCTACAATACCAAATAATCTGTTTGTACTCTTAGAATACACATGGAACTTTATTTGGGAAATATATCATATGAAAGAGCATGTGGTAATTGTGCAGAAAAAAGTTTTCTCATTTTAAGCTTAGTCATAATGTAATAATTCCAACTATAGTGACTGATGCATTCTATTTTGTGCAGATGGATCTGAGACACAAATGATTAGATGTCGGTGATGGATGTACAGAATTTCGAGAAGGGTCGCATCAAGGCCCTTCAGGATGAGAGAGTCTATATACAGAAGAAAACCTTCACCAAATGGGCTAATGCCTTTCTGGAAAAGGTAAGGTTTTTGTGTTCCATTAGGGCTTAGATCATTGTTATGGCAAATCAAAGAACCATAGTCCTCATTGTCTTTGCCATTTATTTTTTGCTGCTGTGATCTTTGACCATAGGCTGCAAGGAAAAAATAAAGTGTCTTTGATCAGCCCATTGTAGAAAGCGTAGAGATCAGTTATTTTGAAACCCAAGACTTTGGTACAGGTATAAAGGATACTTAACGTTTAAAGTCATCGATAGGAGGCAAGGTTGCATGGGATATATTTCCAAGTGGATAGGATAATAATGGCATCAAGTGGATAGGATAATAATGGCAAAGCAGTGCTCAACAAAATGGGTTAACCAGGAGAGAATGATTGTGCAAGGGTTTTACATTATGTTTAAATTTTCATCCAACGACTATAAAAACAGTTTATAATGTATTTTTAAGAATTTAGGATGAATATTATATACATCAAAGCTTGAAGAAAAAAAATGTACAAAAGGTAACAGTCTGCTACTTACTGTCAAAAGTTTTCTTTTTTTTTGTACTGTAATGTCTGTTACAAAACATAAATGTATTGTAATTTAGTAGATTAGTAGATTATTTTTTTTAAAACTATGTATACATCATTTTCAACTTTTCTGTAAATTTTGAATGAGAAATATGATAAAAGTACAGAGTTCTCTGAGAGATCTCTCGATGTGAAAATAAACCAAAGCATCTGGCATTTTATTTTATGATGTGACTTTTTAGAGTGATCGAAGAAAGAAAAATGAAAATTACAAGGGAAAAATTTACAAGCCCCTCCAAGTTCATGGGTATACAATATATATTCAGCATTTATTCTACAGGGCTTTAATTCAGCAGTGTGACAAAAAATTTTGGATCAGAGCTCCGCTTAGATTGTAGAATTAAAAAGATCAACAAGTTACACTTGCTGACTTGGGATTTGTAGATATTCAGATACATACATGATGAATCTATCTCCTTTCTTTAGGGCTTTCTTTTTAGTGGGAAAATAGCTATGTACATTTTCAATTTGTTTAAAGAATTGCATGTCAGAAGATCATGTATATAATTGTATGAATAACCCTGGAAGGAGAAAGCATTTGACACAAAATTGTTCAGTGCTTTGTGTTTGTAGATGGGATTATGTGTCTACAAATGGTTAAAGCTATAATTACTTTAGGTATTTATGGATCTTTTATGAGTAGTTTTTACTAAATCTCCATTTATGGTATTTAGTGTGAAGATTGTAGTAAACATTTCTTGGTGTGCTAATTTAAGACTGTTTTCATCTAGTTTGAATATTAATTAAGTATTTATGGGGAGCTTGATAGATTTTAAGTATTTAGCAACACTGAACCTGATTGGATTAGTCTTGTTAATTTTAAGCTTTAATAAGCAGTGATTGAAAGTATGTATGATGTAAAACAATTATGAATAGATTGTGATATCCTACTGCTAAATAGTGACCACAGAAAAATGCCCTATATTTTGATCAATTCGAATGGAAATTTATTAACTTTGATTTTGTACTGACAAGACCAGATATTGTACATGAAATGAAAGATTTGAATGTTACAATGTTGAAAAATGAATCTATTGATATGAAAATAGTGTTGCTTTTACACATGTGTAAGGTCACTGGTTTATGCTTGCTATAAACAGCAATTAGAAACAACAGCATTTTTTGTTATACCTTTAAAAATAAGTTCCTATATAAATCTATGCTAAAAAAAACCCCTAGATTTCCCATGTTTTACTGAGCAGTCATAAAAAATCGATGTTTGACCACTTAGAGTAAGATATTTGACCTGTCGATGAGATATTGGACCTCTTACGTCACATTGTGGGTGGGATCAGCTAAATCTTATTTGCATTCGTTGGTGTTCAACAGTGACAGAATTGACCCGAGTTTTACCACATGGCGGGTAAAGGAAATTTACATCATGGAAGCCAGCACAAGATACATGTATATATATAAAAAAAAAAATATAAGGTATAAAAAACATTTATTGACTGTGATCTCAGGCAAAATGAGTTTTGTCGACCCCTCAAACCACACTGTTTGCCTTCGGCCTGATGGCCTCAGGCAAACAGTTTGGTTCTTGGGTCCGACAAAATGCATGTTGCCCTCGAACCCAGACAATAAATGTATAATACTGCTGTATATTATGGTTGCAAATTCTTAAAATTGATAATTTTGTGATACTGATCCTGATTCACTTTCAAACGGCTATTGATGCAGTATAGTTGAGTTATAGTGAAGCCCTATCTGTATCAGATATATGACAAGGAATGAAGTGTTGTTATGCAAGAGAACTGATAAGCTGTGCACTTTTATTTCTCCCATGGATCAAAGCCAATTGATTGTAATTGGTAGTTGATCTACTGATTGTTTTTCAGGTATTTGAAACACCTGTAAATAAAGCGTGCTACTATAACGCAGGTCTCCCTGCCTCATACCTAACGCACTAAGGAGATATGAAAAAGATGAATGGACGTCATTATGATTAGCTGTGGACCTTTTTTTTGTAAAAGTTTTTGATGGTGACCTGTCGCTTTTGATCCTGTTTATTTTGCAATTCTTGATCTGAAAGGACTTCCTTCATAGGTCGCAAGTCAGACATTCCATACATATTGTGCACATAACAATAGACAAGATTATAGTGTCACGGTGCGCTTGATAAATTTATGTGAAAGAATTTTAGTTCTCTTACTTTGATTGATAGTCACAAAATAAGGAAAAATGTGTTTATTTTAGCCAAAAGAGTGTGTAATATACCAAAACAGATTTTGATGAATCTCCAATTATGTAAATATATATTTTTTATTGACACTCAGATGTCAATCGACTTCTTGTTAACTAGTACCTCCGTGTTGGACAATGTAATACTACGTATCAAACATCCTTAGACAGACAGCTAAGGGTGTCCCTGGCATTATAATCAATGGCAGCTTTATGGGCTTTCCTATCACCAAATTAGGATAGATGGGGCTTTTATTCACCCAACTGACCATGGTTGACTGGTAACATGTCCAGTGAATGATTGTTATTGGTCTGTGTCACTTTCTAGTTAACTGGGCATTTCTAAATTGCCTATTTATAATTTGTTACTTTTTCTAAGAGGCAGCATAGATATATGTTCAATAAAATCTTGGTAAAATGTATATGTACTCATTGCATTTTTAGCCTTTGTATGTTTTTTTTATGGTAAATAGCTCATTTTGTAGTTATTAACTGCATAATTGCTATAAATTTTAATACCAGTAATTTACTGTGCTGCAATTTATTGAAACCAAGTTGTAAGAGTTGTGGTGCCAGATTTCTGTATCATGAAAACTATGTCCTTAATAATGTTGTGTAATGAAATTAACAATAATAGTACCCCATTCTAAGGAATGCTTAGGGGTTGTGGTCATTGACTGCATCTCTTCAGATAAAGCCCCAAAATTACACCTTGTTTGCCTTATCAGGGAAATCTACACGATTAGAAACAAAATCATGTGTTCATGCTCCACTAAGAATCAATTTAATCACGTGACCCCAATCTTCTGAGACCATCTCCATAATCGTAGGTTCTACTTAGGGACACCCTGTTCCAATGATAGCAAGGACTTCAAAAGAAAAACCAATACAACACTTGTAGAATGTAATTTGTAAGACTGCAAAAATTGCATTATTGCAAATACCTTTCCAGTTATAGAGAATTTACGGAAATGTGAGAGATTCATGAGAGATTTCACAGATTTGTGATGAAAGGCCCATATATATATACCCCTAAAAACTGGATGAATTATTTACAAGTGGATGTGAGCTAATCATTTTACTTGCTAAATATTAAAAATGTCTGCAGTTTTGTGTTGAATATTTTTAGATTGAACACACCCTTATTATATGAAATTTATTGAAGTATGACGATGAAGGTCATTTAAATTAAAAATAAGTTGAACCCAAAAAAAGGATGCATATAGGACAAAAAAACCTTGATTTTTTAAATACCTTAGATCTCTGATACAAAAATCTCTTTCTCAACGTAGGAATTTGACACACAATAAGAACTATAGTAAAAGAAATGTGTGATAGAGAGATTTAATCTGATTCTAATGATATTTCTTGGTTTCCTATTTTTTTTTATATATTTGAAAATGAATTAAGCTGTTTGAAAGAGATATGGAACTCCTTATTTTTCTTATCTTTCTGGTGTCTTTATTTATTTATTTTTTTAAAATTTAATTACATCCTTTTCAAACTGCTTTTGTAGTAGTCACACAAATCCATCAAGATTTGAATTTTAGTTCTTTTTCTCTTGCAGATGCAGCATCAAATGCATTTTGTATGTATATTCGAATGTTGCTTTTAACATACTTTAAACTCCTGTTTTGTAGGCCCGTCTTGAAATCAAAGACTTATTCACAGACTTAGCTGATGGCAAGATTTTGATGAAACTCCTGGAAATCATCTCTGGGGAACATCTTGGGAAACCAAACAAAGGGCTTATGAGAGTACAAAAAGTGGAAAATTTAAGCAGATGTTTGAAATTTTTAGCTACAAAGGTAAACTCAGCAGCATTAGATTTCAAAACTATAAATATTAAAGCAGCCAGCATTGGGACAAAAAGAAGAAACAAAAGTTAATATGCATTACATTTAATTGTTTATTAACATTGAAAAGTAAAAACAATTTAATGTATTGTGTGATTTAGAATAAGGAAATGTTGGGGATATGGGCTTTTGTTTTGGAATTGCGTATGTAATATGTTTACTGTATTATTTTACAGGTATATTTTGAGAACATTGGAGCTGAAGACATTGTAGATGGAAACCCTCGTCTCATTCTAGGTTTGATTTGGACCATTATTCTGAGGTTCCAGATCCAAGAGATCGAAATTGAAGTGGTACAAGAATTTTCTTCTTTGCAAAAAAAAAGTATTTATGGTTACCTGGATAATAAATCAAAACGTAACCTTTTCTTAGAATGCATAGACAGAAATATGCAATGATTATCTAATGATGTAGTTTTTTTTACTAAGAACAATGACACTTGTCAAACATGTGATTTTTCACCACTTAATTCTTCATGGACAAGGAAATGCACTTCATTAACCATAAAGATACAAAACAACTTTTACGTAGATTACTGTCAAACAGTTTCATTTCATGTTCAATTGCCCATACAGATTTAACCTTGAACACTAGTAAACAATCCCAATAGGGGCCAAAAGTATATTTTTAAAATTTATTGCTTGATTTTTGTTGGATTTTTTTTGTTTTTGACTAATTGATTTTGTAGGATGAAGAATCTAGTGAGAAAAAGTCAGCTAAAGATGCCCTCCTGCTTTGGTGTCAGAGGAAAACTGCAGGGTAAGAAAGAACAAAAGAAAGTAAGGGCAACAGAGTGCATCATTGTCTCACACCTTTGTAAGATAAATCATTCTCTGATGAACTACTATAAAGTATGTTAAAATTTCATAGATTTGTACCGATAAAAGTTCCTTAAAGAACAAGATCAGGGCTGGAGCCTGATTTAGTAGTGATCAGAGCAATTTCCTATGAGCAAGATTTACCTTTAAAGTTTTGTAATATATTGATCAATATATCCAGATTCCGTATAATAAATTTGCTGATAATACAGTTTATACAGATAAATAAAAGAAATCTGGGGATGATGTACATTACACATCGAACATGATTGAAGAGGTTTGAATTACATTATCAAATGAAGGAATGCTGTTAGATTTGCTAACTCAGGAATTGATTAATGGTGGCATAATGCACATGCGACATCTTGTAGTAATTGATTTGTAAGAAGACATCATAGACTGACAGTAGAGATTGTTTATAGACAATGGCTGCCATCAACATTGTGTATTCAGAAATTACAAGATGTTAAATGAAAATGACATTTTTTTCATGTTCTTAAGTCATGCTGGATTATTAAATGTGGTAGGGCTTTTTTAATGTCCCACAACTACATACTGAATAGGCTTTATGATTTGATATGATCAGCCTAGTAAATTAAAAGGATTTTGATTAGAATGACATCCTTTCTTTTTAACAAACAACTACTGCTGATATGGTGTTCTGTGCTTTAGAGTATAAGAAAGGTTAAACATGAAGTAAATAATTCAGAGCTGAATGAACGTGGACACCCCCCCCCCCCCCTTTTCCAAAAAAGTGAAAATGACTAAATTATAAGACTTTAAGGGTACAGAATAGTGCTGTTGAGGATTGGAAACAGGGACTTTTTTTTAAACATTCCTCAATTTCATCACTGTTTCTAAGGGTCTCTGTTTCCTTGTTTACATTTTATGAAATGTGGTACTAGCAGGGAGAAGGACCCAAAGTTAATCTTTGTTTTCTGGAGAGATGAGACAGAAATTTGTCAAAGTAATTTAATGCAGCAGGGAGGCTTAGGGAGAACAAAGCTATAGTATTTGTTATTGTCACATCAATTTCATTGAATTCCAATAATATAACATCTCATTCTGATTAAGCCCCTATTTGATGGATTGGGGATCTGGCATCTTTGGGGATCTTTATCTGATGGATTTTGTTCTACCTTCCTGATATTTTGATGGGACACTTTATGACGATTGATGGAGACTTCTTTATAGGCAATTTTACAATTTTTGGGTATTGAATCCTTTTTTATTTTTTAGAAATTAATGTAAATTCTATTCATTTCAAACTCTTAATGATTTTTTTCTGTTTTGAATCAATTTTGGCATTGACACTTTATGGTAATAGAACTCTTGTATTTCCCCAGACAAAATGTTTAAGTACTGTCTGCTAATTAAACAAAAAATAAGTCATTTATAAATTAAATATACGCATTTACCAAAAAAAGTTGCTAGTAATAATTTCCTTGAGAATTATTCAAGATGTTGTGTTGATGTATATATTAATGCCATGAACCAAAGGGACTTTTCACAAAGATACTAAGTATCTTGACCTGTAAAAATTATTGTTATAAAATGTTTTGTACAGTTGGTGTGGACATAGATTATTTTATATATTTATATATCACAGTTGATTATTAAAAGTTATAAGTCAAGGTTTCTAGAGTACAGTGGTGATGTGTTGCATTTCCATGTGTGCACAATTTGTCTTTGTTTCTGATAAAGAGATTCACTGTTTATATGAAGTAGTAAGTATGGATGAAATGTGTACATATTTGATAGAGATACTTGTTCAAAACTAGAATTAGTTACAATGCACAAACTGCCAAACATAATTTATGTTTTATATTTTATGGAAGACACAAGTGCCTTTATAATGACTCATTTATATGAGAAAAAAAAAATTATGAAATTATTATAAATAGCAATGGAAAGTGACAAATCCTTGATTAACATTTTAAATGCTGAAATAGTAATATACAGAATTTCATTTATTTCTGAATTTTTTTTTTTGGATGATCCTAGTAAATTATTGGACCGTATACTTGCATGCTTTATTCCACAGGAAATCAGGTGTTAGCAGGTAGTGTAAGGCATTTGGATTTCACCCTTGAACTCTGTGCGTGTCATAGTCGCTACTAAAGATAATTTGTTTGGCTTGATGTTAAAATTCCATCTTACATGCACTCGGAGGTTTTTCTATTTCATAATTGTTCAGATAAATGAAAATTTTATCAGCAGCAAGACTATATTATATTCATGTATATGCAAACATAATCTGTAAGTTCAGAAACAAGAGACAAAGTACAAAATTTTTAGTGCTATTTTCTGAAGATATGAATTTTTTCATAGTTCACCATGCCACACACCTGCATTCATGTTTTTCACCTTTGTGTCCATGTCTGCATCCTGTCCAAACCACCCATAAAGATATATCCTGAATAGAAAATCTCAAGAATAAATTATGAGGAATAAAATATGGATCTTTTGTTTTTAATTAAATTATTGGAATTTTAAAAAATATATATATTTTTTAGGTATCCTGGAGTTCAGATCACAAATTTCACAGGCAGTTGGAGAAATGGACTGGGATTTAATGCTCTTATTCATGCTCATAGGTAACAAAGTCTTCCAGAGTTATCTTTCTTTGAATGCTTATAAAGAAATTTAGAATACAAGCTTGATAGAAAAAAAAGGTTTGAAATAATAGCAGAAAATTCTCCATAATGAAAACTATAAATCAAAAAAAAATAAATAAAGATCATTAACACTCGTGTTTGAAGATACTTTTTTCCTTGAATAGACCAGACCTGATAGATTACGATGCTTTACACCCTGATGATCACATTGGAAACCTTAATAATGCCTTTAACATAGCAGCCAATGAGCTAGGAATCCCTAAGATTCTGGATGCTGAAGGTATGATCATTTTGATGTGAAATAGAATACATAAAAGTACATACCTAACAGAGACGGAAGATGATTGATTGATTTAAAAAAAAAAAAAAAATAAAAAAAAAACATGTTCAGTGGTCCTAGTATGGAGGATGCATGATAGTTTGCATACTTCATTATATTTAGAAATGCATGAGGAATTTGATTTCAAATGTAACACATTTTTTCAGAATAAATATACTGGATTTTTTTTGTAGATGTGGATGTCAAGCGCCCAGATGAGAAATCCATTATTACTTATGTTGCCTCATATTATCATTATTTTGCCAAAATGAAGAGCGAAATGACTGGAGGAAAGAGAATAGCAAAGGCATGATGGGAAAATTTTGAATACTGTGAAATCATTAGATTTCGTGGTGGCTCAATATTCGTGGAATTCATGGGTACCCAGCGTCAGTGAATTCACATCCTCAATGTATTAATAATTGGGGTTTTAAAAGTCATCTTTCTTTTTATAGATATGAGTGAATGTACAAAACTACATCCCCTCAAACCTGTAAAAATTAGGCAATCCACGGAAATTTGCTGCTACAAATTTCATGGTTTCCATAGTATATTAAAATTTTTATTCTCTTTGCATAACCTCATTTCTTTGACCATAAATTGTCTAAGATATTTCCAAATCATTTCCAAAGGTTGCATGATGTTATTTATGATAGCTGAAGTCTGTTTTTCAAATCAAGTACATTTGAATTTCTCTATTTTTTTCTTTCTCTTCTTTTCTCATTTTTTTTTTTTTTTTGAAGTTGTTGATATTTTAGATTTCTTTTTTCTTCAAAATTTGGAAGTTTGATGAGCTCAGTTTTTATTTTGTTTTGACAGATTCTTGGACTGATGAAGGATGTTGAGAAGATGGTGGATGACTATGAGACCTTGACCTCTAGTCTGTTAGAATGGATACGGTACACCATCCAGCACCTGAATGACAGAAACTTCCCCAACTCCCTGGATGGAGTACAGAAGGAGCTGGGAAAATTCAAAACATACATAACTCGGGAAAAGCCACCAAAGTAAGCCAGTCAAAAGCCCACAAAACAATCATAACGTAGGAAAAACCACCAAAATAAGCCAGTCAAAAGCTCACGAGAAAAAGACCAAAGTAGCCAGTCAAAGGCTCACAAAACATTCATAACTCTTTAAAAAAAAACACCAAGTTTTAATTGTTAGAAATTGAAGCCATAATAAAAATTCTTGATATGTGGATAACTCGCTCTAATTGTACTACAGATACAGAGAGAGAGGAAACATAGAGGCCCAGTTTTTTAACATTCAAGCCAAACTGAAGGCTAATGGACAGAAACTGTACACTCCTCCGGAGGGCCAGCTGATACATGACATAGAGAGTGCATGGATTCGTCTGGAGAAAGCTGAGCATGAACGAGAGGTGGCACTCAGAGATGAAATGATCAGGTATTATCTCAAAAATGCCATATAAGTTAAATAAGTAGCGAGAGGCAAATTTAGTGTTTAAGCCGTAAAAATCAGTATAAAATTTTAGCAAGAAATAATTTTAGCGACTTGACAATATCTTGCAAGATCACCTTACCTCCTTATTGCTGAATGAATTGTGAATTGTGAGCAATTTCAACACCCTCCCCAATAATGCCAAAATTGAGTCCTGGCTAATAATTCTGCTTATACGGTATAACAAGAAATTCAACCAGAAAATGTTTGGGAACTGGAATTGAATTGTCTGTTCACTATAAACCTTTATGATAAAATTTTAATGATATATGATGTTTTTCTTTTCTTCAGACAAGAACGTCTTGAACAATTGGCTGAGAGATTTCAGAGAAAGGTTTGTCTAATATATTTTCAGTTATTTTTTCTTAATCTTCATGTAGAAATTTTTATTGAAGTTAAAATCATCTTACTAAATACAGCAATCTACATTTTTTTCTCTATCATATAATGCAGTCCTTAAACATATTCACAGATGATATATTTCATTGAAAATGAATATACCATTGCCAGCCTGTTCTTTTCATTAGATTTATAATTCAATGATTTGGAGATTGATACATTTAATTTACAATTTGTGACTCTGTAAATATACATGTACCTTACTTGAATTTAAGTATTTAGTCAGCTGTAATTACACTGGATGTGTGCTTTTCCTGATATAAAGATACATGTACTTCCACATGTAGGAAATAAATCCAGTTAAATGCATGATAAAATCAAACTGTTATGAAACCCTGCTATTTTTGAATTCCATGGGAAAATAATTGTTTAATTCCCACTGAGGTCCTTAAAGATCCTTAAAGATATACTTATTCTACATGTATTTTTAACCAGTTTTATCTATCTCTCTCTCTTCATCATCTCTCTGTAATGATAAATGTATTTATACATGACTGTAGATTATAACTTTTTATTTTGGGTTTTGATTTTAACTTTGGTTGAAATCTTGGATTAAGTAACTTTATGTCATTACTTTGTTAGGCTGAGATTCGGGAGTCCTGGCTCAATGACATGAGTATGATCTTGGAAGAGAATATTGTGGCTAACAACTCCGCTCAAGCAGAGGCAGCCATTAAAAAACATGAGGCTATCAGTGCGGAAATCCTGGCCAGGGTATACATTTTAAATCTTAGATAAAAATTTGTAATTGTCAGCCTGCTTTTCTTACATGCAAGTAAGTTAAGGCTAAATATGGACATTCTATGCATATAAGATGTTTGTTTATAATACAGGGAAGGCTTAAAGTCACTTACTTCTACATACTTAGTGCCCATGATGTGTTACAGCCAATACACATTATGACATCATATTATGACACATTGTCCTTTACATCTGAAAGAATAAACATCAAAGAAACAGCTTTGGCGCAATTAAATTTAATCCTATATAATTTTACAAAAACAAGATTTAATGAAACGAAGAATATTCCATAGATTGATGATATTGCTGCACAAATGTTGACAATTCAATGGGTAACGAAGGTACTTTTTATGGAGGTTAAGTTTAAAGACAGTAAAAGTACATGGTCCCCTGTAAGTTTCTAAAAATTCTGATTAAATGAAATATTGCATTAGATTTGTGCAGCAGTTTCATAAATCTAATGAATACTATGAAATCACCAATTTTCATGGGGAGTTAATTTTCTTTGTTTTCAAGGTATGAAGAGACTAACGAGTTTATGTCGGCCATGAATCGTAATTTTTCACATATATTACTATTCAAACCATGAAAATTTGACCCCACAAATATATGTGATTTTACAGTATTCTTTTGACAATGACCATTATAAAGATGTTATAATGCTGGGGGTGCTAAGCATGAATGAGAAAGCAAGTCTAAACCATCTCTGTGAAATAGACATCAACCATATAAGTTTTGCCAAAAAAAAATTCCTTGACTCACTTGCGCAGAGTAGAAAATAGAAAGTTCTGTGCCTGTACTTTAAGTTACAGAAGATGTACATTTTTCTGGGCGAGATTAAGTAACATATAAATTTTTCACGAAAGTTCGACACAGTTTACTTATACATGTAGTGCATTTATGACATACAATGGCAATCCAAGAAAGCATAATTTATTTCCACGGATTGAACAGAAATTGTGATTCTGTGGATGTATAACTTTGTGGAAAAAGTATGTTTAGAGAGAGTTCCATATGGTTGCCTCATCTGCATTTATGATTGCTGCCAAAATATATGTTCACATAGATAAAAACTGACAGTTATAATTCATAATTTAACCCATTTACATACAAATGTACTAATTTTACATATGATGAAATAATAACACATGATGTAGTTTAAGATACCAATGGGTGACTTAACTAATTTGAGTAAATAGATAGTTTGTTAAAATATTGATTGTCTTGATACAAAATGTATGTTGAATATTGCAGGAAGACAGATTCCAGTCATTAAACAGTTTGGCCAGAGAACTTGTGGAGGGAAACTATCATGCCAAAGATCAAGTTAAAGTCATGTAAGGATTTAGATATTAAATTATAAAACAGATGAACAGTATCGGGGTTGCAGCTTTTTTCTAAACCTTACATGGCAAACCATATAAAAGTTGTTTCAAAGACTCCCAAGTTTCATTCTTTTAAAAGTATTTCACTTCTTTCAAAAAAAAAAAATAATTCAAACATTTCCAAATTTGAATACGGTGGACTTTCATGAGGGTTAATTTTTGTTTGTCTGCTTTGAAGAGATCCACAAATTTATGTCCTCTACGAAATGTGAAAATTGTAATCAAGACAATGCAACACTTCTTCAGCCATGAAATTGGACCCCCAGCATTTTTTCCTCAAAACCATGAAAAATCTGACCCCACAAAACTAGATTTTACAGTTTTTAAACATTTCTGCCACTTCGCACAACCAATTAATGGTTTCCTTAATCCAAATGAACTGGCACATTTAGATGTCTTAAACCTCAAAGATTTAGATTTTAAACAACTTATTAAAGCTATTGTAATATATTTTTTTTACTGTAGAGATCAAACAATAATGAAGAAATGGCGAGAATTATTAGATAAATTGGAGGGGAGAAAAAACTTACTCTCTGGCTATAAGAACACAATGAATATGTTCAGAGAAATTGAGAACATTCAGGAGGAACTAACTGAAATTGAGGTAGGATTTTAACTTTTTTTTTTAATTTGCTAAGTATTTTCAAGTTTTCTCTCATTCATGTACTGATTTATTTAATTTCAGGTAAATGTTTTCTTGACCTAACCTTACTTTAATTAGATGTGTGCTTTTGTAAAGTCAGAAATCTGGGGCCCATTTTACAAAAGAACTTATGACTAAGACCAAAATTTAATTCTGCTCATAACTTTTTAATTTACATTATATTGAAAATGGTTGTAATCTTTCTAAAAGGAACATAGTAAGATAATTTTACGCTAGTAATTTTAAACAGAATCATCAACTTTGCGAAATTTTACAATCAACTTAAGTTTTTGGTCTTAGTTTTAAGTTCTTTTGTAAAACAGGCCCCGGCTCCATATTGCAAATTCATTATTGGAGATTGTCATTACAGTATATATACAGTAAAATTTGTCTAATCCAGACACCACTGGTTCTATAGAAATTTGCCAGATAAAACAACATCTCGGATTAGACAATATTTTAAACAATTGAATTTCCCTAATGACTAATTATTTCATCATAATAGGCAAGATTTCAGAATACATAACATCCAGATTAGACAAGTTATACTGTAGTGTGATATCTTGCTGTCAGGAGGAATGTCTAGTTTACCAATAAAAAGGAACTTTCACTAATTACAGTATACTTTTATGCATTTAAATGTATACCATTTCTTTGAAATTTTCTTTGTGTGTGTGTGTGTGGGTGTACTCTTCAGGAGAAAGATCTTACAAACAACAAAATCTTTACTTCAACAAACCCAAAATGGTCAAAAATATTGCCTTAGAGGGTTTATTTAAGTGTGATACATTTAGTGGAAAAAGGGATATTTAAGAGGCATGCTTCTGAATACCCAGAGTAGTGGCTCTGCTTTTTGGAACTGTCATAGATTATGTGGGTATTCTGAAATTTACCCCTCTCTCTTCCCATTAACTGTTTACATTGACATTTTTAAAATATGGCATCCATGCTATTTTACAGTCCAAATTGACAGTTAAAGACACAGGTAAACACCTGCAGGCTACTGAGGATTTCCTACAGCAGCATAGTTTACTGGAAACACAGCTAAAATCCCTGTCCAAGAGAGTCAGAAACCTCAATAGGAGGTCCAAACAGATAGAACCAAGCCACCAGGAGGGAGGAGTCCTAGAAAAGAGGCTAGAGGACCTCAATAAAGACCTTGATAGGTACCTCAAGCTGGGATAAAGTGAATTATTATTGAATTAGCATAGGCTATAAGGACTGATAGGATGATAAAATTAATGATATAAATGAGATAAATTCTTAAGGATTAAAGTATTTTAATGCTCTCCATATATAGAGAATAACTTTTGCTTCACACAGTAGAACGATTGTTTTATAGGGTGAATGGTAAGAGTGAAGACAGGAAGAAGGCCCTGGAGGTAGTGAAGAAGTATTACCAGTTCCTACAGGACGCCGAGGAGGAGGAGAGGTGGGCACAGGAGAGGATCGATCACTGTCGCTCCACCAATACTGGAAAAGACCTTAATGCTGCACTGATACTGCTCAAAAAGCATGAGGTGAGTAGAAATGCTAGCACCATGTTAGGTATTCATCTAATGTAAGGTAAAGTAATGCTACATAAGAATCATTAGTGATAAACAAATTTGTATTCATGTACATTTGATATTCTGTTTCACATTGCAGGCTTTAGAGGCAGAGATGCATGGCCGTTGGCCTCGTTGTGAAGCAATCTGTGCCACTGGCCAGGACCTGGTAAACAGTGGTCATGGGGCTCGTGCTGAAATTGGGACAAAAATTAATAACCTCATGGACAAGTGGAAATTACTACGAGAACTAGCAGCTCTGAGAAGGACCAAAATTGAAGATGGAATAGAAGCACATCAGGTCAGTCATGCTCATGCATTTGTATTTTCTTAATCATGGATGCTATTACTAATTTCAGTTTTTTTTTTAAATTTCATTTTTGGCTGTACTTTCTTATTTATATTTCACCTGACTAAATTGTATCCATCCTAACACTTGATTTTAGTACTATGCTGATGCCAATGAAGCTGAGCTTTGGATGAAGGAGAAAATGCCTCTGGTTACGAGTGATGACTATGGAAGGGACGAAATGGGGTCAAAGGTTTGTATTTTTCTATAAGAATAGATTGCACTTATTTCTATTTTTTTTTGGTTATAGAGATTCAAAGATACATGTATTATTCAGTTTTTTATTTGTAGTTGTTACATGCAACAATAAAAATTTAAAATATCTTTTAAAGTCCTTCAATCATAAATAAACTGTCAGAGAAACTGAATAAAAGGACCAGTAATTGGGTTAGTTTTTAGGTCTTAGCTAACCTTGCAGTAAAATGTCTTTGAGTATTCATGCTTTGTTTTTTTTTTTAAATGTGACCACACTTTCTCCCGAATTGAGGTATTAATAAAGAAAAATTGTGGTGGAATCATTATCATTTTTTATAACTCTCTTTTTACAATGTTCCTCAATTCTGAAAATCTATTTAGTTTCTAATTAAAGAATGTGTATAGCGTCCCACTTTTGTGCAATTTTCCCCAGCAAAACCATTGTCCTATGTATAATGTGTACCAAAAGAAGTGAAAAAAATCATTTGATGAGTTAAACAATTGGACATCTTAAACTTTTTAAACTTTCCTGTCATGATTAAATGCGATTTAGCTGTAATTTGACATGACAGAAATTACTCCCTAAACAAGTTTTGCTCTGGAAACAAAAGTAGTCATTTTTTGTCCAGTGTATGGTACTTTAGCCTCCCCCCATTTCTGCTTAAAAAATTCCTGAAAAGGTTCACATTGAACATAAAGTATTACTGAGCATAATATATTCTGTTAAGGGGTAATGTCAGATTTAATTTTATAAAGTTAGCATATAAAAATCTTGACTTGTATCCCTTGGAAAAGGTTAATGAATACTTTATTTTCTACCAGGCCTTGCTCTCAAGACATAATCGCTTGGAGGGAGAAATTCGCAGCTTCAGGACAGAGATCAAACGTTTGGAAGAATTGGCTCAGCTGATGACCAAGGCTGCTACAGAGCATAATGTATGTGATCTTTTTAGGATAAGTGTCTCTGTCTCTCTATTTCTCCATTATTATTTTTCCCACTAAAACTGGGGGTATATGGTGATTGGGGTGTCCAATCGTCCACACATCCTTCCGTGTGGACATCTATTATGCTTGGGGGTAGCCATCCCTTATAAGCCTATTTTACATTATATTGGAAAGATATTGGGGGTTTTCCATAGCAAAGTGGTGTCTGTATTCATGCCTTGTTGGTAATGAGCAAGAGCATGTAAATTAATAAAGGTAATAACAATGATCAACATTTTATTTTATTGAATTGTAAATACTTCAAAACCGAGCTACTTGTATGTCATCTTTAGTCAATTTCTTGTATTTATAATGTACTGATTCAAGTACTGCATACAGGGTTTTTTTTCCACCCCTTCACACTTGCAAACAATTTTGCCCCATTTTAAATCCTATCAGTCACAGTTCTGTTTAAGATATTATACTGTTTACTTGGAATCCGCTCTGTCTTAAATTCGCCCACTTGTGTCTAGAGCGAAAGGGGCTAAAATTAAACGGGGGCGAAAATTTGCCTGTATACAGTATGTCTGTTTGAGAAATGCTTCAGTATCAGTTCTTTTAACACAAGATTTCCCCAGAGAAATTTATGCCTCAAGAAAATGGAGACAAATCAGACGAGGAGCTTGTGGAGGAGGTGATTGAGGTTCCTCATGAGGTCGAGGTAGAGGAAATTCGGGAACGTGAGGTCATGCAGGATGTTGTGGAAACCCGCAAAATTCCACAGGTCAAGGCCATGTATGCCTACAAGGGACAGGGAATGAAGATAGAGAAAGCAGAGGTAGGTCATCTGTTTTCAAGCTAAAGGTTGATTTTAGTGTTGTGTTGCTTTGAAGTTCCCTGCAGTACAGAGTATATTTTCATTGCATGATGCTTAGATTAATTATAATCAAATGTCTCCCAAAACCAATAAGGCTTGGTTTTGCAAACATTTATGATCTATGTCATGCTGAAGGTCAATAACAGTATTTAGCTATCTGAATAGAGGGATCCATTGAGTATTTCTGATAACCCATGTCCATTGTCTGCTAGTCATTCTGTCTGTCTTTTAACTTTTTACATTTTGAATTTCTTCTCCAGAATCACTGGGCCAATTTTATCCTAACTTGGCTCGGGGTTTCCTTGAATAAAGGAATTTAAGTTTGTTCAAATGAAGGGCCATGTCCACTTTCAAGAAGGGAAAATAAATAGGGTAGATCATCTTCTTCTCAGGAAAGAGGAAAAGTATGAAAGCTTCCTGACATAATGTGGATCGAAGTCTGTTCAAATGGCACTCATGGAATGTATGGAATATATAGAGAAAAAAATGTTTAAAATCTTCTTTTCAAGAACACCATGGTCTTAATATATATCATATTATTGTGCAAGCATCCCCAGATAGTGCAAATTCAAATTTATTCAAGCCACAGCATAGTAGTTAGGTGAGGCCACAAAAAATATTCACATGGACTATATAGGGAAAATCTTTAAAAAACCCTCTTCTCAAAACTAGCAGATATTGCAGATTCATATTGGTCAGATCATGACCCCTGGGGCTATGGTTGGGCTAAAATAGGTATTTAAAATTTATCATGTATGAATTTAAAAAAAATAAAATAGACAAGTAGGATGACACTTAATCATATTAATATGTAAACATTTCCACATCCTGTAGATTCATGTTTGTTCAAATTATGGACATGGGGGTGAGGATGAAGCTAAAATTGGGATGAAAGAAGAAGGTACAGTTTTGACTTCATTATGCCCTAAAAATTTAATTCTTCAAAAAGTTTTGAAACTGGATTAAATATTAGTAGAGTATATGAATGTGATAAATCAGGAAAGAATATGGCATGAAGGAGTACCATTCTGGAAATATGACGTCATTAATTTGATGCAATTCTCTGTTTTAAACAGAAAAAGCCTCAAAATGAACCATTTCAAGAGATATTTTCCTTAAGAAAATAATGTCCACAGCCATCGCCCACTATAATTTTCGGATATGTTGTGTAAAATTCTTTGAAAAATCACATATCTCAAAATCTTTGTGGGCGATACCTGTGGACAATATTATCTGAAAGAAATTTCATTGAAAATTGGTGTCTTCTGCAACTTTTTAAGAAAATACAGGAAAATGCACATGTTTATGACGTCACAATTAGCATTTAGAAGGTCAAGTGAGAAAAATGATTTGCAAGATCTTTCTGCATGGAATTTCAATGATTCAGAAAGCATGAATTTTAATTTTTTACATCACTTTCATTTTTAAGAAAAACACAGGGCAAGATTTGTATTGAAACCGTACCTTGTTCTTTTATATAGCACAAGTACATTGGGAAAAAAATCTTAAAAAAAAAATATCCAAAACAGCTAGCAATGTTAGGCCACAGGCAATAGACATCATAAAGTCAAACCTTATTATCTCAGACTTGATGGGACCCCCCAAAATTCAGATATCAGAGGGTTTTAAATACTGAAGGTAAAATACATCAGTGGAAAGTGGTTGGGACTTCTAAATGACTTCAACATATTATCCATGATATATATTTTTAATTTATAAAAAGAAAAATATAACCCCTCCCTAATGAATTGCCAGCTTAACATCACTGCCAGCTTGAATTTTTCTAGGATGGACAACTTCTTCTATCACCTGAAACTGTCTTGACTATATTTCCTGCCACCTTCTTTATATGAATGTTGCAAGACACATCAACACAATTAATAAAAATACCTCTTTTAATCTCTACTACTGCTTCAGAAATCAGTGAATCCTTAAAATGGGCTAGAAGTTTACATTCTTCTCAAAATTCTTATGGAAAACCCTTCTTTGGTTGCACAGCATTTTTCTTCACTGGGTAATACTTATAATAAATCCATATACATGTATATTGGCAAGTATCTGTGTGTTAGGCATATTGATATTAATGATATTCATAATACTCATGTATGTGGATTCAAGTTTGGTAAAGTCATAACCTCTATGGGATAGGGTGGGGCCACAGTATTGAGTCAACATATTTCTATAGAATATAGAGGAAGAAAATGCTTTATAGATAACAGGACAGCAGGACAAGGTGATTCAGGTGAGGGCTGTGGCCCTGTGGCCTCTATTTTATGTGTATTATCATACTAGGTGATTTTTATGCTCAGGTACTTGTTGGAGCCTTCACATAAATCAGTTGTTAATTATATTTTTTTAGTCTGTTTGTAATATCAACATGTGAGGGGAACTTTCCATGCCATTATTATGGAGTTCAGTGATTTTTCAAATGACAGTAGAAAAATGATATTTTTTGTTTCCTCCATTCATTCTCAAATCTTTCAAATATGTGTTTCTTGTGAATTATAAGACCTATAGGTCTAGAAAATGCTAATGAAGTAGATGAAAAAAATACTTCCTCTTAGTAGCTACCAGTGTGAAGCAAATTATGCAGGAAACAAAAGTAAGGGAGGGGTTAAATATATTGTCATCTGAGTAGAAATCTCGTCTCAAGGAAGAATTTATGACATGCAGGGCTTTGAATAGAAAGTTGCAATCTAATCCTATGTATTTGCATGAATGTTTCTTCCCTATTTGAAATTTTGAAAAGGACTTGACAAACCAAACCAATGATTTGTTTTATCTACTGTACAGTAGAACCATCATTTTGTGAACTACTTAGTTGCTACAATAAGTGTTTTGATTAAGTGGTGCACAAAAAGGAGTGCAAGCAAGTTTCCTTAAGATAATATATGCTCCACAATTCAGAAGGAAGGAATGCAAACTTTATTCTAAATTTATTTTTCATACATTTTATACTTCTTACTTTGATTAAGAGATCCATTGCTGAAATAGAATCATATGTAAATTCATTTCAATTGTATGGCTTTTCAGGGTTGTCCCAGAGACCTGGGGGCTGGGGAATTTTCCTGCCTATAATGACGTAATTCCCTGGTTACTCTGGTATTCTCCCTCATCATCCTGTTAATGGAGGAACCACAGACCCCCTTCTACTTTTTAATTCACCTGAGTCACTCAGATGACCTATTGCTGTGTGTTTTTGTCTGTTCATCGTTCATTACATTTGAACATTTTCAACTTCTTCTCTGGAACTGCTAAACCAATTTCAACCAATTTTGGCATATAGCATCTATGGGTGCTCCCTTTCTTTGAAAATCTTCTGCTCTTCTACTGGGTATTAAACAAAGTACATAGTTATGATGGGCAAGGATGCCTCTTCCGAAATTGTGAAATTCATGGCCCCAGGATAGGGAGTTCTGGTGAAAGAGGGACTCTATTGACTACATAGTGAAAAAGCATAATTTCTTTGAAAATATTCTTCTCTGCTCCTGGGTATCAAACAAATTTAACTAAGTATATAGTTTTGATGAGCAAGGGTGCCTCTTCCAAAATTGTGAATTTCATGGCCCCTGGGTCAGGGGTTCTGGTGTTAAGGCAGGACTCTATTGATTATATCGTGAATATGCATTAATTGTTTGAAAATCTTCTTCTCTGCTCCTGGGTATTATTTAACAAACTAAGTGTATGATTCTGATGAGCAAGGATGCCTCTTCTAAAATTTTTAAATTCATGGCCACGGGGTTGGGGGTTCTCGTGAAATGAAGGAGGAGGGGGGTTCTATGATTATATAGTGAGAAAGCATAATTTTCTTGAAAATATTCTTTTTAGCTCCTGGTTATAAAGACTGGTAAAGAAACTAAGTGTATAGTTATGATGAGCAAGAATGCCTCTTCCAGAATTGTGAGTTTCATGGCCCCTGGGTCAGATGTTCTGGTGTAACGGTGGGGCACTATTGATAATATAGTGAAAATGCATTAATTCTATTGAATAATCAAGTCTGCTCCTTAGTATTGAGCAGTTAAACAAGTAAAGTGAAAATGCATAATGTCTGTTCAATAATCCTGTCTGCTCCTTAGAATTGAGCAGATAAACAAAGTTCATAGATATGATGGGCAAGGGTGCTTCTTCCAAATTTGTGAAATTCATGACCCTGGGTCATGTGTTCTGGTGTTAAAGTTGGACTATGTTGAATCTGTAGTGAAATTGCATTATTTCTTTGAAAATCTTCTCTGCTCCTGGACATATCGGAGGCAAACAGAGTAAAAGTTTTAATAAGCAAGGGTATTTTTACCAGATTTTTGAACATCTGGACCATTTGGTCAAGTTTTCTGGTCCTGGCCAGGGCTCTATTAATTTGTATTCTACTGAGAGAAGTTATTCCCCTTTGCCATTCACTTTTTGATGATTATAATCACTGTAAATAATGTTTTTGAAAGTTTAATAGAATAAGAGACTGTATTTGGCTGAATATAATACGCACTTTTTTCCTAAAATAATTTTCTGTGAGAAAGGGGTACGTATTTTACACCACAATGGGATTTTGATAGGTTTTTCTTTCAGGTGAAACACAGCTATCATACGCACATACCGTAGTATTACCTAGAGACTTAAGCAATTTCTTGCTGTTTATCGCCGTATTTAAAACTTCGGAAAGTTATTGTTGGAATGTAGGCTTGTTAAAATGTTATATTTATAACCTTTTGATAGTTAAATTAAATTAACAAGCAAGTTAAAACTAATTTGAGCTGCATGTTCATCGTGTCCGTGTAGGCCGCCATTAACGATGTTATTTATAGATGTTCACACATTCCTTTGCCATGTGCTTCCGTATTCATAATACACATGTACCTAATCAGTCAGACACTCGGTCAAAAAAGTAATAAGTCATTTTTTAATGAAATACAATAAAATAAAATTGTATTTTAGGTTTTAAATACCTCAGTGAAAATTCATTTCAACATTAACACCCCTCTATACGTCCCAATGAATGGAAGCCAATGTTGCGAACACGTGTGCTTGTCACTTGATAATTACCTCTCAACACCCTCCAGGCAATTTAACTGTTTACCGACTCCAAAGCATTGTTTTTACAGTTAGAGCACTGATTATTGACTGCCCTTATTAATGGCTTTGATTATTTTCTTTGTTAAAAATCGGGGGTTGGTTTATGATCTTTCGTATGTATAAGTGTGTGTTAATTACGACACATTAAACAGTTAAACGCTTGCTAAATGTAATTTTATCTTATATCGGCCTCGTGTTCAAATGATTGAGAGTTAAAAAAGGAAATATGAAGTATGTTGAAACTTAAGTGTTATCATTTATTTACTCGCGCTCTGTAGAAAATAAGATATCCACGAAGATTACCTCGATGTATGAAGACATATATCCCACCTTTGTACATCATTTTACACAGCTTTGAAGGTGTGTTGATAACTACACTTTACACGCTTGTTAAATTTTGATTTTATTTTTTATAATATCAGCTATTTATTTAATTAATTAATTTCAAGTTCAAAAGAGGAAAATCGTAGTCTATGAATACTTTGATGTTGCAATATCGCTGTTAAATTTACATAATTTTCAACATGATTACCTTAAACTAAAAGTAAATATGACAACTGTTAAACTTGCAACAATATCTCGTGCTTTGCTGAAATAAAATTATTTCCACAAAGAATAATAAGAATACGGCGACGTATAATTTCAATATCACCGTATGCTAAAACAAAAAAATTAAAAATAAACTCTGTTAATACTTTAATGCAACATTATATCGTGCTTTATTAAAATAAATAATTTCCTCCAGATTGCCGCGATATGGAAAGTCAAGATTAAGAAATAAAAACCCATTTGAATAAAATATTGTGTTCTGTAAATTTTCGACACTTTATCTCCGTGCCGATTTTCATAGCAAATTACCGTGATTTTCAAAAGTTCAGAACACTGCCTGGTAAAATTTTTTGCTGCGTATAATACAGCCGAACTGCATTTTTTCCCCCAGTTTCAGGCTCAAAAAGGGGGGTGCGTATTTTACACCAATGCGTATTATATTCGGCCAAATACGGTATGCAGAATTTTTATTGTATAGTACAAAAAGTACTTTCATAGTTTTAATGATCAGGTAGACTTGTAAATAATAGATGAATAAAAATGAGACAAAAATAACTTATCTTATTAAATGTTCTTCAAAGACCAAGAGATGCAAATGTGAGAGGTTATAATATGGGGTTAAAAATAGTTAAGAAGTAATATTTTGTTAATAGTATGCATGGTGTTAGTGATAAATATGGGAAAGATTAGAACTTTATGAGTTGTTACTGAATACTAGATTAATTATTTTGCTGATCCTGATCATCCTATTTCTCTTGCTTCTGGGCAACTCAGCTTCATCTATCAGTTTATACTCTGGATCCTCTAAATTGTATTATACTCAGGTGACTTTAAGGCCCTTGGGCCTCTTCTTCTTTGTATAATATAATGATTTCTATTTATTCCTTGCCCTTTGTGTCAACTGTCCATTGCTTTCACATGTTCTTTTATTCTTGTTTTTGATTATGTGGGCGACATTGTTGAGTGAGCTGCTAATTAAGCAAGGCTTAATTGTCACACATCCAAAACTGATGTAACTGTTATCACAATGCTAGCTGTAGAAGTCATACAAGTAATGGGCTCATATTGTTCTGTACCCCGGAAGTATCATCTTTGAGCTTTGTAGTATGAAGCCATGATAATTGATTCGAATTGTAATTGCAGGTTGTTATTTGAATAACATATGTTAGGCATGTAAAACATTCATTCTAAAATACATGTACAAAAAAAGGTATTTAAAAAAGTTGTTGCTTTCACATTTTGCTTGAAAGTGTGAAAATAACTGACTTTTTCTCTATCTCTGATAACATCAGCAGCAAGTCGTTCAAAGAATCTAATAATTTTCAATTAAATGTTTTACAAATGATGAGAAAAAGTAGTTGTAGCAGTAGTTACTTGCAGAAGAAGAGATTTCAAGAAATGATCTTTTGTATTTTTTTGGCTCCCTTTCGTCCTTCCTTTTCTTTTGTCACCTTTTCTTCACTTATGACACCTAGAATGTGTGCATGTGTGTTGAGGAACCTATATCGACCAAAGTTTGAAGAATATGGAAATCAGGAAAATTGCTTTCATGATACTCTGTGGTGTAATGTGTGTTTGAAGATGTATAAATTAGACAGAATAAATGTGGAGCTCTATAATTTTAACAATCAATAGATTACACCTTTCTCTCACAATCCATTCCAAATATTTTATGATATCCTCCCCTGGGGTCTAGTTCAGGGGGCCAAAATCTATTATAGGCAATGATGCTTTTTTACTCTCAGCTGTGGAAAGGATATTAAGAAGTTATGCCAGTGTAAAATAAGGCATTATTTTAAAATGACAAGTCATTTATAAGGATGGCTGAATTGCCTAATGTCAGAGGGCCAGTACCCCTGGCTATTTTTATGAATATGCAAATTTCATTTACTTAGGCAGGAATGGTAGACAGACAATATAGCCATGTACCAGGGTACCATATGTACTTCATTAGTTCAAGGACAATTTTACTAAGTCCCGCTGGAGCAGTAGGAAGATTTTGCAGCTGATATGTGCTTATTTTGGTAAATGAATCTATAGTGATGTCCTTGGGACAGATGGATATTTTGATGTATTTATGTTAGATGATGAAGTGTCTTGGGTAGGAAGAAATTATTGTAGTATAAAATAAACTTGACGTCGGGACATTTATAGATTAGTGATGATCAAGTTATCCTGGATATTTTGCCTGGGGTTGGAAAGTCACTTGCTAAGTATTTTCAATGATAAATATTTACATTAGCAATTAAATGCTTTTTCTTTTGGGTCCCTTCATAACAGTTCATACTCTCTTGAATTGCAACCATTAAGGAGGAAAATAATTTTTTCTTTAGCATCATGTTGACATACAACTGATGAGCCGGAATGTAATATTTCCCTCAATGTTGTCGGTAGAGCTCGCTTTGTGATCGAAAGGTCGTGGGCTCAAGCCCTAGCCATGACAAACCTAAATCAATTAAGAATAGGTAGCACTTTGAAGTCAAAGTTGCAGTTCTTTCAGATGATGCCCTAAAAATCAAGGCTTTTTGTCACAACAGGCTTTTGCACACTATATAAGCCTTTAAGTGCCCAGTAAAAATCTAAATTTGAAACCCTTCATTGGTATATGGTGATGTCTTATATCAGTGAAATAATTTTATAAGGGGTAAAAAATTGTAAACAATGAATCAATCCTTCAGTGTCACAAAGTGTTGGCACCAGAACAATCCTCTGCTCATACATACAATCAGTGAAACGTCACAATAAATGTGTTGTTACTTAGAAACAGCATTTCAGAACATCCCAAGCCAATTTGAGAAAAATTACCCTTCCACAGATTTTCATGTATGTGGATTTAAATGAAAAAAAAAAGTCAATATAAGTAATAAGTACGAGGGTTGTCCCATAAAAACGCGAACTTTTTCAATATTTTTCGTTTCACTAATATTATAAAGTTAAAAATTGGCATGCACTATAATCAACATTTTTTACATAATTCACAGAAATTTCAATAAAATATCTTTATAAATAACATTTTTCTCTCTGATAAATCAGTCATTCAAAGTAGCTCCTGGAGCAACACTGACGACGTCAAAACGTAGCTCGTGGAGTTTTTGGATTTGTTCAGGAATCGTGCGTCTTTAAAAATTCGTTCGAAGCAGAAATTCAAAACTGATTATTTTTAGTTACCAAGTTATCCATTTCACGCGAAATACGGTTATGAATAAATCAAGGAATTAATTCTTATAATAGACAATTTTCCAACCCCGATCATAAACTTAACTACTCGCATAGTAAACAACGGTATCAACATATGACGTCACGTCCAGCGCTAGACTTCAGTATGTCGTCATTTTTGTTGGTCTACCAAACGCTTCTTCCATCGGACAACAAGTCCGTCCATCTTTAAACCTCTTTTACTACTGTAAACCAGTGTTCGATACATGTTTTTGTGTCGTTCCCTCGTTCCCAGCTCTTTTCCCGTATGAACAGGGCTCATACCCCGCTCCACACAGTAATGAGTGATAATTTGGTGCGCTGCATTATCGCCCGACGTCGCCGTTTTTGACAATATCTAACTTATAGTGTTTTGTCATATAACGTCATATTTTTGTTATTTATGATGTCAAAGTATTAATTTTTTACACACAAGTACTTTAGATCGTACAGTTTCTATGGATGTAATTTTTGTTACATTATATTTTCCTATAGCCTTGTAATAAAGAAAAATTTAGATGGCAGTGTTAATTCTGAAAGTCCAAAAATTGCCGTGTGCCGACCACTGATATTTAACACCCTTTAAATGCTGTTTCTAAGTGCATATGACATTCCAACTTTACAGTATTTGGTAATAATGACGAAAATATCATTTCCCAACATTGTGCCAAAAATGAATAATTTTGGTAAGGTAGTTTATGAAATATTTAAAAAGTTCGCGTTTTTCTGGGACAACCCTCGTAGTGTCTTTCATTTTTGAAAAGTTTATGAAAGATAAGACAGACCTTAGATTTTTCACAAAGACCATATTATTTTTCAGGAAGAGTCGATGCACTTAAAGGGTTTTTATCACATGTCTAAATTTTTTAAAAATGAAACACTATTATATTCTTGAAACATATAATTATTGTTTAATTATGAAATAACTTTGAAAACAGTCATAATTAGGCGATAAAATGCCTGTAATATAGAGTTCTCGAAGTAAAAATTAGATAGGGGTCACATGGTACTGAAACGTTATAGGTGTCGATGGTCAATTAGAACTCGTAAAGCTTATTGTAAGAAATGTATCAAATATATTTTGATGTTAAATACGCCGTACGCTATTACGAAATTCACAACATTCCTGCTAGCATGTACTAGATTCTGTGCGACTTTAAAAATGCATGTTGGGTATTTTTTCCGTTTTAAAAAGGTACCATGTCCTTAAAATATTTTATAGTACAAAAAAATCGTGATTGGGAATAAACGATTGTTCTGAATGGAGAAAAAGGCTCGCGTTTGCAGAAAAGAGGACCCCCTTTACTTCTTGACCAAGTCCAGGAAATGTGAAAAAAGTCTTCTCAAAACCTTTCCTGTGCATCCTAAAGCCACAAATTATACCTTACTAGTCAATTATCCAATTATCACTTATTTATTTACTAACAGGTTTCATAGACACAACAAATGAGCCATTTTGTATACCGTACACAATAAGTACTGTGCTTGACGAGGATTGACACCTGTGATGTCAGAGCAATGGCGCATAGCATCGGCGATCAAAATATGCATATTGGGAAATTCAAACTTTGAATTGCTGAAACATCAAAAATATTAATTTTCTAGCAAAGATTTTTAAATATATGATTTTAATAACATGTAAACTTTGTCATATCAAAAAATTTGAGACGTGATAAAAACCCTTTAAGAAGTCTTAAGTTAATTCATACCTTTGTGAACTTTTCAAAAATGTATAAATTTTCTGCATAAAGAGAAAATGAACTTGAAGCAACATGATATTATTTAGCTGTGTGGATACAATCATACTTTCTATAAAAAGCAACAATTGTGCTAAAAGGTGTATTTAAAAAAAACAATCTTTTCTTTTTTCATTGTATTTATAACTGGCCCAGACCGGAAAACAAGGTACATTTCTTTACATGTTGCAATACAAATCAATTGTATGAAGGAGGGGCATTCATGTCTAATGGACATATTTATATGAAGTTTTATGATGATGAAGTCTTGGGCTAGTACAAAAATAGACTATAAAATACATAATTCTATTGATTTTCAATTTTTATGAATGAGTTTCAGCAGTCTTACTAAAGAACAAAATAATCTGAATTAATTTACATTGCTTCGCCTCTTACCAAGTCTTTTTCCTTGTAGTAATGTACACTACATAAATACTTTTGTCTGATTTCAAATACCATCAAAGTTTTTGACAATGTTGCGGGTAAAAACTAAAACAGAATATTATAAATCAGATTTCAAATTTTAGCTTCCCCTACAATTTTTTACCAATTAAAATGAGTTTTGGTACAGATCTAAGCATTAACTCTTTCAACAATGGATTTCAAATCAAAACTATTTTAACATCTTGCTCTTTTCTGACTGATATAGCAGAGAAGCGGTGTTAATTTAAAGGGGGGGGGGGGGTTCAAGGCTGCTGATTGCAGTTTTTCTGTTTAGAAAACAATAGAACTACAGTTTCCTCAGACACTTGAGAAAGGGAGACTGCTAATTTATCATATCTTTTTAAAAAAAAAATTATTGATACAATGTATTTTTTCTCTATGTGAAATCTTATGTTAAAGAGGTTAAGAAATGCTGCATTTGATATTTATGATGTCAGTTAATTGAAAGGTTTGTCTGTTTATTTGGTATGATAAACCCTGACGCGATCGTAATTAGTTTGTTTGTGTAAGCTTTATTTGGTTCTGTGTAAATATTGAACATACCTTAATAAGGTCTCTAGTCCTAAGGATACATACAGGCACAATTATGGAACAATTTGATGATTGGAATTATAGAAGCCTCAAGGAAAAAATGGAGCCATAGTCTGTATATCATTTTGAAAGATTCATATTCCCACATTAGGCTTGTGTATCTTATGCTTTTAGGCACATAAATTCTTCACATAAAGTACTTTCTCATGAAACAAATATGAAGGCAAAATTTCAATTAATAATGCTCCCACAAGATGAAATAATGCTATAAAAATACCCCAAAAGTATGTGCCATGTAAGCATCCATGCAACTATTGGCACCAACCTTTATTCCAATCTGGAAATAGGGAGCATTCTCAAACATATGAAATTGATAAATGCAAGTAAAATTTCTACTCAGTGTTATGTTAATGATTTAGAGGAGGAAGGGGTGAGGGGGGCTTTTATAGACCCATTTTAATTGATGATTAGGATAAGCAAAGAGCTAGACATAGTGACAGTGGCAATTCATGTTGTACTAAGAACTTACAATTTGCCAAAGTTATATGCCTTTTAAAATGTCATATACAGTGATGCATTTTGACATCCATCGTGCACAAATTACACATTAATTTTGCTAGGATGCTTGATTTCAATAAATGTGCATCCCATTGGATGCAATAAGATTATCACCTACATATAGTGTTTATGTCTCCTAACTTATTCAGTACTCAAGAGCATGCTCCGAGTACGATCAGTTTTTAAACAGAGGCAGGCTACTCAAACATAAATTGATGTTACAGGGATTTCAACAAACACATTCCATAAATTCAATGGTTATTATAATGACCTTATAAGCAAATATAATTAACCTAACACTGGGGCCTAAATTAAAATATTGTTTGTTTGCCCTCAGCCGACCGACCCACAAAAATTAGCCTGACTCAAAATATTTTATTGCTCTTATCATTTACAATTTTTTTTAAATTTAAATAATTTCAAATGAACGCACATGGCTGACAAAAGTAATAATAGGGGATAGCAAATGATGACTGAGAATGTCAAAGATATCAGACATAAATTATCAAATAAATTAAAAATTATTATCAAAATTGGAAGTTGCTTTTTAAAACAGAAAGTAGAAAAAAAAAACCTCGATGAGAAAAAGTGGCAAACAAGGCTGCTGATTTTACCTTCAGATACATTAAGTCAACTTACATAAATGTACTGAAACTTAAAGTTGGATGAGAAATGGGCTTGGAAACACAGAGTATCAATTAATTATAAAGTCAAAAGTCAAACTTGATACCTGCACGTTCCATGTTTCTACACCAGAAAGAAGTTCTCAATAGGATTTATGTCATATTTTTAATATAATTTTTAAATTTTTCGATATGATGAGTTTTCACTTGAGAAATTATTTTCTATAGAAAAAAAATTGCCCTTTACATTTTTTCTAATTTCTAATCCCCCCCCCCCCTTGATTTTTTTTTACACAAATTAATACAAGCAGACAAAAAGTAAATAAACCACCTCAAGGCCTTATGAATTTTAAGCATGCAACAGAAAACATGTCTATTCCTTTTTCTTATTGCAGCAAAAAGTGCCCTTCTGTCCATGTACAATCATGCATTTAGAGAAAAAATCATTGTCGAACATTTTTCCGTTATAAAAGCAAGGCCACATTAGTCATACTAATATTCAGAATATTCAGAATGTAGGTTAGATTAAATTCGGTTATGTCATGAGTCCATAAGCCCAGGGTGGAACCACAATTTTTCATGGAATGTAGAAAAATCTTTCAAAAACAACTTTTTGAAGAACAGCAATATTAAAAGTGACTCAATTGAGCATTTTGGCGGTTATGCTTCTTTGTATAATTTTCAGGAAAAAAATAAAATATTTTTCCTACCTACCTACCCATTGTTAAAAATCTTAGTTGGGAAAGGGCAAACAAACAATTTTTTAATTTTGGCCTGGGTTATATTTTGACTGACTTGTTTTCTACCAGTTGTCAATCCTTTGTTCTGATCAATACTTAGGGCTCACAGTGGGAGGACCGGTCAACAGGGGGTGCTTACTTCTCCTAGGCACCTGATCCCACCTCTGGAATTTCCAGGGGTCCGTGTTTATACCCTGTTCACAGATTTGTATTGTTTGAAGTTTTCATGAGATCAATCAGTGTTCATTATCTTCACCCATTAGAAAGACGTGTATTTTTGGTATTTAGCTTAATCACAAAATGGTTGATTGCATCATATCCACATGCTAAGCGATATGCGTAAGTGATTTGGGGATATACATGCTAGCCAACAATAGGTCAGGTTTCACACTTTGCAGTTAATTAAAACACAGTTATCAGAAAATATTTGCAAACTCCAGTCAACATAGTTTAATTATTTTGTCTACTGTGGAAATATTAAGTTTCTGAAGTGTACGTTGTTAAATACTAGTTAAGTGTCATCATTTTAATTTTTTTTTTGTTCCCTATAAGTATTAACTCATCATTGTTTCTAACTATCTATAATACATCTTGTTTTTTACCTCTAATACACTACTTCATCAAATGTTTGGTTTATAGTTTGAACTGCAGGTGTACATCTCTACATTATGTATGGTACATTATTCACATATAAAGATGTGCACCTCATATTTTCATCATGATTAGACAATTTTCCTCATTTTACAGTTTTTTCCCCATTTTTATAGACTTTGTCGTTTTTCGGATCATGTAGATTTGAGATGTAGAATCAAGAAATTGCCAGTTGTTACAACTGTAGAAAAATGTAGCTTAAAACCAGGTCATCAACACTTAAAAAATCACTAAGTATTTAAAAATATTTTAAAGTAGATATTAGTCCTTACAAATGTTAACATTTATGCATGACATTAACATTTATTTAATAAATGCTTTATCATAATTGCACAGTGATTTTTTTTTTCATTTAAACAGCTTTATAACAAATTTAAAAAAAAATCTGTGTTTTTACACTTGGGACTTAACAGTACATCACACAGCAGATAATGTAAATCCATTTGTCCCTTGGGAGTAATGAGTGGACATGCCTCCAGTTAAAAATTAATGAGTTCATTGTAGAAAGACTGTCTTAATCATTTCTATTAGAGCATCTCTGGTCAAGCAGGTGTTATCCATATCTCTTGTGAATTGGGCAGAAAAATTGGGATCTCTCTTAATTGCTATTGATAGCCCCCCCCCCCCCCCCCCCCAAAAAAAAAAATACGTAGTTACTTGATGGTCAACCTTTTATTTTCAAAATGAATTTGGTTTAAAGTGATCAAAATAAATTTGATTTTGTGTAATATGATATTTTAATTTTATTTTTATGTCCCACCATGAATATGGCCAGGGCATATAGTATTTTTCATGTCCATCTTCCATCCTTTTGTCTGTCCTTCCATCACACTTTGCATTTAGCCGAGTTTCAAAGAAACTATTCAAGATATTTTTATCAAACTGCGTACATGATGTGCTGATACATATTGATGAGAACCATTTAAGTGCATCAACATTTTTTGACTTTGACCTTTCCCTTTAACCTTAACCTCACTTTTCTTAAATTAGTGTTTAGCTCATTTTCAAAGAAACTATTCAAGATATTTTTATCAAACCTTATATGCTGATATACATTGGTTGGAACTATTCAACTTCGTCACCATCTTTTGACCTTGACCTTTCCTTTGAGCTTGACTACACTTTTCCGAAATCTGTGTTTATCTAAGTTTCACAGAAACTATTCAAGATATTTTTATCAAATTTCATATGCTGATACATACTGATGAGAGGTATTCAAACCTCTTTATAAACATTTTTTGACTTTGACCCTTCACTTGACCTTGACCTCATCTTAAATTAGTGATTATCTCAATTTCAAATGAACTTAAGATATTTTTATGAATCCTTAAATATATACTTAATTTCAGTCAAAAAATGTTGATAAAGAGGTTTGAATACCTCTCATCAATATGTATCAGCATATAAGAGCTGTTCAACTGCATCAACATATTTTGACCTTGACCTAAGGTTTCTTAAAATGGTATTAAGCTCAGTATGAAAGAAACAATTCAAGATATTTTTATCAAACCTTATATGCTGATATTTATTGGTTGGAGCTTTTCAAATTCATCAACATCTTTGACCTTGACCTTTCCTTTGATCTTGACTTCAAATTTGAACCAGTTACCAATACTCATTTAAATTTCAGATTTTTTTATTTAAAATTAGACATTAAATGAAGAAGACTTTCATGCATTCAGTTTTATTTTGCACATTTTATTGTTAGTTTTGTCCTCTCTTTTTTTTAGTCAAAGACCAGAAAAGCTTATGCAATAGTAAGGTGTCTGTCTCCATTCATCTGTCTGTCTCTAAACAATTATACAAAATGCTAATCCTCTTACAGTTTTGGTCCAATATCAATATAACTTGGTTCATAAGTGGACTATTGTAAGATACATAATTCTCTTTATTGGTTTTTGATTTCAATGAATGGTGTTGCCATGGTTACTAAAATAGGAATTTCTATAAAATTCTTTTAAAACACTACTCCTCATACAGTTTTAGTCCGATTTCAGTATAACTTGGCACACAGGTAGACTACATAAAGATACACAATCCTGTGCATCGGTTTTTATTTCAATGAATGGTGTTGTCATAGTTACTATAAATAGAAATTTCTGTGAAATTTTTTTCAAAATGCTACTCCTACTACAGTTTTTGTCCAATAGCAATTAAAACTGACTCAGAAAGAGACTAAACCAAAGATCATTATTTTATTAATTTATTGCTGTTGCCATAGTTTCAGGTCTAAGTTCTACTTTTGTTAATTAAATAAAATGCAGTAGAGCTACAGTCTAGTCAGAGACTTCTGGTTCTAATAGCAGTTTGGAAGTCCATCACAAACATTCAACACTTCATCACAAATAACAGAGAAGTCTTATAATTTCTGTGCTTTCATTATAATGTTCAGTAAGCTGAACACTCTTTGAAGGCCAGTGGTGTCCAGAGAAGACCAGTCTGTATCAACTTAATTAGGTCCTATGGTTAGTCTTGGTGATGGATGGTGAGTAATTTCTGCAGGATTGCCATGTCATCCACAGGATACTTGTCATAATCCACTATCATTCCACTAAGCACAGAGTTGAGAATGTTAAATTATTGATAAAATAAAGGACAGATCATGTTGGTGGCTCTTGGGGGTGAAATTATTAGAATAATAATGCCTCGGGTGCAATAAGTGAGTGACAATGTAGTAATTAATTTACCTCAAACACAGAGATTCCATGTATCACTTCAACTTGTATATACAATTACTGATTTTTGATGATGTCTACTCGTGACTATACGGACCTGGTCAGGTATCGGTTGATCGAGGCCGAAGGTTAATCAGGTTAACCAATATCTTACCAGGTCTTATAGTCACGAGTAGACTGAATTCAAAAGCCAATAACGTTTTATTAAATAATCAGGAATTTTACATTTTTTGTCTCCAACAAATATTTATAAACACTCATAACGTGTAGTGAAACAACACATTATAATTATATTTAAACACTTTAACAACTGTTTCTAAGTTTCTTTTTAGTTTCAAGTTTCTTTTATTTCCTTAAGCCAACTGGCTCATCAGAACTGTTTGAAAGTGGAAAATGATCTATACTTATAAATTAATAAATTTTGCAAATAAACTCCGAAACGGGTGCACCAGAGTTCTTACTTACTCCTCTAACAATACACTAGATACAAGCTGATGTCCGTAAACTATATTTAGATTTCACTCGCATAGTAAGTATCGTACATTAAATTAAAAGTCTACTTTCATTTTCTATAAACAGCCATGAAATAGCTAAAACGTGAGTAAGGTGGCGTTTCCGGTTGGCGGATCTAAGTTACTGGCAATTTTTAATGAAACTGACAACAAGCAATCGTTTATTTATTACAGAAAACGTCATCACTGAATTATTCAATCAAAACTCGATTTAAATTATATAAAAGAAATAAGCTGTGATAACCGATTAAAAAGGGAAATGTGCAAAATATTTTTGTCATTCACCGATCTTTATATTGACGGAAGCTTCTAGAACATCATATAGCATCGAGCCCGATGTTAAGAAAAAAACGAGGCGATTATAGCTACTTGACCATAAAAAAGCTTTTGTGTAAATGGTCATAATTGAAATAATGGTAAATCACTGATAACACTATAAGTTGTGAATATGATTATATGTCGAAAGACTATTACATATACATGTATGTAGTAGGTTTTCCTAAAAATTTGTGTATATTCCTTACTGAGAGCATCGTGGCAACGAACCCGAAGTACAATTTGTTCTTCGTAATAAACTTGCTTACATGAAAAGAGAAAATTAATGAAAAAGGTATTGTTCAAATACAATTAAAGATGTAATATTTTCCGCTTTAATCAATGCACAGTTAATTTCTGAATACAATCTTTTATAGCTGCAATAATGTAGCCCTCTCCTTTTTTGAAAGGGGGGGGGGGGGCAGAGAGAGAGAGAGAAGCCAGAAAATATCAGATCAAAAAAAAAAAAATAATAAAAAATTAAAAAAAAAAAAATAAATAAAAATCGTAGAGAGCTACATTATTGCAGCTTAGTCTTTTGTATCAAATACTCAGCCTATTCATAGGACGTTAAAAGCTAATTTTTACACAGGTACTTGGTTTATAAATATGTATGTACAATGTACCTATTATTGATAGGTAAAAAAGTAAAATACATTTTTACATATCAATAAGGTACAAACATATTTATAAACTAAGATCCAAGTACCTGTGAATTTTTAAACCCCCCCCCCCCCCCCCAATCAATTTATTATAAAAATGTGCATATTCGTTGCTTTTATCCTTGACGGAAATGAAATAAGAGCATCTGAAGTACAATATCCATAACATAGTATAACAGGTTTCACAATAAACGTCAATTATTGATTTTCAAGTTAAAAAAAATAATAATAAAATAAAACAAACACAAAAACGGGGGTTGGGGTGGATAGGTAAATCTACTTCCTGCGGGATTTGAACAAAGTATTTGTTCCTACTATAAGCCTGTAGGCTGTCAGTAGAGAACTACAATATATTTTCTGTCGGTAGTGGTATAAATTCAATTCCCCGCGCTTGCGCGGGATTTCATCTAGTATTATAAAAAAAAAAATAAATACTCAACCATTTTCTAATAAAGGAGTTATTACTTCTAATTATCTTCCAGTTTACAAAACATTTTTTATGAACATTTCTGATTTTTTGTATACACTCTAAGAACTTTTTTCTTGAATGCCCTTATGTCCAAGAGGTTTTGAAAGACCTTGCTTTTCAATTTTTTTCATAAATTCTTTTAGATTTTGACAGAAGCTGGAGAAAGCCACATGTTTTTTTTTAGCAGGAATGTGATGCTCTTTTATGATAAAATGTAAACTGAACATTTTAAGAAATTGCTGAAAGATGACTTCCATTATCATGATCAGAACAAAAGTACATATTATAACACATTTATTCCTGTAAATTTTTACTTAATATGCTAATCTTAAAGTTTTTAATTAAATTTATACAAATAATATTGACAAATCAAACTTATCACCAGGTTGCCATTTGGGCGAACTAGGTTAACAGTCAGGTCATCTAAAATCATCTAAGGATGGAAAAGACAAGGTGACGAGCATGAATGTTGAACCCTGCATTAACAAAAAGAATTTTCAACTTCAAATACCCAAAGATTATGGAAAATCTTCCCATTTATTTTAAAATACATGGTATGAACTATCTGGTAATTAAAAATCTAGCCATGCAGAATTAAGTATCTGATATAAAATATTGGCTCTAGCCAACATCACAAAGAATGAATAGATCTAATCAGAGATTATATATGCTGATGAGTTTTATATTTTACAGTCTTAATGTACACTTAAAATGTATATTTAGTATTTGCAACTGATGAGATAAATGCAGTTGTCTGTTTGACAGGACAAATTCCCTAGTATTTTGTAGCTGCGCCTGTAACGAGGCTGTTAAACCATATTATCTTTCTTTAGTTTCTTTTTATCATGTATAGTTACGCTATTTTGAGAGAATAAGACAGTGTATGGTCGTAATTAATTAGCGATAATTAATTTGTTCAATTATGTAAATCGCACTGCACCAGAGTACACCCGATAGACCGGACGCAATTCATAGCACTCCGTATTTCTTTCTTCACAACTGTTTATAAACTTCAAAAACATATAAAACTGTAAATATTTAGTATTTGGTAGTTTTTTAGTAGTAGTGATAGTTGTTTTTGTTTCTCTGTTTCCTTTGTTTTTATGACTTCTTAACTTTTTTCTTTGTCCTGAGGAAGGGACAGGTTGTCCCGAAAATTTGACAATTTTTATTGTTCGTGTCGTTGGTCATTTTTAGTGCTTTATATAAATTTCCATCTGTGACCTTGTATCTGCTTAGTATATCCGACACTTAGGATATACAGTGTTGTTGGTTTTTAGTGCTTTATATATATATATAAATTATATATATATATATATATATATATATATATATATATATATATATATATATATATATATATATATATATATATATATATATATATATAAAACAGAAAATTCTAATTGTAACCTCCCTTTTCCTTTCCTTATATTTTAGGCTTTAATCAGTGGCTTAGCGAAATTGTTGATTTTGCTTAGATTCAAATAGCAAAAGACACCAGCAAATTTGAGCCAAGTTTTAATGTTTTGGACAAAATGAACACATTTCACTGTAATTGTATATTACGTATCATGCTTTAATTTCTCAGTATTTAACAAACATTGCCATTATGAGGAATAGTCTTGTAAAGAAGATTGAATGTTGTGAACTTTGTCTCTACCTATAAAGGATAGAAATATTCTCTTATAGGCACGTCGGAAGTCTTTACGAAAAATTCCGTAGATTAATGGATTAACAGCACTAGAAATGAAAGCTACAACACTTGCCACAGAGTTGATTTGACTGTTAAGTACTGTCTCTTGTGCAATAACAACCTTCATTAACTTTGTCACGCTGAAGGGAGTCATACACACAAAATACGCGATCACAACAATGAGGAGGCTTCTAATGGCCTTGGAACTGGTGCTGTAGTTTTTGGCTGTCGTAGGAGCACCAGGACACGATACCTTAGACTGGACCTGTTTGATGATTTTGTAGTAATTTATGATGAGAATGAGTCCTGGGAGAAGGAAACAGAGGAGGAATGCTATCACAACATAGTACACTGCCTGTTGTCTCTCTCGGTGCCACTGTATGGCACATATAGCTTCCCAGTAGTCGTACTCCACCCACTGCAGTGCTGGGGGTACCACAGAGAAAACAATGCCTTGGAACCAAGAATAGGTAATCATCATGTACATGTGTTTGGGTTTGATTCTGCTGAGGTAGTGAAGGGGATGAGCAATAGCCTGGAACCTGTCACAGCTTATAAAACATAGAGTCAACATAGAGGTGATGATAAGACAGTAGTTTATGGCACAGATCAAGTCACAGTACACTGATCCAAGTTTCCACGTGTCGTTAATAACAGAAAAAAGGCTACTGAACATGACAATCAGACCATTGGAGAGGTCAGTTATGGCAAGGTTCATTGTCAGTCGGTTTGACATCTCTTCTCTCAGAGCTCGGCTCATGAATATGGCAAGTATCACAGCAATATTTCCAAATACAGAAAACAACATCACAATCATTAATGCTAGTGCTAGAAAAACATTCTCAATATCATTCCTTCTGACAAACTCTGTAGGAAAACTCTCATTACTGCTGTTCATTGTCTGTATTAGAAGTCACCCTGTATCATTGTCATGTTTTGTGTCTCATTGCCTGGTGATTATATAGGTATGATCTTTCTGAGATCTGCTCATCAGTATACTGACTCTCTCTCACATGTGAATTGGAGATCCCCTAATTGGCTGTAAAGTTTTTATATAGGAATGAATATTCATTGATCACGTGACTTGTCAATCACAGCTAGTTTGTGTAGGTATGCTCTAAATTTCCTGATTGACAATCGGTAAATAATACAAATACCAACAGGACATACATTACAATTTATTCAACAGTGTACTTGTCTCATCACAAGCATGTTCAATGAAATAAATACCACTTCCTTACAGTTTTATTCTTATGATGCATTCTTTGAAATACAAGGATTAATGATGAGCTCTGTAGATTTGAAACATTCACTTTTTTGTAAAAATCTAGCTCCAAGCTTTGGGAGTCTTTTGAATTTGAAATTTTTTTTTCTGTCTTTTGAAACATCTTTCTGGGAAAATTGATGAAGTTTGGATGGACTTTTAACCTTTTCTATATAGAGAGAAAATTGGGAAAGACTGATTTACCATATCATTACTATATGTACATGATATTCACAAGATAGAACGCACATAAATCTTATGTGAATTAAAAAGTGATAAAGTAATTTGGCTGAAAAGCAATTGGTATTACTGAAATGGTATCTTCTTTTTTTTCTCTTTTTAAGTAGAAGAATGTACTTTGGTCTCTCATTGGTAATTGCTTTTCATTGTTTCTCTTAATTGTGCTCTTGTAACAGTTTGTTCTTCCATTACCGATACCTTATTTACATTGTCTTCATTTGATTGTCCAATCATTTTGCTCTTTTGATATCTTTACAGTTTCTGAAATTCTAGAATTGATTTCTCGGCATACAGACTAAATTTGCAAAGGAAGTCAGCTCCTGCAGTTGTTATCCAATTTTGCAGGATATTATAAAACTGTGTAATTATTCTAATTCAGTAGCGATTTTTGCATCTTATTGATTATACTGCTGATGAGGAATGACATTTGCATGTACTGAGTATGTAATCCTATGTCACCTGAATTTGCCATTTAATTGCTTCTGCTTTTGAGTAATTATTTTATATCAGATACTTCTGATTGCTGTTCTAAGAAAATGTTGTCTTCAATGTATTTTAAGCTTTTTTACATTTATAATGTCAAATTAAAAAAAAATATTCAAAAAATAAAAATCCCTCAAAAAATATAGAACATGTCTAAATTGGTAGTAGATTTAGAAGGGGGTTATGGGGGTTGAAACCCTCACCCCTTTGTTTTTGGTTAAAAAAGAAAGAAAGAAAGAAGAAAAAGAAAAAAGGTTATTAAGAGAAAGTTGCGTATGCATGTAAATGGAATACTTCAACATTTAATATTTCACAATTTTTCAGCATTGTAAAGTCCCCAAGAACACATTTTTCACATCAGCTCGGTCTTGATAATATACAATAAATTTGATCCTAAGGGGAAAAAAATGTTGAAAAATAATTTGGTTTATGTATATACTTGTATTAGTTCTCTTCAACAAGGATATGGAAAGAAATCACAAAAATTGATTTGAAAAGTACACATGTATGTAAATTAAAGTGCTGATTTTCTTAAAATTATTACAGTAGACTCAAAATGAACAAATATAGATTTTCCCCCAATTTTTTAAAGTTAATACAAATAGAGATTAGTATATATAAAGTACTCACATAATTTCTATTTTACATAATTAGTAAAGGCATTTCTTTGTTAAACTTTAACTAAATCATATAAAAATTTATATAATTATTATAATGTTCAGTTAATTCCCTCAATATTCCATTTCATATTACTGTCATGACTGTTATCTAAATGTAAAATTTATATTAAAATATACTGATGCATTTTTCAAATTTTTTCATTTTGTATTAAAAATCTATCTTTCTCTTGATTTTCTCTTGATAAAGAACTGGATGGTTGTGATTTGTGATCTTAGTCTAGTGCAAGATAATCAGATCAAATCTCAAATGAAGGAGGTTTATAAATGTTCAATATCGGTTGGTAAAGTTAGTTGATACCCCAACCGTTTGATCCACCAGCTTATTGGGGGGGGGGGGGGCAGCTCCCTAACATAAATCTATAAATTTAGACTGAAGATAGTCTTTGACATTAGTTTAATACCTGGTATTTTGGTGGAAGACCAAGAGAAAAAATAGAAAGATTTGCCTCTTTCTCAGATTATCTCAATCAATAGCAATATAATTGAATTTTTGGAGTGCACAACATACAAATCAGGAAAAGTGTTGGGTTTTTTTCCCCAAGTTTTATATGGCCAAAACTATGCAGAAAAATCTTCATAAGCTCCTATTGGATTTAACACCTGAAACTTACTGGTGTGTTAGTAAATAAGGTGCCTTTTAATCAAAAATTTCCAGCAAAATTGATTGAGTGGGCTACAACCATCTTAGATGGCTAGGCCACTAAATAGCTTTCCAGCTATATATAATTGCATAATCATGCTCGGTTACCAGAGTGGGTGGGCCCTAATTGACCAGTTAAAGTGCACATTTTATGTAGAATGTAACCTATGATTCAAATTGTTCCATCATCAATTCCAATTGTATCATCACTCAACACAGCATTGTATCAGTCATAGTGAATACTTTCAAGCAATAATGTAGCCCTGTCCGATTTTTTTTTTTTTTTTTTGGGGCGGGGGGGGGGGGGGGGGGGAGAGGGCCCTCTCCTGAAAATATCAGATTTAAAAAAATTGAGAGGGCTACATTATTGCAGCTAGATTTCCTATAAAGATGTTAGTTTTTGTGTTGATTGTGTTAAATTATGAGAGGCATGCTAATTAGGCTGTCGATACTTCTGCTTTGTTTTGTGGTGATTTTGTAATCATGGAAGTTATGCAATGGGCTTTTACTAAATACTATACATTGTTACAATGAGGTGTGAATTATAGTTGATTTCTGTCAGTGGACACAAAACAAGTGTTAAATAGGGTTCATTGGCTGTAAAATCACTACACAAATGGATAGGGGAGGCTCATTATGTTAAGGTTGTAACAATGCATAAAAACAGGCTGCAGTGTTTTGCAGTTTATTACGGCAGCCCAATAGTGCAAACCAAAAAAATTAAAAAATAAAAACGAAATTATTCAATAAAGAAAACGAAATTATTAAATAGAAAACAAATGAAATTATTAAATAAAGAAAATGAAGTTATTAAATAAAGAAAACAAAATTATTAAATAAAGAAAACAAAATTATTAAATAAAGAAAATGAAATTATTAAATAAAAAAAAACTGAAACTAAAATATGGAATTTATAGATGTGCATGGTAAGGGCCTGAACCCATGAATCATTCCATAAAGCGCACGTGTTAGTAATTCTATAGACCTGATTTTGTTTCAACATTAAAACAAGTGTGGGGGAAATGAAAAATTAAAAAAAAACTTAGATAAATGTCAAATTGACAAACGTAGAAAAATATTATGTGCCCACAGCATATAATTCACATTTTTCAAGTAAATGATTCATAACTGTTCAATTTTGTTTACGGGAATTTAATGCTGTGTCGCATCCCCACAACGTCAAAGATTGAGCCTGTAAGCCTGGACGTAGCGAGCGAGGATGGCTGTTTCTGCTTATTAATGACATTCCAAAAGAGCTCATGAATTGCTGAAAGGTCAAGACCTTGCGCATCGTATTGCTGAATTCCCCCCGAACTAAACCTAGTACCCTATCTGTGTACCCATAAATCTTAGGTTGTTGAAAAAATAAAGAGAATGATTTAAATACTTTGTGGGATTTGTTATGCAAGTGTGTGCATTGTTTGTTCACAACTATCACTGACTTATAAATACAGATTGAGAATTTGTCATTTAGAAAATGTGAGAACAAATAGTTAGTGCTTTGATAAAATGACCAAGAAATAAGAAGTGTTTTGCTTAATTTTAATAAAGTAAGCAATCATTAAAATCTACTCATTGTTGTTTAATTTTTGCACTTGCTTTCTTTAAACAGTTTTTTATAATGTCAAACAAACCAACTAAATCCGATCGGTAACGTATCGTTTTAGATTTTGGAGCATGTCCAATTCCAAGAAACTATTACCTACCTGAACCAAACTTACATGGATGAAGCATCAATGGATGCATAATACCAGTTTTGGATGCTAGATTTGACCTACATTTTCCAGATGAGTAACCAGGTCAAAGTGTTTGAAGTAGTCTCATTCCAGTGAACTTCAAGCCTTATTCCTTATTTTGCATTAACATTAATTTCAAATATGGTAACTTTTGAAGATATTTTCTTAAAACTCCATACACTGATATAAACTGATGAGAGCTATTCATTTGTGTCATAATTTTCTGATCTTGTCTTCACTATGACCTTGACCTCTCTAATCCTTTTTTTGTTTACCTTAGTTTTCAAAGAAACTGTTCAGTATTATAATCAAACTTCATACATTTGTATGATGTGAGAGCAATTGACCATCGTAATTTTCTGACTTTGACCTTCTTTTTGGCCTTGAACTTCACTTTTCAAGGTTTTGAATCAAACTTCCTACAAATATAAATATTGGTGAGAGCAATTCAAATTTTACATTATTTTCTGACCTTGACCTTGCCTTTGACCAGTACTTTTTTTATTTTCCTCATTTTGCTCTTAGATATCTTATTTGAATTCCATAAAGTATTACTTCATATTACTCCATACACAGATAAATCTCTGTGAGAGAATCTCCACCATATCAACTAAGACATACAAGAGAATGAGCTTAAAACAATGACACCTCACTTAGCTCTTAAATAGATAGGATGAATCAACACTACATATCATTCTACAAAAGGAACTAATTGTATTAAAGGTTTTAGTTCGTATATATGAAAAAAAATGAGAAAATTACCTTTCATCATATTTTACCATGATTAGTGGATATACCTCTTGTTTGTTATTATTTTTTTGTGTTTTTGTTTATATTTGGCCTCAAAATAAAATCTAGGCTTACCTGCTTTTGAGACCAGCTATATTCATCTTGCATTACATGTTATATAGTATAAAATATAGAAGAGACCAACTGATTCTCAGTAACTACCCAAATGCATGAGAAAAGGAGCAAAAACATTTTTTATTAATAGCACTGCATGTCTTTAATTTGATTTAAAAAATGTATCATGAGAAAGTATGGCTGAGTAAATTTTCTCATCCTACTTGTTTAAATAAAAGAAAAATTAATAAATACAATGCAGTAATATTTATATTTATTTGCAGGTTCTTCTCTTAGTTCAGAGAACAAATTCAGACTGGTGGCAAATCAGAAAAATGGATGGAACAGAAGGATTTGTACCAGCAAATTATGTCAAAGAAGTAGAACCAAAAGTGACCCAGAAGGTTGTCCGCCGTCCAACCAAAGTCCCAGAGAAGGTCCTAGTCAAGAAAACTGTAATGAAAAAGGAGGTTGTTCAAAGGAAAAAAGAAAAACCTAGCAAATTAAGAAGAGCTCCCTCAGGTAAGATGTTTAGCCTTGATCAAAATGTTTTTTTGAAAATACATTTTTTGGTAAATTATATACCCTCAAACCTAAAAAAAAAACTATTAAAGCATCATGATATTTAGGTTAACTGTTAAGTCGCCATAAAATATAAAAGTCTCCCTTCATAATTAAAACCTCATCCACAACCCACCCCCTAAAAATATGAAAAAAAAATCTGTAATGGTTATATGTCATCCTGTAAAAAATACTTGTCCACTTAAAGGTCATAAAATAACAACCTTAAAAGCAAGAATGCATGCAAGATTGAAGCAGCTAACCTACCCATGAAGTGCTTGATTTCTGTTCTTTTGAACACATGGCTTAGCTAGCCACCAGTTGTCAGTTTCTAGGATACAACTAGCTAGTCAAAATTAATTTTCTGATCGAAGATGAAGTTTACTGAGAGTGTATGAACGCATATCTAATTCCATAAATAGAGAAAACCACACCAATGTAAGGGTACTATACTTTCATGTAAATAAGTTGAATTTGATTCATCGAGGAACATTTGTTAAAAAACAATATTATCCCTCTTAATGATGAAGCCATGATGTAGCAACAATCAATATTGCTTCATGATATATGTGATATTCCAAAAAGTGTGACACTTAATGTTATATTTGTTTGTATAAAAGATTCATATAATAAATATGGTGGTATCATTGAAAATTTTCATCCCAAGAAAACCATTGTCAAGTTAGGTACATTATTCTCAACTACTATTTATATAGTATCATTTGATGTGAAGCAGTTACTAATGTTGACATCTTCATTTTGGTAACTAGCATGAAATATTTTTTGCAATTTTTTCCTACATCATGAGTAGGCTAGCATCATTAGCATGTCATTCAAGATCAAAGCTCTATTGTAGAGCTATGTAGCCACTAGGATTTTGATTATAGCCTGGTAGGATTCAGTTTTGACAGATCAAGGTCACATTGGGTGTCACTGCTGTTTATATTGGTGTCTTTGTTGGGGCCAGTATCAACCATTTCTGCTTCGTCATCTTGTAATATTGTTTTCTTATGATTTTGAATTAAGATTGATTTTCATGTCTGTCTTAGAGGCTTAAGATTGTCCACCCTCATAAAAATCAGCAAATCAACTGAAATGCTCACAAAATGTTATTGAATTCACAAAGTAATTTCCTTGGCAGTTCATCATTATGATTAATCTTAACATTTAGATAAAATCTGAAATATTTATTTTTAGGAAATGTAAATAAAATCATAAATAATGCATTTTCTAGTTAAAATTGATCGATAAATTAATTTCGGGATTAAAAAAACAAAACAAACAAAAAAACACTACTGGGTAAGTATCCCAGCATTTGAAAAAATTGCATGCGTTTATACTTATGTTGTTTTGAATTTCAATTCTTATATATATTGTGTCATGTAATTAGCATGTGATATCATTGCAAGATATGGCAGATCACTTTCAAATTAATTTCATACTGATAAGCATTGGCATAAAAACCAATTTAAAAGAAATTTGATTTTTCTAAAGATGTTAATGTTTGCCCTTTTATAGGGAACACATATTTAAGATTTTCAAGACTGTTTCATTTCTACTTTGGATCATATTAACCCAAAGAAACATAAAATGAAAAGTGAAAATTGTTGTATGGAAAGATTTCAATTTCAAACTTCATTTTTAGACTTATTCAAATAAATGATATTTTCAATAGATATTGTTCCTGGAAAGAACATCCATAAATTGATGTGTCCAGTCCATGATTTTTTTTCAAAAGGTCTTCAGTGATTTATTTCATTGATTTCTTTTCAGTGCGATCAAAGGCAAATCTGCATTTTGACAAGGATAATGTGGACAAACGGCAGAAACAGATAAATCTTACCTACAATAAACTTGTTAAATTAGCTCAGGTAATTGTAAAGTTGATCTGCATATTGGGTACATTATTCATGTAAAATTTTTGTAATTGTATGGATAATGTTATAAAAATCCGTTTTAATTTCATTTAATATTGTAAATTAGTGAATAATTTACTAATTGTATTGTGAATTAATGAAAATTGTGTTTTCAATTTTTATACAGGCACGACGCATAGCATTAGAAGATGCCATGAGATTATTTAAATTCTTCAGAGAATGTGATGAATTTGAAAGTTGGATGAAGGAAAAGGTAATTATCTTTTTCTTAAATTGATTGAAATAAATAATAAAGAAAGTGAATGAAGGTCTTTATTCATCTCCAGCAGTGTTGTTCTAATCCCAGTGGATTTAAGAACCATGCAGCACAGCGTATGTTCCATAATAGCTGTCTTTTTCCTCATGTGTGAAGCTTTATATAGTTGGTGTTTATTTATCAATAAAGATTGCATTTCCACGTTGCAACCTTTGAAACCAGGATTAGAAAAAATTCAAAGGGAAACAATAAACCCTGAGATATTATTCAATTCAAACTGCCTGTACATGTGATATTACAATTTCGAATAATTTTTTGAAATGTTGAGATTAGTCACTGAGCATTATTTAGAATTAAAGGAATGATAAGAAATGTGTTCCCTGTTTCTATTTTGGAGTTTCATTTCGTACTCTGGTCTGATATAAATAATGAAAATCAGCAGCTGTTCTTTCTAAAAGGAAGTTAATAATATTTTGCTTCTTTTTTAGTATCATGTTTAATATGAAAAATATTTTTTAATATGAAATTCAAGAGGAAGGAAAACAAGAAATGACATGTTTTTACGCAGCACATACAGTGACTCATTTAAACTAAAGGGTGTTGATAATTAATTAGGAAGAAAGTAAAGGCCCAGATATTAACCCATTGATAGTCACCTGCTGGTGTCAGATTGGGTTTCTTAAATTTATTAAAACCTTACGTGAGTAGCCAGTAGCTGCAAGATAAATATCTAGTTCTTTAGAACAGTTATAGAGAGCCAGAATATTAACCCATTTTGGTTTCAAAGGAACCTGATTTCACACCAGCAGGCTCTAATGAAGGTTTATATATAACTCTTTAAAACTGTTGGTGTCAAATTGCGTTCTTTTGCTTCATTAAAACCTATTATGGTGTTGACCAGGACAGCTGTTTTCTCAGCATTAACCATGATTAATGTTATCAGAGACTAATATTCATTATTAATTACATGTATACTCCATTCCTACGATACCAGTGGTTCTACGGTACCGGGGTATCCCTATATTTATAAATTTGCTTGCTGTTGGCAACACCTAGCGGTCAGATATTTTTAGAAAAATATTGGTGATACCTTGTTGTCATTACTATCGCTTTAGATCTTAAAATGTTGCAAAGTCTGGTAAGTTATCAAAAGCAACATTAAATGGTCACATTTTTAAACTTTACCTGTAACAGTCTTCAAACCCTATATTGTAAAAATGTCAAAAACTGTGAATTTATAGATGCATTTTACAACTGATTGGCATATCTGTTGTCGTCTGGTTTATTTACATTAAGAATGAGGCCATATGTCATGTGACTGCTGTGAAAAATTATAAATGGAACACAGTTTCAGCAAGAATTATTTAACCCAGCGAAAGCGTAAAAAATAAATATTTTTATATGACTGCAAATAAGCATGAATATTTTTTGGCCTAACTTTTCTTCCAATTGTTTTTTTTTTTTTTTAATTTTTTAATTGATAGTAAAATGTTTTAAGGAAATCAAAAGAATTAAAATAAAATACAATAGGCAAAATCTGAAAATTCAAAAAAGGCATACAATGCTACTTTTAAAGGAGTATCAAGCAACAAATGAAAATTCAGCATCAAGAGCTTTACCTCCAAGTTAAAAAAAAAAACAACAAAAATTATGGAGCAAATCCTAAATGAGAGTAGATCAGTAACATTAAAAAATTATATTGAAAAGTGAAATGGTGTGCAATTTGTATTGATTATGGTGAAATTTAACATTTAAAAACTGGAAATGATGATGATGTGTATATAGACTGTGGGAGCCAAAGGAGCCAAGAATGATTACTTCATGTTAAATTGGAAAAGAGTTATTTCCCATTTATTACTCTGCTGTAAAGTACAGGAGATGAAAGGGTGTTCTTTTAATTAAGAGTTTCTTAATTAGGAAAAATTTACTGTTGATGTTATTGTTTACAATTCTAAGTATTTATAGTTTTGTTTTCAACCTTCATCAATAAGTACACCGGTACCGTAGAACCCCGGCATAGGTTCCTATTGCTGTATAATAAATTTATGAAAGTGAGGATCTGAAATAAATTCTAATAAACAAAATTAACACAGGATTTTTGGGTGTCATTGACAGATGTCGTGTGTAAAAAGTATTTGAAATTGTAAAAAAAAAATTTTCAGGAAGTCCTCCTTACCAGTAAGGAAAGTTTGTCTGATAATGTGGAAGCCGTCAAAAAGAAGTTTGAGGTAAATATATTGCAAAAATTTATAACAAGATACTGTAGCATTATTTTCCACACATCATCAAAAGTGTACAAGAAAATGGTGGATTTTAAAGAAACTGTTCAGTCATATCCACTTGGATAAGTATAATATTATACGTATTAGTAAAGTCTTAAATGAATATAAAAAAATTATATTAATATTTATCTTTCTGTTCATTTATAAAAGAATTTACTGACCAATCTTGCTGGGAACAAGGGGCGTCTGGATGAAATTAATGGTTTGGCTGATGAGATTGTCAAGTCTGGAAGTGGTCAGAGCAAACAGGTCCAAGTCCGGCAGAAAGAAATCAACGACAGGTCAGGGGTCATTCCAAACACAGACTAGAACAGACTGCTGTAGATAATGAAAAAATATTACCACTATTTATAACTAAATAAATTTTGGCATGTGACTTAAGTTTGTCCATATTTGTGTGACAATTACCTGTCCTTAAGTGAATATGGCAGGAAAGATAAACAATTCAGAATGTTAAAAATTACATAGTTGAGATAACTATAACAAAATTTTCTTTGACATATCAGTTCACATCAACATACATATACACAGTATTCCTAACAGAATCTATACAATATGCTGCAATCTCATAAGTATTGAATATATTTATGTATGAAATAGCAAGCTTACACTACAGAAAATACAATTGATTATTTCCACACATGAATTTAATATTAAAGCTTTAGGCTAGCTAGCACAGACCCAATATATCTTGAAAGTACAATTTTTTAAGAAAACATGAAATATTTGAGGTCCGGTTATCAGAAGGTCAAATTGCAAACAACTTTTATGTCAATATTTGTTTTAAGTGGCTATAGGCTTCACTACTGAAAATTGATAGTTAAGATTATTCTGTAGATCACTTTTTATCTGCGAGAGCTTTATTTTCCTGAAGCTGTTTTCATGATCTACCTTCTTGGTTACAATTTCATGCCATATTTATGATTAAAAGCATGTCCTATTCCCCCATATAAGATGAGATGCTTAAAAATACTTAAATATCTAAAATCTATGATTTTATTTATAGTTCTCTACAATTAAGTTTAAAGGTGCTTGGACACAGATTTGAAGTTAATATTTACTCAAATTTTCTGTATAATTTTATGACTTATATGTTGCTATAGCATTTCATACGAAAATTTGATAAAAGTCTTATTTTGTCTGGAAGTTATTGAAACTTTGAATTTCTGGACGCGTTTGATAGACACATCCTTGCACTTTCACAAATTTTAACTTTATCCTTATTACTTTAGAAAAGTAGCAATTTTGTTGTTTATTAATGAGAAATATTAAAACTATAATGCAGAAATTTCAGAGTAGAAATGTAGAAAGCAAAATCCTCTCACCAGTATTGTCAGTCCGTGCTCAGTGGTGTGTGCAGAGTTTAACAATTGAACACACCCGGTGAAATGTAAACATTAACAACAACAGAGCTCGTGCCCTGTTAACAAAAACAGTTTACGTTTCACGGGTGTATTCAATTTGTTAAACTCTGTACACAACTACACAACACTTAGCACGGGCTGACAATACTTAAGTGAGTGGGTTTTTCTGGATTATAGATGTAATATTATTTATTAATACACAACAATATTGCTACTTTTTTTAGGTATTAAGGATAAAGTTAAAAATTGTGGAAGTGCAAGGATGTGTTAATCAAACGCCTCCCGAAATTCGTAGTTGTAATAATTTCCAGATTAAATAAGTTTTTAATTTTATTTTCGTGTGAAATGCTATAGCAACATATAAGTTGTGATATTATACAGAAAATTTGAGAAAATATAAACTTCAAATCTGTGTCTATGCACCTTTAAAGTATCTCGGGGATTTAGAGAAAATTTGAAGAAACAATTACATTATCAAGACATTTATGCATTATCAATTTCCAGCAAAAAAAGATATATAGGTGATCTTAGATCTCTATTTATTATTCCAGATGGAATCGTTTGATGAAATTAAAAATGGAGAAAGAGAAAAACTTACAGGGAGCTTCAAGGTAAGAGAACATTATGATGTGTAAGATTTTACTTTTAGAGAAAAAGAAAAAGGCTGTGTGCAAGAATGTAGCAGTTAGTCTAGCTGATAGGCTAGATATCTAGGTCTATTGAACAATGAATACTTGTTATCTTTATGTAGAGGCCTGGCTAGCATATTTTTCAATATTGATCTACTCAGTCCTATGTAGCTGCTACAATCTTAAACAGACCTAAGATATAATTTGCATATAGACAAAATAAGTTTGATTTCTAATGATAAACTAACAAATGATTGTCAGAAAGGTTAAAATATAGATTTAAAAGATAAAGTATTAAATGGTAAAAATATATACAGTGAAACCTGTCAAATCCCATGAATTGGGAGAAAAATTTTGTGTCGGAATAGATAGGGTGTCAGATAATACGTAAAGAGCATGGAAAATAGTAAAATGGGAATGAAAATAAAGGTCGAAATCCACAGTGAAATGGATTGTACAGGGGACAGATTAGACAGTTTTCACTGTATACTTTACATTCCCAAACATACGCGAGGAATTAATTATTATATAATTTTGTATGAAGCACCATTTGCGAAGTAAAATTACTTTCTTTTATTTTTTATGGTGCTTAATGCATGTAAAATTTCTAGATCAAACATCAAATTGCAAATTATTGTTCTCGTGATTTGACATCTAGGGGCCATTTCGCGATATAAAGTACTCGCATAAAATAAGAAATCGACAGTAATTATTGTAAGCATTCAGAATGGAAAAAAAAGCCAAATCATTTTACTTGAAAATTAAACACTTTCTTTGAGATATGACATAGTTCAGTGCAAATTCTGATCATTCACTGCTTAAATGTTTTCAGCATTGAGATGTTCCAGTCCACATGTAACGAGCTTGCTGATTGGATAAAGGAAAAGGATAATACGTTGTCCTCGGATGATATTGGAAAAGACATGAAAGGAATCGAGGCAGCCCTACGGAGACACACAGTTAGTACCATGATTACATTATTTCAACAGTGGCTACTTTGGCCATTTTGCCTTTCCAGCAAATTTCACAATTTTCATCTATTAAATCTGTAAAGGAATATAACTATGTAGGAAAAATACTTCCATGAAATGAATGGGGATTGCAGAAAAAAACACATTAGCAATCACACAATGAATTCAGACCTGTAACAGTCATATTTTGCCATTGTGCAATGTAGCAAAAGAAGTAAATCGCATTTTAGCCTTACATAACAAATTGACCATATAACAAAGCTATTTTAGCCAATCCCTCAAGTTTTTTTACCATTTAATAGGTCATTTCAAGTTTTTCATATGTTTAGCATCTGCGAGCACCTTGGTTTTTGACACTTCAGATCAGAAAAAAAAAACACTCAGAAGGTCAAAAGTTGATAATTTTCTCTGATTTCTGTCAATTTCTTTCTATATTTTTTTTGAGAATGTGAAACTAGTAAATACTTGGTATATACTTCCTTCATTTGCAAAGGAATAGATCTTTGTATAAGAAAAATTGAATAATCAAATTAAACAAAATCAAAAATCTGTTCAAATGTTTTTATGACAATAAAGTTTGTGTTTTGTTTTTTGGCTTGTGTTTCTTGTGAATAGATGAGTACTAATAGGTTCCTTAAGTTAGGGGGATGCTAAACAGAAAAAACTTGAATTGGACTTGCTACATATATGACTTACTCTACTAAAGCTGTCTGCAAATTATTTTTAAAAATGCATCAACTGCATGTATGAGGTCATTTTTTTAGTCCTTTTTATCCTCTTTATGAAAATAAAATATCATAGGGATAAAAATTGTTCCAGTCTTGCATATTTTGCTAGTAATTATTTTAAAATAGTTTTTGATTAATTTTCCAAATTTCTTCCTCGAGAAGGTCATGGAAGTTTGTTGCATGTGAAGAAAATAGATTTTTCTTTGATTGCTTTTTTTTTTTTTTTTTTTTTTTTTTTTTTTTTTTTTTTTTTGAAGAAGAAGAGAAATGTGTACGCAATTTGTTCTTGATGAGAAATTTTTTTAACCTAGATACAGTCAAACCTTGTTTCAAACCTTGTTATCTCAATTGGACAGAGAAAAAAATTCAACATATCTGAGGATTCAAAATATTGAGTGTAAAATACTTAAAGAAAAGCATTTGGGACTTCCAAATCACTTTGACATATCCATGGTATTCAAGATATCAGAGATACCGAAGTTCAACTGTATTATATACACTATAGAATACAATGTAGAAGACTTAATAAATATCTATTTGTACACATTTTCAGAATTTAGAAAGAGAATTGGTGCCAGTGGAGGATAAGATGAAAAGAATGAACTTCTTGGCTGATTCGTAAGTTTTTGTCAAAGTTCGGAAAACAGTTTAACAATATTCAGAGTCGGATGCAGTTGATGTCAGGGTATAATTTTATTTTACAGTGTGAGAGCATCTTATCCAGATGAAAAGGATTATGTTGACCAGAGACAGAAAGAACTACAGGACCTCTGGAACTCATTACAGGTACTTAACTATTACAAGCTCATTGTAAAGTAGTGACACTAAGTTATTTTACAGGTACTTAACTATTACAAACTCATTGTAAAGTAGTGACACAAAGGTATTTTACAGGTCCTTAACTATTACAAGCTCATTCTAAAGTAGTGACACAAAGTTATTTTACAGGTACTTAACTGTTACAAGTTCATTGTAAAGTAGTGACACAAAGTTATTTTACAGATACTTAAATATTACAAACTCATTGTAAAGTAGTGACACAAAGTTATTTTACAAATACTTAACTATTACAAGCTCATTGTAAAGTAGTGACCCAAAGTTATTTTACAGGTACTTAACTATTACAAGCTCATTCTAAAGTAGTGACACAAAGTTTTTTTTACAGCCAATAATAAACAAAAATCATCAAACGAACTGTTACCATAGGTCACAGTAAGAGGTTATCATTGGGCAAACTTACAGATTATTGTATATTTTGTTGTATCAGCTTATTTATTTATGATATATGTATCAGCTGGCCTAGCTACCAACTGACTTTCATTTGGCGGGTCACAACCCCACCAAATCTCTCTCCCCCAGAATGACCGTCCAATGCCATGATAGATTAAAGAGAAGGAATTTGCTACTTTTCTGTGGATTTCTGACTAGTGCAAAACATTTTTGAAATCTTTGATAAACAGTCTTGATCAAAACAAGTCCATCCTTGAGATCACAATTTTGTAAACAAACTAAGTCTTGCAGACTTAATGATTGTTGTACAAATTAACACATATAATATAGCACCTGTTGACATCTTGACTGCTCAGTCAAACTCCGCCAAGTAGCAGACTAATAACAAGATACTGTTTGCTCTTTCTGATTAGTATACTGGGAGACTGAAATATAGGGTTAACAAAATAAGATACTTGCTTTTATGTTCTTATGTTCAGACTTGAAAATTATGTACCGTTTGTTGACTTTTCGTATGCATGCAAAATAAAACATGTTTTTAATGGTATAACTGTTTACTGTCTAAGCCTATATAAAAAAACAACAAAAGTTAGAATGGAGAATGTATATTTGCAAGTCAAGCCTACCTATTTGTCAATAATGGTGCAATACTGTATGTGTTTGCTTTAATTCCCCATAATCAGCTATTTTACTTTAAGTGCAAACTTAGTAATTCTGATATCCCAAAATGTTGTTTTGTGAACTTTCCCCTCCATTTCAATTCAATTCTGAATTCTGTGACATGACCACCCCCCCCCCCCCCCCCCCCCCCAACAGCATTTCTGAAAGTTGACACCGTTGCAAAGATTATTTCAAAGCAACTTTCCTAGTTATTATGAGGTGATATTGGAAGGCAAATATAGAGTTTCAGAAGAAAATTGTTAGGTTTCTTGTGAGTTACTGTATGGAGAACCTTTACTATTAAATATTTGGCAAAATGTATATTTAATTTGCTTATTAATGAAAGATTTTCTTTTTAAAGAAGTCTTTTATGCTGATATTCTCCACTTGAAAATTGCATCTTCATTCATGTTAGCTGCAGAACTGTAGCTCTCTGCTTGAGAAAATTCGGACAGACAAAGCAGAGAGCTACAGATCCAAGCGTTGTAAAAACCTTCAATTTACGCCGCCGCTTTTCTGTCGCTCGCTTCGGGTATTATTTCTTGTATTTTATGCTCTCACCTGCTTTAAAAATAGTATCCGATAATTAACCATATATTTTACTCCTATTCTTGATACCTTATTTACCTGTCAAAGGTCCCAAACAGCCCTTAATGGTTTTGGAATGTCTGTTTAAAAAATTCCCATTCTGACGTCCATGTTTGGGGTCGTGCGAAAGAAAAAAATGTCTTTCAAAAAACATATACTTGCCAAGAAAATGTAAATAAAAAATTCAGGACGTTCAAATAGCATGTATAATGTCTACAAAGAATACAATACGTATGTAAAAAAGAAATTAAATAAATAAAACTTGGGCGTGTTATTTTAGGATGACACCAACGTCGACGTCGGAATGCATTTTTTTTTTACTAATATTCAAAAACCACATACGGCCGCCTGGAACCTTTGAAAGGTAAATAAAGTACCAGGAATATGAGTAAAATATATGGTTAATTATTGGATACTGTTTTTAAAGTGGGGGAAAGCATTAAATACAAGAAATAATACCCGAAGCGAGCGACAAAAAAGCCGCGGCGTTAATCGAAGGTTTTTACAACGCTTGAATCTGTAGCTCTCTGCTTTGTCTGTCCGAATTTTCTCAAGCAGAGAGCTGCAGCTACATTCATGTTATTATTTTGATTGTATCATTGGTAATGTTGCATTATTTTAATTGTATGGTATCTTCCATAATATTGCATTATTTTGATTGCATCCTTTATATAATTTCAAGTTGTTTTGATTGCATCCTCGGTAATGTTGCTTTATTTTGATTGCATCCTTGGTAATGTTGCATTATTTTGATCGCATCCTCAGTAATGTTGCATTAATTTCATTGCATCCTCAGTAATGTTGCATTATTTTAACTCAACAGGATAAAGCTGCCCAGAAAAGAAGACGATTAGAAGACTCAGAAGAAGTGCAAAAGTTCAACATTGATGCCAAAGACTTGGTAAATAATATATTATCCCCTTAACAAGAGTCTAGATAAAGTGTTGTCTTCTCTTTGAATCAATCATCATTATAAACTCTTTTCCCTCTTATACCATATGAGAATTTATATTAAAGTTTGCCTGAATTTTCTTCAATATACATACATACATGTATATATCTGATAAAGCTACATGTAATACTGTTGTTAAATCAGAAAAGTTTGTCAACTTTTTCTGTTAGCCTCAAATCTATAATGTTACTTAACTTCCTAGCCAATTCAGACTTCTGTAAGCCTTTTGATATTTTATTCCAATTCTGATCGTTTCATCATCTGTTTCTTAATGCTGTACATCATGTAAGTGCTGTTGCATTCAAACACTTGGTCTCATACAGGGTATGTGGACAAGTGCTACTAAAGCCAAGCTCCAGAATGCTGAGATGCCCAGAGAATTACAGACAGCTGAAATCATGATCCAGGAACATCAAGACTTAGGAGAGGACATCAAAGCTCACAAACCCAAGTAAGACAGGTCTTCTGTAAAAGCACATGTTACCCATAACCTCTTTTAGTATGACAATCTGCTTACAATAAAATGAGTGACAAGTCTTGTTGCTACTAAAATTATGCCATGAAGACCTGTGTGATAATTTTATTTCTAGGTTTGAGGATATACGCGTTTTGGGCAGCAGTATTTTAGACAAAGACCCTGATGCTTCTGATGTTGAAAATAAACTTAAAAAGCTAGGTGAGGATGAGGAAGTGATTGACAGAATGTGGGCTGACAGAAATCTACAACTCCAGCATGCTTATGAACTACAGGTAAAAAACCCTCTCACCTCCAAAAAAAAAAAGGTTCCTCATATATCAGAAATCTCTCTCAAACTTATGCTTAAGATGTATGGTGTAATATAATCATCATTTATTTTACAAAAGATTTTTCATTCCAGTTTCAAACTCATGCTGAAGATTTTTAGTGTAAGATCATCACCATTTATTTTACCAAAGATTTTTCTTTCCAGTTTTTCAACAAAGAGGCTGACCACATTGATTCTGTGTCCAGTGGTCATGAGAAGTTCTTGGACTTTGCTAACCTTGGGGTAAGTTTACACTTTGTTAAGTGTAAATAATCTAGCAAAATATATTTAAGGATTGACCTTACTATTTTTTTTCCCCACAGGAAACGGTGGATGATGTTGAAACTTTGTTCAAACGTCATGAAGACTTTGAGAACACGTTGCTTGTACAAGATGAAAAACTGAAGGACTTGGATGAGATGGCAGACAAAAGGATTGCAGAAGGACATCCTGATAAAGATCAGTAAGGCTTACGTCACAGAATCAAGCAATAAATTAAAACTGACTAATTCTATAAATACTGGCAAATGATTCCTATGCCTTCAAATGACCAAAATACAGTTGAACTTAGGCATCTTGAACTTTATTATCTTGCATACCAGGGATATATCAAAATAAGTTGATAGTTCCACCTGATTCTGAATTTGAGCACCAACTTTCATATCTCAAGCATGTCTGAAATTGATGAATATTTTGACATTTCAGTCATGTTTTATATAAATGTATCATGATTCAATTGTAGTAGGATATTTTGTACAAAAATCTGTCTGTTAGAATTATTAATACTGTTATAATTACAGTATTGACAAGAGGAGAAATGAGGTGCTGGAGAGGAGACAGAAAATAAAGGAGCGGGCAGCAGACAGACACAATGCTCTGTTGGCAGCACAAGGATTCCAGGAGTTCAAGAGGGACGCAGACGAGGTGAGTCCAGTTTTAGTTCATCAAAAAATTTCACTAAACCAAAAAAAAATCTTAGGTTAGCGTATCCAAATGGGTAGGATGCAGATTACTGTGAAATCACAAATTTTCTTGGAGGTTTTTGTGGTATAAAGAGACCCATGAATTCAAATGTGAAAATTTCATACTGCTTTATAATCTTTCTCCTTTAACCAAGAAATCAGATCCCCTCAAACCAGTGATTTTTCCTCAAATCATGAAAATTTGACCCCACAAAAATAAGTGATTTTACAGTATAATGAATTTTTAAGTTTAGAACTGCAGTGATGCTGCAAATTAATATGGAATGAGATATCGAAGAAAATGCATGTAGATTTGTTTACTGCCAGTTGGAAAGCATAGTATGTTTTTTTGAAGTGTAGAGTTGTTCTTTGGTTTTTTAGCTTTCGGATTGGATAAAAGACAAATACAAGACAGCTACAGATGAGTCATACAGAGATTTGGCAAACCTTCACGAGAAGCTGAAGAAACATCAGGCATTTGAGGCAGAAATTAAAGCAAATAATGAACGACTTCAAGACTTAAATGATGTAAGGCTAAATCTTATTTAATACTACAGTATGTTTTTTCTTTTGGTAGATTAGGAATGTTTGACTTACATTTCACTTTTTTGGTGGCGGTTAATCATCTAATTTGGTGTTGTTTTATGAGTTGTATTAAGTTGACTCTAAACTTAGCATTTCTGATCAATGTCAGTCTTTTTTTTTGTTGTTGTCCATTTAAACTTTTTACATTATGAACTTTTAGCAATCAATGTTACCTGTTGACTTAAAGAGGGCCATTTTTTCGTTCAAATGAATGACCATGTGTCATAAAGGCAGATAATTTTGAAAAAAATGTTAATATGGGTATTCTCCTCCTGAGGAAACAAATGACAAGATTGGACCATATTTTTAACAACATAGTTCTTAGTTACTCAAGTTTGAATCCCCTGTGTCAGAGGCTTTGGAGACTCAATCTGTAATCATGTAGCTAGTTATTATAGATAAAAAAAATATTCTTCTTAAGACCTACAAGACCAGAACTAATGAGCTTTTTAAATTAATATTTGTAGTGTATAATAAATGTTGAGCCCATGGGGGCTAAATTACATGAGTATAGTCAAAGAAAAAAGTAATTTAATATTTGAGGTAACATGGAACATCTCAAAAATCATCATCACTATTCAGAAGCCAAGGCTAGGATTTTAGATGGGGCCAAATTAAAACAGAGATGTATTTGGGGAAAAAAATTAAGTCTTCTTTGCAGAAGATTCATAACAATTAATGTTTGTAAGATGTTAAAATGTGTTAAAAATATATTACATGAACATGTACTGTATATTCCTAAATGTACAATGTATTATGAGAAAAACGACTAGCGAAATAAAATTTCTCGCTGTCATTTTTTTTTATCTTTCTGCGAGGACAATTCATTAATGAAAATGGTGTTGTCTTGCAGCCTTCAATGTTGTATTCTTTCCATACCGTACAATATAATAAAATAATTATGGACTCTGTAGGTGGTTAATATGCGTTGATATTCACCAGAAAATTATCAAAATTGACCAAGACTTCACCTTGGTCAATATTGATATTTTTCTTGTGAATATCAAACCATATTAACCACCTAAAGAGTCTCCATAATTGTATGATATGTCATTTTATGTTTAATTTTTTTTTATGTTTAACATTTGTGTGTAAAAATAAATTGTCTTAAAATTTTATCAACCACAATAATATCTTCGTAGGAAGTTTATTCATGGGTAAAGTATGCAAATTTTATCATGAGTTTGGCAAAATTGTATAAATTTACAGGGCCAAGTTAGACTCTTTGTGTTCCTTAAGTTATATTTTTATTTTTTGACAAAAGAATATGTGTGCAGATGCTTTACTAATAATCTCAAATTTGCAGAAATATATGGTCGTAAGTAAATTCCTCCAAAGCATATTAGAAATGCCTTCATGTCCTCTCCAGTTCCCTCTTTGTACACCAGCTAAAGGCTTCTCAGTGCCAATACCTATCATCCTAAATTTATCCATCAAATTTATAATCAATTTTCCACTTCAGTACCCATCTTTTCTTCAAGTGCTCCATTTGTTTATACTGCATGATGCAAAAAACAAGTACTGAAATAATAGATCTTTATAATATTATGCATGTGCATCAATGCAAATGTCTTATTATCAAAGATTCTCAGATCTGCATGAAAAGTCTTTGTTTAGATACAGTACTTGCTTATACAGACTTAACTTTGATTCTTTTAATTCGATGGCATTATAAGCATGTATTATGAAAAGAAAAAGGTTAGAGTGCGGATGCACTGATACATTATGCTCTTAATTCATTTTACTCATTGAATCGTAAAAGACTGCAGTACAAAGCATTGTATGGGAAGGGAGGCAAAGTGTTCTAAGATTTTTTTTTTATTTCCAATCAGTGTGACAAAATGCAATACAATCATCATCTTGCCAATATCACTATCAACACCATCATTATCATCACCATCATCAAAGTTGATATAGTGAACTTAGCATTTCAACTCCAAATAAGTTATTGCAAGAAAATTTTTACATCAAATTATCCTAAGAATGATTATATAAAGAGAAACAGTGAGGTGTAGAAATCTGAGCCTTCAGAAGGTTTTCTCAACTATATCTTGGATAAGTACTGCATTTCAAACAACCATGCAATCACAGGTTTAGAAATTGAACTGTATAAACAAATGTTCCTTATGCATAGATGTAAGATCTCACATTTCTTCCCATCATTTGTTCAAAATAGATATCACTTCATGTCAGATGTGCCTCTTGGCCTTGGTCAGAGGAAATCAGAGATGTATTTCATGTACTGGTGCAAGATATGCAGTACCTTTGCATTTCTTTCCCAGATTTATTCAAAATAGATATCGATTCCTATCATATCTGTCTCTGCCTTGTTCAGAGGAGATCAAAACATATTTTATGTACTGGTACAATACATGAACATTTAGGACCATGCAGTTCTTTCCCTTATTTGTTCAAAATAGGTATCAATTCTTGTCACATCTGTCTTTGTCTTGGTCATAGGAGATCGGACATATTTAATGTACTGGTACAATACATGTAGTAGCTTGCATTTCTTTTCCATATTTGTTCAAAATAGAAATGTTCCTTTTATCCTGCTTTCTCTTCCTTGTATTTCCAGACACAGATCATAATTCACAACTTCTTCTGTCTCATTTATGATTAAGACAAAGGGTTCAATTGATTTTCAAATGCACAAATATTTACTTTAAAAAATATAAACATGTAGGACTTGTACAAATAAGTAAATGTTTTATTATATATGGTTTACAGAGAGGAGATGGGATGGTTAAGGATGAACATTATTCATCTCCAGAGATCCAAGAAATCCTCCAGGACCTCAATACTCAGTGGAAGGACATGTGTGACAAAGCCAAAGATAAAGGGAACAAACTCCAGCAAGCAGCTGACCAGTCAACTCTTAATAAGGCACTGGCTGATGCACAGGTCAACAACTAGTACATCATTAGAAATGAAAAGATAATCAATGTTGCTAAAAATAATTAATTCAGTAAGCTTGTAGCCAAAAGAAAGCTCACAAAATTAAAACACCCTGATTTTTGTTAGTTACATTTATAACGAAATATTTCTAATGGATGACCCTTTTTTCTTTAAGTTGCTAATTAAATAAAGGAATTGAAAATAGTAACGTTTTTACATTTTTTTTTAATCTGACAGGCCAAATTGGATGAAATGGAGAAATCTGTGGCAAACCCCGACCTTGGATCTGACCTTCGTGGAGTCAAGGACTTGTTGAAGAAGCATCAGAACTTGGAAAATGAATTGGGGGTTCTTTCTGATCAGATCTCATCCATTGTCTCACAGGGACAAGCGCTGGCACAGTCCGGACACTTTGATAAAGCCAACATCCTCAGAGCTGTGGAGGATTTCAACAGCAGGTGAGGAAGTTGTTCAGTGTTGAAACGTAAAAGTCAGTAATTGGAAAGAGATACAAACTGGCTGTTTTACAAAAAATAATGCATTTCCAATGTTTTTCGGTCAATTTGGTAATCAGGCTTGTCTCATTATTTCAGATTTGGGAAGTTGTGCATCTCCGATGTTTTAAAGTCAATTTGGTAAACAGGCTTGTCTTATTATTTCAGATTTGGGAAGCTGAAGCCAGCAGTAGAAAAAAGGAAGAACAAGTTGCAGGATTCGCTGCACTTCTTCCAGTTTAAGTTTGATGTGGATGAAGAAGTCCAGTGGATTAAGGAGAAACTACCTGCAGCTGCTTCTACAGACTATGGAAAGAGTTTGGTAGATGCCCAGAACCTCCAGAAAAAACACCAGGTCTGTTTGTTTTGAATGTACACTGTTGAAAAATCTGAAGAATAAACTGAAGTTAAATTAAAATTCAGTTAAATTGAAATTCAAGGTCAGTGCTTGAATGATAACTGGGTGGAAGATAACAATGTACATAGAATGGAGATGATCAATTGTGTACACTGATACTGAATAATTGACGAGTAATCTTAAAGATTCAAACGGTGACTGTAAAATAGTTTATACTAAAGATAAAAATACCTTTAAATTCTTACAGAAACTTGACCTGGAGATTAATGGTCACCATCCCATTGTGGAGAGGGTGTTAGCTACAGGGGAGAAACTGATTGACCAGAAACACTATAATGGAAAGCAGATAAAGGACAAATGTCAGGAACTCCAGGTGTCCTGGGATGACCTCCTGAATAAGAGTAAGATCCGGAAAAAGAATCTGGATCTCTCTGTCCAAATCCAGAAGGTAGGCTCCTATTTACGAGACCCTGTTATACTTCTTAATCAAGAGACCTCCATTATTTTCATATTAACATGTACAGAATTGTACACAACGAAAAATTTTGAAACCTAAAGGATTACTTATGGTTTATGATTGGAAATAACTTGCATCCAACTTGTGTGTTTTCTATTCCGAAGCCTTTGGCTGGGGAATAGAGATCGCACAATTCATAAGTTAGATAAATATCATATCGTAAAACTTGTGAGATTCTCTTATCACATATTTTATTTTATTTGTAACCTTTTTTTTTTTTTGCTGTTTTTAAGCTGCTGCATAATATCAACAGTATTATGTGTTTAGATAGTGCACAATGAAATAAAGACAAAAGTGCTTCTTAAGAATAGGATCTGTTATTCAGTGATTTTATTTTGTAAATTATTTAAATTCTGCCTCCATCATTTATTTATGTTTACAAATGCACACATATGAGTTGGACATTATGGGGCATAGGAAACCAATTTGTGGCATTGCTTAAATTTATCAAATGAGTGATAAGAACTGGATGAAGGGATAAAATGTGATAAATGTATTAATTACTATCAGTCATACTGAATTTTGATATCATATTTTGCAGTATTTGAATGATGTTGAGGAGTTGGAGAACTGGATCAATGATAAAATGGCCCTGGCCACCAGTACAGACTACGGCAAGGATGAGAACTCGTCCGACAAACTTCTGACAAAGAATAAGGTGGGGGAGAATTGATATACAGTAAAATTTGGTTAAAAGGAAGTCGCAGTGACTCAGAATAAATGTTACCTTTTTACAGAGATTTTCTTATAAAATAGTTTTTAATACATGAGTTTTACTGTATATGACTTTTAAAATGTACATATAGTAAAGTCCTTTCTAAACTGTTAAATTTTAATGTTAAAATTTTAGGTATTGGAGACAGATATTCAGACATATCAGGGAATTGTAACAGGACTTGGTAAAGAGGCTCAGAGGTTGTTTAAAATTGGATGTCAGGATCCAGCCACTCTACGCAAAGCACAAGTAGGTCCTTATCCAAAGGGGGGAAAATGGTCTACATAAAAATACATGTTGAAACACAATTTGATATATTTTTATCCCATCCTAGGACAATCTCCAGGACCATTTGAACAAGTTGAAGCGACTTGCTGCAGAGCGGACCCATGAATTGGAAATGTCCAAATGGCTGCATGCTTACAACAGAGAAAGCAGTGACTTTGAGGAGTGGATTGACGACCAGATGCAGCTAGCCGCCTCTGAAGAATATGGATCTGATTATGAACATCTTGTTGTATGGAAGAATTTTTTTTTTTTTTTTTTTTAAAAAGCCATTTATATGACTGCTACATTTCTAAAATTAAGCTGATTATACAATGTAAATTTAAACTTTTAAATACAGTATAAGTTGTTAGGTGAATTTACTTTTTATTATGATATTGTTTTTTTATACATGTATATTGATTATGAATAGTGTCTATTATGTAAATATGTATGTACAATGTATATGTCAGCTGGAATTGCCGAATTTTACAGACAGCTTAGTATTGAATTTCTTTTAATTTTGTGTGTAGATACTAAGAAACAGGTTTGAGGAATTCAAACGAACCGTGGAAGCTGGAACAGAGAGATTTAACAGGTGTGAGAGACTTGCTAAATGGCTGCTGGAAGATAAGACACAGTATGAAGACCAAGTTAAAGAGAGACAAGCACATCTCAGGTACAGGAATAGGGACATTGACCATTGATCTGGGATGAAATCCCATCAATACAAATATATCATATATTAAAAAGTTCATTTTTATAGAAAGATTGAAAAACTTGGATCTTGTAGCATGTACATGTATGTATTGCATGTTTAATTCCAAGTTTATTTTATCTGGAAGATTTTATATTTCAGGGAGAAATGGAACCAGCTGTTGGAACAGATAGAGAACCGAGACCAGAAGATGTATGGTGCTGGAGAGATTCACAGATTTAATCGTGATGTTGAGGAAGCTCTCACAAGAATTCAGGAGAAATATGCCAGTATACCTGAGGATCAGGGAAGAGATCTGTTTGCCACTCAGAGCTATCTCAAAAAGCATGAAAGATTTGAGAATGAACTGGTGGCATTAGAAGCTCAGGTACTATTCTACAAATATTAGCTTCATGTTTTCTGAAGAATTTCTTATTATTTTGAGCTTCTCTAAGTTATGACATAATTATGTAAATGAAATTATTCAGGGACTATGAAGCAACGCAATGAATTAGAGGCATCTATTTTTAATTGTCATTTGCAACTTAGAGACTTTTTTAAATGTGTAAAGCATACTAGTTAAATTTAGTTTCAATTTGCTGCACATCATATTCTAGAGTTTTGAAAGTAATAAAGTGGACCACAACTTATTTTCCAGTTACAAGTCTTGATAGAAGACTCCACCAGACTTCAAGAAACTTACCCTGGGGAGAATGCTGAACAGATAGAGCAGCTTCAGGCTACAGTGGTAGAGAACTGGGGGATTTTACAGGACAGAGCTGCTCAGAGAAAAGAGGAACTCATTAATACCATGGACCTACACAGATTCCTGGCAGATGTAAGTCCACATATAATGTGTTTTCTATGTTATAGACTGAGGTCATATTGTCTATTGAGAAAACTTATTAAAATATTGGAGTAGAATATTGGAAATTGAATGATTAATTAAGAGTGCTCAACATCTCACTTGCTTATGTACTCGTTAATAAATTTTTATTTATGCTTTGATAATTAGGTGAGAGATCTCATGAGCTGGGCCAATGAGATCGAGCAGGAAATGAAATCTGACAAGACGGCTCGAGATGTGTATGGGGTGGACATGATTAAGACCCGACATGAAGAACTGAAGGCAGAGATTGAGGCTCGGGCAGAGACTTTCACCACCATTGTACAGACAGGAGAGGAGATGATCAACAATGACCATTATGCCAAGACAGAGGTACTGTCCACATGTCAAATACAACTATCTAAATAGGTGGGAAGTTTTACAAGCTGTACAGAAGCAAGTCACAATAATATCTATTTTAAGTGAACAGGTATGTTAGAAAAGTTCTGACCAGAACACACTGCAATTATGGTGGAACTTGGTGAATATCAACATTTCATTATTTGTCACTTGAAACTACCAACACAACAGCAAAAAAGTATATTTAGAAAACTGGATTACACTGTTGGATGTACATGTATTTTAATGTTACTTAAATGTATCATTGGTGGTTCATGTATCATGATGTTGTTAAAGCTTTCCCTCTTTTGATTTTAGATTGAAGAGAAGGTGAAGTTGGTAGCTGACACTCAGGATAGACTGAGAAAGGTATGGGATGAGAAGAGAGACTTCTACGATCAGCTGTATGATCTTCACACCTTCCTCAGGGATGCCCAGCAACTGGATACCATTAGCTCATCACAAGAGGTTAACACTATGTCTGCATTGAATAAAAAAATATATACAGTAAAAATGTAATCTCTGGGCAATAGTTAAAACAGGTTATTTATAAATCAAGTTTAAATTGCTATTGGATACAGGCATACTTGGCCAGTTGTGAGTTTGGTAGTACTGTGGATCAAGTTGAAGCTCTCATTAGGAAGCATGAAGCCTTCGACAGAGTCCTGGAAGTGCAAGAAGATAAGGTACATGTATAACTTACTGTATGTGTACTTAAAAAAGCGGCCTTCTTATTTTAGCGGCTGTGGCGTGGACAACGATGCGCTAATTCATGAATACTGCTAAGAAATCATTTATTAATACAAAACACAGCACGGATAAGTGTAGCGCTAATTCATGATTACGCCAATAACTCCATTACCCTTGATTGCGCTAAATTTTGAATACGCCAATTTATGCACGTACAGTACTTTACTATTTCATGATATATCAGTTAAAAGAGAAAAACTCATTTAATTACAATGCTAGCATGTCGTGTGGGTGATTTCATTGAATCCCTTATTTTTCAGTTGGAAGCATTGTCTGCCAATGGTTTGAATATGGTGGAAGAAGGACATTTTGAAGCACCTATTATCAAACAGACTATTGATGACGTCACAAAAAGGTAAAATATGTGAATTATTGTTAAATCTTTGTTTTCATTTTAAACTTCAGATATGACAAATTTATATTATTTCTTATTAGGAGAGCTAATCTGAGAGCTCAGAGCAAAGCAAGAGGAGAGAAACTGGAAGATTCACTTTTGTATGCTCAATTCAACAGAGATGTTGCAGAGGTACATAGCATTATATCCAGTATTTTAACATGAGAACATAATATGATATGATAATTGACTTGCATCATAGTAAGGAGTAATCTTAATTTCAATATCTAGTTATTCAGTGATGTTGAAATCCTTGAAAATTTGGTTTGAAAGTCTGAACTCGAAGATTTTGTGCAGATCCATTATGTCATGTTTAAGTTAAAATGTTGTAGGCTGAAGGGCTGATTGATGACAAGTTGAAGGTGGCTTATGAAGATGACTTCCAGGATGTGACAGACCTGCAGGACAAGATTAAGAAACTGCAAAAACATCAGGCTTTTGAGGCAGAAATTTTGGCCAATACTGACCAGATCAATAAAATTAAAGAGGTACATTATTAAAAAAAAATTGTCAGACAAGCAAGGATCTGTTCTAATTGCTTACAGATTTACCTCTGAGGATTTGTAAGCTTTAAATGCTAAGCATTCTGGCAAATACATTTGAATTGCATAAACAAAATCAGTTAAAAGATTGTAGTATGCATATTTCATTTGGAAGAGAAAATATTATTTTTATTTGTGATTTATGGTACATAGCAAGGAGATGTTTTACTGGAGAAGAAACATCCAGAATCAGATGATGTAAGACGAAGCCTACAGAGACTGACCTCCAAGTGGAACGAGCTCCTACAAGCCTCCAACAACCGTGGTAAAGGTCTGGTAGAACTGAAAGACATCCTTATGTTCAACGAACAAGTGGATAAAGTGGAAATGTGGATGAGAGAAAAAGTAAGACTTTGAGTAAAAACACAACATGTAACTCTTAAAGAATAGAGATGTAAATAACAAGTATGGTTTTTCTGAGAATTAGAACATAGACAGATGATGATGACATATCATAAGAGGAAACTGTTTTCATGTACAGTCTCTATTAATTAAGAAGATGCAAACTCCAGTAACTACATGTATGATAAAGAATTTGACCTACAGACATTCATGCATTTGCAAGTAATCTATACACAAACTTTCAAGGAGAGAAAAAAGTTTGAAAACTGCTGTTCTACAACGTATATTTAATGACAATCTGTAAAGATCCAAGGATTTCTGAAAGTGTTTTACAATATTCCAATAAGTAAAGACTTGTGTACATGTAATAATGTCTTATTGATAGGAAGCTCTGGTGAGTGCAGGAGACATGGGACGAGACTATGAACACTGTCTAGAACTTCAGAAAAAAGCCAATGATCTGGAGTCAGCAGTAAGTAGACCATGATATTCTTCATCTTATTTAGACTGTTCTGTTATTCATGTATATTGCTTATTTATATTGATCTGTTAATCAATTATATTTTTTTTCACATTTTACTCAGTTTTGTTTTCTAACGTCATATACAATCATTTGCATTAGCTTGACTGATATGTTCATGTAGCTAACAGATTTTCATGACTGGTTTTTACAGACAAATGTACAAGTATGTGTAAGCGCATGGTCAACATCTTCCTTTGCAATACTTCATTACTTCTATAACTTGCATGTACATTGTACATATAATGTAAATATAAACACGGCCTTTCTTTCAAAATGTCCCTTTGTCAGTCATCTCCCCTACAGCTTTTTCAGATTCTGTATCTGCAACCATACTATTCACTGAAATGATCACCCAAACCATAGCTGAAATATTTTAAAATGCAAATCTTTTCAACTTGTATTTATCCTGTTTTGTCATGTATTTCAATTTTCAGGTCATCATTTTTATATGTGAATAAAAAAAATTACAATTCTTCTTTTACAATTTAATAGCATAGAACCATTCTTCTTTGATGTTTAGAAAAATGTCCAATATGATTTTATGGAATAAGAACTTTAAAGTTAATAATGCATGTAAATGATGTACATATATATGGAACTTCTCAAGGAGCAGGATATTGTTGCCACAAATTTTAAAAGAAGGCAATTATTGTGAACGATTATAAATAAATGAAATTTGTGATAACCTTAGCTGGGAAAACTGGTTGCATTTTGAAAAACATTGAAGTTTGATTGACGGAGATAAGGTCTCTTGGGGCATGGAGTGTATTGGGTAGAATCTTATTTATTTTTTTCTTTGCATTTTGATTATTGGATTATGGTTATTGGGAATGGTATTTTTCTTTGAACGACAGTTGATTAACATCAAGAAATGAGGTAATATGTAACTCCTATTTCATCAACGTTTTTGTCTGTTTTGTTAGGGTATCACTGTGGATGATAGGAGGATAGCAGGGATTAATGCATTGGCAGACAAATTAATATCTCAGGGAAGAACAGACACAAATGCTGTAAAGGAGAAACGCAATAATCTCAATCAAAAGTAAGCTCCCCTATTCATTAGTTTGCTGTTTCACTGATTAATGATGACAGCTGTGGTGGATCAAGAAATAGATGAAAATAATTCATTTTACACATATATGAGTTATCACTTGAAGAATCGGGGTAAAAAGAGAACAGTAAATTGCATAAATGGAAATTGACACATTTGCTTACAGATGGAAAGGAGTAAATGCTGATCTGGAACACTATAAGGAGAGCCTATCCTGTGCCCTAGAAATCCACTCCTTTAACCGAGATGTGGACGAGATGTTGGACAGAATCAATGAGAAGGCTCTGTTATTGTCCAGTGAAGACCTTGGGAAGGATTTGTCCAGTGTGGAGGCCCTCCAAAGGAAACAGGAGGAGGTCGAAAGGGATATGACAGCCTTACAGAATCAGCTGGAGGTGGGTAGAGACCTCTTTAAAATGGACAACATTCATTCTTTCATTTTTTTAGCTTGAATAATTTTTTTTTTGGATAAAGATAATTATTTAAGAATACTAAAAGTTAAATGAAATGTAATTTTTCTCTGTACAGAAAATGGAGGCTTTGGAAAGTAAGTTATGTAGAAAATACCCAGACAAGGCTGATGCTATTCACCAGAAACAGCAAGAGGCTCAGGACAACTGGGAAAAATTGGAGGAACTGGCTGACAGCAGGTAACACTGGTGTATAAGGGTTGTCCGGTAAAATCGTAAAGAAAAAGAAATTTATTGAAAAAAAATAATGTGAAAAATAATGTAAAATAGTGTAAAAAAGCTGAATTTTTCAGCATGTTTATTTCTTATATTTGAGGTTTGTGCCTCGGTTGACAATGGTTTTCTTGGGGTGAAAATTTTTAATGTTACACTCAACTACAGGCAATATTTATATAATATTTTCCAGGAAAAGTCAATCTTTGTCCATTTATTTTGAGCTTAAATTTGAATGCAAAGTGTTTGAGGTTAAGATAGTAATTGTGTGGGTTTTTTTTACAGGAAACAGAAACTGTCTGACTCTTATCAACTACAGAAGTTCCTTTCTGATGCCAGGGAACTGGTAAGTAATCATGATTTCCAAAAGGAACAAATTACTCTATTGGACAATACCGTGAATCACTAAAGAAACTTCTGTATGTACATGTACATTTATAGGTTTCCTGGTCCACTGAGATGGTGCAAAGAATGAATGCAGGAGAATTGGCTAAAGATGTTCCGGAGGCTGAAAGTCTTCTTCAAATTCACCATGAACGCAAGGTATTGGCACTTCTTGTTCTTTGACATTATTGTTCATTGACTTATCCCATTTAATAATTCATGTAATTGAAGAGAGTTGTATGTGTAAAAATATCTTACAGGCAGAAATAGAAGGCAGAAAGTCCCACTTTGCTGCCGTGCGTGAGCATGGTAACAAGCTGGTAGAGAAGAAACACTACTCTTCGGAAGAAATCCAGAAAACTATTGGTCAGTTAGACCACACCAAATTAATGCTGAATGCTGCCTGGGAGAAACGGAACCACCTTCTCACTCAGTGCCATGATCTCCAGGTATTAATCAGCTCAATTTTGTTTTTATTGTTTATAAGATATTGTCCATTCTTATTCTTTGACTGCATAACAAAATATTTGGAAATGCAGTTTTTAATTTGTAAATGCATAATTGAAATACATTTAAATTACCGGTATTATGTAGATTACATATTCCTATTCATCACTGCATATCAGAGGGAGGTCAACATTACTGCTACATTGCGAAAAATTTCAACTCATTACCGCTATATTCGTGTGATCATTCATTTCATGAATGAGGCTAGTACCGATTACGAGTCATTACTACTACATATTTGATCAGCCAGCAATGCCACTGAATATAAGTTCGATTCATTATGATTCATCACCAGTGATTTCCAGACAGCAGTACGTCAAGCAAATGACCTTCAAAGCTCTACCAATTTTGTAGACTATGTGTTTTGTCCGAGAACAAAACTTTGTAAAATGTTTTATTAAATAAAATAGACTTTAAATAAAAATTATAAAAAAAAAAAAAAAAGCATCCTGCTCAAATTCTTACTTTCACTTCCCCGTGATGAGCAGGGGAAACGGGTCTTACATGTATTATTTTGTACTTTTAATCAACCTGTACATGCATGAGCCGCTGGCAAGTAGAGGCAGTGTAGCGCTGATGTATTCTTTTAAATGTAGCAGTAATGTAAAGTCTTTTGTAGAGGCAATGAGTATGTAGCGGTAATGACAATTTTGAAAATGTAGCGGTAATGATAAGCACCCATATCACAGTATATAGGAATATTAAAGCAGTTTTTAACCTGACACATGTGCATTTAATAAACAATATACATCCATTTATTTTTGTACAGGTTTTCAAGGAGACCGCTGAACAGGCTGATGCATGGATTTCTTCCAAAGAAGTCTTCCTTGCCAATGAAGATTTAGGAGTAAGTTGTTCATTGTGCAATATTTTTCTGGATAAACTGTTCTTTCTTCTAAAATGTTTCGGGAAAAGCATCGACATGAATTCAAGTTACTTGATAATTTATTGTATTCCTTGATTTCAGAATAATTTACACAGTGTAGAAACACTTCAAAAGAAACATGATGGATTTGTGAGGACAACAAAAAAACAGGTGGATAAAATTGAAGACTTGAAACAATTTGCAGAGAATCTGAAAAGCCAAGATCATTATGCATCTAGTGAGATTACTGATAGGTGCCAGGAAGTTGTGAGTCGGTGCAATGCTTTCTGGGATCATTGTGCAGCAAGAACAAAGAAACTGAATGATTCTAGGAACTACCAGTTGTTTTTGAGGAATTTATATGAAGTAACAGGATGGATAAATGAAAAGCTGCAGGTGGCGTTAGATGAGTCTTACAGAGATCCTACCAATCTACAGGCCAAGCTCCAGAAACACCAAGCATTTGAAGCTGAAGTCACAGCAAACAGAAACAGAGTAGACGCTGTAGTTGAGGTATGCTGAGCCCAGTATAGCCATCATGTACCGTATGCGTACTTAAAAAAGCGGGCTTCATATTTTAGATGCTTTGGCGCAGACAACGATGCGCTGATTCATGATTATCGCTAAGAAATCATTTATAAAACAATGTACGGCATGGACATGTATAGTGTTAATTCATGATTTTGCAAACAACTCCATACCCAGTGATTGTGCTAAATTTTAAATACGCCAATTTATGTACACGTACAGTATTGCATGTCAGGTGTATTCCACAGTAATAAAGGCTTTGACAGTGTTGTCAATATGAACAATTAAAAGTTGTGTAACAGTGCAATGTTTTTGATATTTAAACATGAATTCTATACAGAAAATGTTTGATGATTAATAGGAAAGCTTATGCTTTTATTTTATTATTTTTTTTTACTTTGCTATGTAGGAAGGTAAAGGACTAGTTGATAAGGATCATTATGCAAAAGCAGACATTCAAAAACGTCTGGAGGAGTTGGAATTAAGCTGGGAAGCTCTAATGGCAGCCAGTGCTGAGAAGAAAGACAGACTACAGGATGCCTATCAGGTTTGTTTTCCTTCAAATTTTCTGATACTTGTTTACACCATTGTTTCTCTTTAAAACATTTGTAAAACTTGAAAAAAAAAAAAAAAGGACAAATATTGTAGTAGTACAAGATATTTTAAAATGCAAATGCAATTTAAAGTGTATAATTATAGGAAGTATTTTATTTATATTTTGTTTTCAGGCTCTTATGTACAATCGAGTTGTAGATGACCTAATGTCATGGATGGATGATGTCGAATCCCAGCTTATGTCAGAGGATCATGGGAAGGATTTATATTCTGTCAATAAATTACTCAAAAAACATCAGGTAGGACGAACCACAAACATGAAATGACAACTCAGTGAACAGTATACCTTGCATGTATTTCTAAATAATTATCCATTTTCAAACCATTTTTTGTGAGATTTTATTCAGTGACAGAATATTTTTGCATCATAGCTACTGGAGCAAGACATAGCAAATCACAGAGAAAAGGTTCAAGATGTTCAAGATGCCGCCCACGTGTTCAAAGAAGCAAAACATTTTATGAACAAAGAACTCCAGGCTAGAGCCAAAGCTGTTCAAGAAAAGTATGCATCAATTATTGCAAGTATTTCCTCACAAATGTTATACAAAACAAAAGTCAAAATCAGAGACCTTCTTAAGGTTAAAATACAGAAGATTCTCAAGAGTGGACACCATGTGGTATTCAATAGAGTCTAGATCTAAAGTTATAACTTAAACAATATAGACAGATCACCAACACATTGTGAGATGTTGTACATGTATATGTTAGAATTCATAGGTCGACAGCATGGAAACTCAGTTTGATTAAGGATAAGTGCATGGTTCTAAAATTTCTATACATCTCTGACGTAAATAATAAAGGAAAATCCTTTACAAGATGAAGAATTTGCAGTATCTCCATCATTTTAATGTGTTTGCTTTATGATATTCAGATATGAGTCATTGTCGGAGCCAGCCACTATCCGACGGGATAACCTGGAAGATGCCCTGCTGATGTATCAATACTACAGAGATGTGGAGGACGAGTTGTCATGGATACAGGAGAAACTTCCTGTTGCAGCCTCTACTGATCTAGGAAACTCACTGAATGCCGTCCAAAATCTTATGAAGAAACATCAGGTCAACAGATTTCTTTTCTCTATGCATGTTTCTGTAAAGATTGAATCATGGGAAAAAAGAACAAGCAAATGATCTGCGCAAATCAGTTATGGTGTCCTGAACAAATAATTTTATTGTTGTTCAATATCATGAACAAATAATTTATTCTTTGAGTTAAAGTTTTATAATGTTAATGAAGTATTTGATGGTATATTGATCAGGCCCTGGAATCTGAAATCATTGCTCATGAGCCTCTGATTGACTCAGTAGCCACTGCTGCCCAGAGAATGATGCAGGCCAAACACTTTGCTTCTGACAACATTAAAGCCCAGCTGGATAAACTGCAGACAGAGCTTCATCAACTCCAGGAATTAACAATGGAGCGCAAATCTAAACTCCAAGCCTCGCTGGAATCTCAAACGGTATGTTAGGGAGCATTGTTACCAAGGTTCACAATCTTGTCTTCCAGGTCCTTAATGAATAGTAATGAAGTTTTTTTTGAATGTTTTTTTTTTTACCTATGTTTAATAGTTCTATGCTGAGATTTCGGTTGCTGAGTCTTGGATGGACGAAAAAATTCCTGTTTTGAAAAGTCCTGAGTATGGAAAAGATGAAGACAGTGTTCAGGTAAATTATATCTTCAGATTGAACTTTATTGCAGCCATTTCATTGGTCTTTATTTTACAATGAAAGGACCTATAATATAAAATACATTTGTAAATTTTCAAACAGGTTAATTTGAAAAAAATGGACACCTTGGAGAGAGACATTGAGAACTTTAGCAGTAATATTGCAGAGCTTGCTGCATTAAGTAGGAGCTTAGTTGAAAAAGAGAATTTTGACCTGGAGAATATAAAGAAACATCAGGCATCTGTAGAACAGAAGTACAGCACCCTGCAGGATCTAGCCAGCCAGAGAAGAACCAAACTTCTGGAAACAAAGAAACTGTTTGAATTCTACAGAGAGGCTGATGATGTCACTAACTGGATAGCGGACAAGGTCGTCATTGCATCATCAGAGGATTACGGACAGGATCTGGAGCATGTGGAAGTACGTATTTTATAGAATTAAGACATGCTCACTAGACATACATGTACATACATGTATTCATTGCTGATGTCATCATGGCAACATTTCATCTATCAATTAATAATAATGATAATCTGTTCATCAGGTTCTACAACAGAAGTTTGAGGATTTCCTTCATGATTTAAATAGTAGTGAAGAGAGAGTCACAAATATCAATGTCATGGCAACAGAGATGATAGAAGCCAATCATTTTGAATCAGAAGCAATCAAAAAGAAGTCTGAGGAGGTGACACAACAATGGAGTGAACTGAAGGAGGTGGCCAAGGCCAGACAAGAGGTTTGTAGGAAAACCAACTTACAGTTGAACTTTGGTATCTCGAACACTGATATCTCGAACACCATGGATATGTCAAAGTGATTTGGAAGTCTCAATACTCATTTCTTAAGTATTTTACCCTTGATATCTTGAATCCTCGGATGTCTTGAACTTTTTTTCTCAGTCCCATTGAGTTCAAGATAACAAGGTTTGACTGTACTTAAATAAAATGTACTTGTATGCTGTTTATTTCAAATTTTGGCCATTAAAAATTTGTTTGCCAAATCCATGTGGAAATTTAAGTTTCTATGAATTAACTCTATAGATTGATTGTTTAGTGCCAAGTCAACAGTATTTCAGCCATATTGCAGTGGTATCTGTATAGAGGCAATGACATTTATATGGAAACTGTGATATTGTATGTGCTGCATATATTGTAGGCTCTTGCAGCAGCTAAGGAAGTACACATGTATGGACGTGATGCAGATGACACTCTGGACTGGATTCAAGAGAAGGAGGGCTTAGTCAGTACAGAGGACTATGGACATGACCTGGAATCTGTCCAGTCACTCATCAGTAAACATGAGGGCTTTGAGGTAACTCTGATGACATTGTTTTCAGGCCATTTTCAATCAAATTCATGGAAAAAATTGGATGAAGGTAGATAAAATTTAATGAGTATGATTTGTTTTGAATTCAATAGTTCAGTGAAATTGATGTCATTTTTACAGAGAGACCTAGCTGCCATTAGTGAGCAAGTGGAGGCAATCACCAAAGAAGCTGAGCGTTTGATTGGTCAATACCCAGATGCTCAGGAACACATTGCAGTCAAACATGAGGAAATGGTACAGTGTTGGAACATCCTGGTGGAGAAAGCCTCCCAGAGGAAGGAGAAACTCCAGCAGGCTGACCAGTTACAGTTATATTTCAATGACTACAGAGAGTTACAGTAAGTGACCAGTTACAGTTATACTTCAATGACTACAGAGAGTTACAGTAAGTGACCAGTTACAGTTATACTTCAATGACTACAGAGAGTTACAGTAAGTGATCACTGAAGGATCTGAAAGGGGAAGGGCTACAATCCTTAAAAATGTAATCATCAAGTGTGTTATCTCAATCAAGTTGATTGTTATTAGTGGGGGGTTTTTTTTGTTTTGTTTTTTTTGTTTTTTTGTTTTTTTGCTTTTCCTCTTGACCAAAATGACCTCAGAACCAAAGGCATTGTCAGTCTGGAAAACAACTCGGCATTTTCATGATGAATTATTCTGTGACAAAGTGTGTACTTGAATCTGTTACAGAGCCTGGATAAGCGAGATGATGGCTATCATTCTGGCAGAAGAGATTGCCAGAGATCTCCCTAGTGCTGAACTGATGATGACAAGATGTAAAGAACATAAAGCAGAAATAGACAGTCGACAGGATGCTGTTAACAAGTTCCTAGAGACGGGAAAAGTCATGATCGAGAATGGACACTTCCTGTCTGAAGAGGTTATTTTCTTTTTCGATTCTTCAGATACAGTAGAAAGTTAAAATTCTTGGATCACTTCTTATTTTCAAGTCCTGAAATTTTATTCACTTTGGAATACTTGTAGATAAAGGAGAAAGTGACAGACTTGAACACTGCTTGGGAAGCCTTAATAAAAACATTTGAGCAGTATCGGGAACTTTGTGAACAGAATCTAGAAGCTCAGGTGTGTGCAGAATTCATAATGTTGGGAAAAAGTTTTCTATTAGATATTAACTTTCAATAAAATTTGCACAGTTTTCACACCATCAGGATTTTTTTTTTTGGGGGGGGGATATCTTGGTATTTAAAACTTTTTATTTTTTTTATCATCCTCACTTTAGCAATTACATCATGAGATGGAGCAGCTGGAGGCCTGGATGAATATCCGTGAACCTCTGATGAAGGAGAAGAACGTGGGAGAGAACATTCAGGCTGTGGAGGAATTACTCAGGCGACAGGACGACTTTGAAAAGACTGTGGACGCACAATCAGAAAAATTCAATGCTATTTGTCGGCGTACACAGGTAGGTTACTATGAGTTCATAAAAAGATAAAATAACTAATAATAATTAATATGGATATGGGCAAATTCCCACTCAACATTCATGCATCCTAATAACATTTTGTATTGATACTAACTGCAGTGTAAATCTTAAGTCTTTAAAGATTATTGTTATTTATTGATTTTTTTTTTTATGATTTTTTATAATAAACAGTTAATATTAAAGTATTCTGTACATAAAAAAAAAAATAGATTGCAAGTCTCTTTTCATACTTTTATTTAACCCCTTTATGTGTGTGTTGGTTATAGAAAAGCTTTGAAAGGGTAAATATTACTAATATAAATCACTTTTGTCCCCCTAACATCAAGGTACATCTTTATTGGCTTTTTTCAACATATATCTCTATGTATATTTGTTTTATATATCATGCATGCAGAAAATTTATTTTTCATATTGTGAAGATATTCATTTCATTACATTACAGTCTTTCTACATGTATCTCATTATAATCACCTCTCTTTTACATTATTTTAATAAACTGGTAATCCTCTAGTTTTATTTTGAATTTTTTTTCGGAGGGAGCTAGGAGTAATTTTTGAATTCGATTTCTTTTTATTCTCTGTAAGGAAGCTTTTTGAAAGGAATTTTGTTTTTTTGGTTACCATTGTGGCAGTCTTGTGGGAAGTGGCATGGTGGTAGCCTTTTTTTTTTTTTCTAATATCTCATCAAATTAATATCTAGTACAATATTCATTATTCTGTTCTCATTTAATGAATATTTTACGCTGCAAACTGTTTTAGCTGGAGAAGTCATTATTAGACCAGAAACAACAGCAGGCCTTAGCTGAGAAACAACAAAAAGAGATTGAACGTATGGATGAAATCAGAAAAAGAGAACAAGAGAGAATCTTGGAGGTTAGCTACACTGAAGTCAGAAAATTTAATTTTTTTTCTTTTGACACTTGATACTAATATATTTTGTTGAAATGTAAATCATAAACAGATACTGTGCTTTTGAAATTGATGTCCCATGCAATTCATGTCTTTATTTCACAGAAGTTTATTGAAAGTGATTTGGAAGTTTTTTCCACAATTTGATTGTCCACTAGCAATCTAGCACAAGCAACAAAAAAAGTAGTTGCTAGGCAACTAAACCACTGCCCCTCCAGTGCAGCTATTGCTTCTGCCAATTTAAACTTTTTTTGACTAACTGCTAAAATAAGGACATCAAGATAAGGAAATTTTAAAATGCTCATTTATTTTAAAGTTATTTTAAGGATAATGATATACTTAAATGTTTTTAAAATTTATGTATAAAATTATTTGTATAAAATCCTTTCTTTGCAGACGCAGAGAAATGTATGTGCTGGTTTCTTGCTTTGTATTGAATTAATGTTGTTGCAAAGCTAATGACTAAGGTGTATTTTGAACCACATCTATTTACTTTAAAAGTTGTATTCATAAATAAAAATATTGTGTATAGTTCAAAATACACCTAGTGAGTTTATTTAGTTAGCTGTTGCTTCAAGAGCATTAATCTGACATTGATTTTTGGTTGCTGTCTATGCTTGTCTCACCATGAGTTTATTTTATAAGTCTATACCTTTATTATGTGTAATTGTGAAGTTGTTGTTTTTTTTCCTTCAAATTTACCATTTAACACTCTTATACAGTAAATTTTAATTATTATATTGTTTGGTTTCAGGAGAAATTTTTTAACCATTTTATCACTTTGGGCAATACTTATATTTCTTATTTTTTTTTAAAATATACCGGTATATTAAGTAGGCAAAGATTCATCTGTGTGATTTCTTTATGCGTATCACCTAGTTGTTCTTTTGCTTGCATTAATGATATGTTGTTGATTTAATGCTTTAATATAGGATTAAATTACAAGACTATATTTATCCTTCAAATATATTTTTGATTAATCTGAAATATGCAAATCACATAAATAATAATGAAAACAAATAACAAATTAATATAAATATATTCCTTCAATGAAAAGTTTGATCTGATTCACTAAATTAACTGTGAGACATTTTATTGCATATATAGGGCATAACAAAAATAGCTTCCATCTGGTGAAGGAAATGGGGAATTCAAGATTTAAATTTAAGAACTCTTACCAAGTCTAGTGGGATTCATGTTTTGGCATCCTTGGAATTCTGAATTAATTACACAAAAGAGTAACTTACATTTGCATATGTGCGAAATTATGAAAATACATGTATTGTTATGGTATAGCTGTTCGATAAGGATGATTAGGGGGGGGGGGGGGGAGGAGGGGGGGCACATTTGAGATACATGGTGGATAAGTAGAAGATGGCACTGCATAAATACCTGATATTAAAGCAGCTAGCATGAAAGGTTGTTCACAAGGATTAGTGGAAAGAGAGATGCTGCTAGTATAGTGCAGAATGTGCTTTATATATAAAAAAAAAAATGAGGCTAAGTTAATAGAAGTTTAGATAAATCCACTTGTGCAGGACTGATTTTGGAGAGCTGAGCAGGAATGCATTCTGGGGGATTTCTGACTGTAGATTTCATAATAGTTTGTTAGGCAAAAACCTGGTATAGGTCTTTCTCTTTAATTAATGTTATTTTTAAGATATAAACAATTTATGCATGCTTGTTTTTAATTCTTAGTAAAATTAAGAATTTATCATTTGTAAAGCTTAGTTATTTCTCTATCAATATCAATGACCCTTGTCAAGAATGACATCTATTGATGGACAAATTTTTCACAGGAGAGAAAGAGAGAAGAAGAACAACGGAAAGCTAGGGAGGTGTTATTGAGGAGGCAGAAGGGAGCTGATTCCTCAGAAAGTGATGAGGACAAAAAGTTAGTGATTTTTAAGCATGTATCAGGTATTATCTGACAATTTTAGCTCACCTGAGCCAAAGCTATTCCAATAGAACTGTTATGAATTTGTTTCTCCATATGTCTTGATTGTGTGATTCACAATTTTATCTTCTGTTAGAACAATGGGCCATAGCCTGCAGAATTGCCATAAAACATCTTTAAGTGAAGAGGATTCAAATTTGTTCAAATGAATGGCCAAGCCCCTTTTCAAGAAATAATTCTATGAATAAAATGTCAGAGGACACATAACGTAATAAAAAGACAAAAACTCAAGTGAAAGCTAACTTGTTAAGTCTACCGTACATGCTCGCCTATAAGTCGGTTTTTGGGGAGTTGAATATTGGTCCCAAACTCTATATCCGACTTAATAGGCGAGTCATTGAAAAAACTGGCATTTTTCTGGACAACCAAATGTAGTATTTTATAAACATTTCCAACGATTATCGTTGAAAAAATTCTGGATATAGTATATCATTTATGTATTAAGATTATACATAAAGTACAAGTATTTACATATTTTAGTTCATTGTATTGTAGTTTATTTTTACCTTAAGTGTGAATTCTTTATTTGTTTAATGACTTAGAATTAAATATTGGCGTCATTTATAAAAATATTAATTAAAACCAGGTTAAAACATCAGAGCATTGATTAGAAATTGTCAACTAATTCCGGCAAAAATTTGTACCGACTTATAAGCAGGTCAATGGCAAATCCTACCAAATTTACCTCAAAAAATACAACTGACTTATAGGTGGACCAACTTATAGGCGAGTATATACGGTAGATTCAATTTTGTTCAAATTGTGGAAGTAAACGTCTTACATAGGAATTCATAGGAAAATCTTTTAAAGGTCCTTTCAGAATGAACAGGTTCATAATTATTCTAATTAATGAATGAGGAAGCATAATGATAGTGTAGATTTAGATTGTTCATAGTCTAATTTACGGTGAAATTTTTGCCCCTATTTTATTTTCGCCCCTTTCGCCCTACTCACAGATGGGTGAATTTAAAACTGGGTGAATTCAAAAAACACAGTATAATTTCTTCAATAGAATTGTGACCGGGCGAATTCAAAACGGGGCAAAATTGTTTGCAAGGTGTAAAAGGGCGAAAATAACCCTGTATCCAGTATGTTTGTTCAAACATCCCTTTGTAGTCCCAGTGTAGCTTCAGATTTGTTCATATATGCTCCCAAGACTAGGATGTGGGCACATTAGGGAATTTTGCCTTATCATGAATATTTTAATTTCAAATTTTTGAAATCAGAGAAATAAAGTTTCTAACTACACTGAGAGAATAAATATATCTGGATATGGTATTCATTAGCCAGGAAGTGAAAAATGATTCGGGCAAGTCTGGCCTATGGGCTTCATTTAAAAATGTGGTAAATTTTACTTGCAAACTGATTTATAGAAATTTTGTCACATTCTTGATTCACCAAAAAAATCTTCTTGAATTTGTAATTGTTTCTGTTTTGCTTCTTACCTTTTGTAAGAAATAGAATGGTGTATGGTAACTAAATTATTGAGTGAGCATTCCGTCATGTATGACCTACAATATAATAATTTACTTTGTCCACTTAGGGATGACCGGTTAGACACTAGTACAGTCAAGAATTTGATTGGTCGATCGACAAGCAGAGCAGAAGTGAAGCGTGCCATCAGTTTCAAACAGAGAGGGGAGGGGGCCACCTCCCCACCTCCTGTGCTACAGAAAGCCTACGAGTTTCGACAAGGAGAAGGCATTGTCAATCCAAATGAAAATGTTACACCTACAGACAATGAAACCGTTACCCCTACAGAGGAGGATGCTCCACATTTACCAGAAATGCCACCTCCAGAAATTCAAGTTGCACCCGCTACCCCTACTACTAGTGATTTACATAAAAAGGAGAAATTATCTCCCCCTGTTAGTCCAAAACAAAAACGTGTGGAACATTTAAAAGATGATGATAAAAAGAAAAAGAGAACTCCTAGTTTCAATTTAAGGAGAAGAACGAGGAGTTTTAAGGACAAGTACAGACTTCCAGATAATTTACCTACTCCAGATTTTGAGGGCTTAGTGGAAAGGAAAGTGGAATTGCAGAGCGGAGGAAAACGGGCTACAATACGATCTTGGAAGAATTATTACATGGTTTTATATGGACAGATTCTAGTTTTCTACAAAGATAAAGAAGGTTAGTTTTTTCTTCTTTTTTTCCCCAGGAAGAATGTGTAAGCATTTAGTTGATTTAAGAACTATTTTAGCCAGATTGCAACAAAGACATAATGTCATGTAGTGTCTATACACATTTTTTAATGATAAATTTAATTTTTTTTTGTTTTTCCCTCAAAAAAGCATAAGTACTTATATCTGACCACAGACATGTGGCTTAGTTTTGCTATGAAGCTTGTATTTTAATTTAATTCAAATTAGCTTCTGTTTTACATGTATTTGGAAGAATGCTAGCATCAGAATAAGCTCAATAGCAGTTCTTGTGGTAATCCTTTTACAGTCCAGAACATTTTGAGGAATGATGCAATTACTAACATGTGGACCTTGTCTTAATTTTGAACTCACATGTACCGGTACCTCAGAACAGAGAAAACACTATTTGGCAAAGACAAATACTATTTGATGTTTATTACTTAAAAGGAAAAGGTCAGAGTTGGTTGGTCTCTTGGAAATGATAGAACCTACAGCTACATGATTTTATTGATTTTTTTTTGTATTCACAATTTCCTAGTCCAGAAATCATGTGATAAATTAAAATTTTCAACAGGTCATTGGGGTCATTGACATGTAAATACCTGTGTACAGTGAAGGAAACAGCTGGCATGTTGTACCTTTTTAAAAAAAAATTCCCTGAGTGCTGGCATTCCCAAAACTCTCCCTTTCATATTCAAGGGAAAAACTTTATATATATATATATATATATATATATATATATATATATATATATATATATATATATATATATATATATATATATATATATATATATATATATATATATATTCTGATTATTTTCTGTTTGATTATACAGCTGCCATGGAGAAGATTCCAGCTGCCCCTCCTGTGTTCATCCATAATGCCTACTGTGACGTAGCCTCAGATTACCATAAAAAGAAGCATGTCCTCCGTCTAAAAAGTGCAGATGGAGCTGAATCGTTACTGGAGGCAGCATCTGCATCTGACATGAAGGAATGGATCAGCAAAATCCAACATTACGCAGGTAAACTGACATTGTCATCATACAACAGTATAGTTATTTCTGTGATATAAATATTACAAATTTTGATTGTATAGATGTGTTTAAAAAAATTGTATTTAAATTTATTTTCACAATTATATGAGGCAGGTGTTGTATGATGTGGTTCACAAACTAGCTTAACAATTATATATGTATATCCATGTAGGAAGTAATAAACATATGAATTAACCAGCTTTAAAATATATTTACTATAATAATAATTTTCTGCTTAATATGCTAAATAGCTAAACTGAAGAACTGTGTCATATTGAATAGAATATCTCCAATATTATTCAGATTAAAGTAGTTGACTGATCTAATGCATCTTTTACCATTACAATTACTACATGTTTATTTCCAAATAATCCCATGCATACTGTGTTCATTTATAATTATAAAATATAGGCAGTCTTTCTAGAGGATGCATATATCTGTAATTATGTATCTTGTAAATCTCTGCATGTATTAATTGTTACTTGAGCACCAAATTATTATGTATGAACAAAACTATGCGAATATCACAGTCTTCCTGTTAGTTCATATATTGATATAAATTCTAACTCATTAAAGATATAGCAGTATCACATCTGTTCTTTACAATGTATCAAGTGCCAATGTGGTCCCATAATGTATATGGTTGCTTTCAGTTCAAACTCCATCCCATGCTGACCTGGAATTTTTTCATAGTTCCGAACAACCGCCTGAGGATAGCGCGGTTGACGATGGAGGTGATTTTTACACGTTAGAGTTTGTGCCATATGCTTCTTGTCACTATTTTGCATTTTCCTGAATAAAACTTGTGTGGCCAGCACTTCATTATTTAGTATATATTTAATTGTTAGTTTGTAGTAAAATAATTAATTGCTAATTTTTAATGTCATTTTGTGATTGACAAACAAAGATGTACGTCAGTGCAGTAACAGTAGAGTTCTAATGTCTTGAGGCCTTTCAGCTTACTCATTTTCTTCCATTTTAGAGGTATTTTGCTAATATTACTGATTAGGCTATAGTATGTAAAAAATAGATGAAGGAATTTTTTTTTTAATTTATTTGTTTATTTACCGTATTTATATATATATATATTTTTTTTTGAAGAAAACATACAGTTTAACTTAAAGAACACATCAGTTAGGTAAAAAAAAAAAAAAAAGATGTGGAAATCGATAGTTAAATAATCATGAAAAAAAATTATTTGAAGAAATATACAGTATTTATTTTAGGCTACACAAGTTTTAAGGTTTTAGAAAGCTTTCCAGATTATCACCTGATTTCATCACTATGGAAAGTTCTTTGTTTTGTTGTTTCTTTCCGTCATTTTTCCCATTTTGGGGTATGGAATTCTTGGAATGCGTGCTGCTTAATAACAAATTACTAACAATTTTTTTTTCTTAATTGAATTTCTTTGTTTTTCAGCTTATATTAATTAGATTAACAAGATCATCTCAGAATCTTGCAGCTTGATTAGAAAGAATAAGGATGTAGAAATATGTGACCCAATCTTTAATACTTTTTTTAATCTTAAATTCTTTATAATCAGTGTTTCAAATTCACTGAAAAGTAAATAGTTTAGTCATAAATGTAGGTAAAACTAATGTAGAATATCATATAACTAATAGGAAAATTGGTCTTAAAATACTGAATTATGTCTTTCTATTCTTTCTGTAGTATTATGTAATTACATGTAATGAACTTGAAGAGGTGGAATTTCATACCCAATATTGCAATTTGCACTTTTTCTAACACTTGTTTTCCCAACTGTGTTAGTTTTCACTAGGCTATTTACAAAAATGTGCACACAGACCAAACACCCCTATGAAAAATAGATATGCTCACAGAACAATCAATTTACACAATCATTGCTTATTCTGGTGCCTCGGTTGACATCATTCCAAGTTTTTATTTGTTCCAAGAAATTTAAAAGTACAGATATATGTTAAGTTCACATCCCTACAAAATAGTTGTATGAAAATTAAATTACATGAATGTCGGAGAATATTATCTTGATGCTTGCATTGGCATGTAGAGAGCCCTATAGGTGTATGCTTTGGACACTTGCAGGTAAATGAGGGCACTATTGAGTAAGATACCATGCTTTACGACTGCTCCCCCTCTGGTATGAAGCTTAACGGTGGCTTTATTCCTGATTGTGTTTAATTGTTATCACCAAACTACAAACTTAAAGTGCTTTTGAATTTGAACCACCTGTTGTGGAAGTTAATAATATGCTACTGTTTTATGCTTTAACTGAAAGAATATGTTGCAAAATTTAAAATTACACAACACACACTATTTACAGTTTCTCATTATTTTTAGTTTTTGTTAAGAAGACATAATTTATTAAATCTAATTAATGACTTTGTTCTACACAGCACAAGCACCTGATGAGCACCATGCAGCTGTTCTACATAGATCATCAAGTCCAGAAGGTGAGAGGGGACGTAGTGTGTCTCCCATGGCAGCACACCGAGAATCTCAGGAAATCCGTGAGGAAGAGATGGACAGGATTATGGCCAGTAAACACTGGTCCCCAGACAGAGGGTCAGCCATCCCTCCTCATGCCACAGGTGCCCAAAACGACAGTGTGCAGCGATCAGGCAGCTTCCAAGCTGAAAATAACGCCACTCCAGTACGGCAGCGGACAAGCAGTGCAGGCAGTCATCATTCTTCGGGTTTGTGTAGATAATGAATATTTAAAATTTTGTATACCCCAAGAAAAGCTTTAAAATACTTTTGAAATTGTAATATACGTGTGATGTTTGTTTCTAGGTGAAGAGGAGCATGATCCTTCACCCGTATCCTCCCCACACAATGGGGGTCACAGAGGAATGAATGGAGATGAGGGTAAGATCTTGTTTGAAAATTATGTAAAAACTTGGCTCAGATGCCTTACAAGAGACTCAAAATAAGAGCTGTTGTCAAGAAGAAACAAATTTAATAGCAGTAGAGCTTGAAGTTTTGTTTTCTGAAGTTTACTTTGGATAAGTTTGACAGCTAAGAATACAAATGATTATTGTAAATAATTTGCAGGGAAATTTTTCCATCTCAGTTTGTTGTTAAAAGAGCAAATAACATCAGATGTCTGTTATCAACTATCAAAATTTTAGTATATTGAATTGTGCTTTGCAATCTAGCTACATGTGTTTTGTGTGATTTCTTGTTTGAAAAGAAAGTGTCACTTATTTTTTTTGTCTTTTCTATTTTAGATCAGTTCACTGATGACATTAAGGTTGGTATATTTGTAATATTAGGTCAAAATACTATTGTATTTATTATGGAGCTCTGAAAAAAAATTGGATCCATATCAGATATATTAGCTTACATTTATAATACATGTATGTATATATATATATTATGTGAAAAATTAAGAAGAAAAAAATTAAGACTTTGAAGATATTACATTTGAATATATGACTTTTAGAAGAGGACTAAAGCTTCCCCTAAAAAGGACCGCCCCATGTCAGAACCTGCGATGATGATGGAAGATCATGATGGGGGAGACCATGAGAAGAAAAAGAAGGGTCTCTTTAGTCGGTTTAAGAAAAAGAAGGATGGAGATCACGAGGAACATAAAAAACACAAGAAAGACAAAAAAGCCGAGGCTCATTAGTTCCATTGATGGAAAAAAAAAACAAAACAGCCATGTCCTTCAGTTCTGAATCCCAGGATCAAAGAGTTGAGAAGCTAAAATGGAGCTGCCACTTACTTAAGGGAAAAAAAACTTATTAGGAATCTGTTATATTTATAGGAAATTGAGATTTACAAGTACTTGTTGGTGAATCATATACCTCTATATTCTTATGTAAGTATTCTCTTAATTATGATGCAAGCCAAATAGACGAAGTAAAATTGGAAACAAAATCCAAATTATACTTAACACTATCCATCCAAGTGATTTTGTCATAGTTGCCAATACAGTGTACTTGTTACCAACTGTAACAATATTTACTGAGCTGTATAGAACATTACACCTTTTGTTAACGGAGATCTCGTATATGCTGTATCTGTGATTGTTGACGTAAAGGTTAAATTTGATTCACTTTGTTGTTGATCTTTAATGGACCACACATATACCTTTGTTTATGCTTTTTTTTGTATGTTTTATATATAAATATATATTTAAGATGTTGTTTTGTATGGGCATAGATATGGCTTACATAACAAGCTATATATGTTGACTCTCTGCAGCTATACATTTCATTATTGATTCTCTGTAACCAGTGATTATCATAAACAGTTTCAGTAAGTGTATGTACTGTATATATAGAAACTGGTGTTATTTTGTGCATTCTAAAGTTTGTAGGCAATTACCATACTGATTTATTATTCAATACAGTGTTTTGCAGAATTAACATAAGAATGTACATTTTGGAGAGTTTCATGTTAAATAGTTTGGTTGTATCATTCAGGTCTGGAACTTTTTAAAAATCAAATTGCAGTTTTTTCTTCTGTTTTTCTTTATATACCCAGAATATAGTGCTTCCTTTTGTAGAATTATTGTTTTTTGTACCAAGCATTGTTAAGATTTATGCAAAATTTTGCAATTGATTGTTTTCTTCTTTTAAGATATTTTAAGATTAAAAATACATTTATATTATTTGGACATGAGAAAATATAGCAGCAATAGTCCTGCTGATGTCTGTATATCATTTTTGTCTCCACATTTTGTCAAAGTGCTTCCTGTTAATGCCGTGATCAAAACTGTTGACTTCCAGAAACACTTTGTCAGGTTTACACAGTTGTGATAGTGATGTAAAATTTCTCTGGTCAAAATATTTTAGATTAGACCGTAAATTACATTTTCTTATAAAATAAGTGCAATGAAAAGTAAAGATCTGATCTTTTTTGTGCCCATTTTCCTGACTACAAATGTAATCAAAATACTCGCTGTTTATCTCTTGTTATTTGAAAATTTGGCTTTTGCGGGAAATGCTGTATAATTGTAAATATCATAGCCAAGAGCAATAAAGTTAGGCACATTTTCATTGATTAGTATATACCTTGGGATGTAAAAAGTGGAATCATATCTTGTAAATATACTGAATTGAAAGAGATGTTTAAAGAGATTGTCAAATTATGAAAAGGTTCTAATTGTGCCAATGGTATACAAGTTTGTTTTTAGATAAGACAAAGTGTTAAATGTTCAGCAGCTGTAGAGTATACCTGTATGATAACAGTTTAATATAGAAATTCAGAGCACAATTTTCCTTCTCATGACAAATGTTCATCAATGTTTGCTTCAGTAGTGTAGATGTATATCATTGATCACACTAACATCAATTATTTTTATTTTCAAATATATATTGTATTAAAAAATATAAATATTTATATTAAAATAATGAATCAGTAAACTGTATGTTTTGTTTTAGTATATGACTAAATAGAAAGTGCAGCATACAAATAAGAAATATATTACCCTCTGTTCCACGTTCTGTTGGGCAATATTTCATCCCTAGGGAGCTAACATAATCAATGGTCCTCTCAACCCCAAAATTTGTATGATAAATATTGTTAGACAAGAAAGTAATAAGATTATTTAAGGTAGTCCATCCCCGAGATTCTGAAAATCAGCAATTATGTATCTGAAAATGATTGTAAACTGGTATTGCTTGAACTTTGACAATCATTACACAAGCATATCTACATAATTGTGCATATGTCTTTTTTTTTTTAAATATAAATTACCACTTTAAGAATCATTTTCTAATACCACTAGTTTTCATGATAATTTAACTACATATAAATATTTGTCTTGCACATTGGAATTACATCTCTACCAGAAAATGTAAATTTAAGGTCTGAAGACACGTTGTTCCATTACCTGTTTTGTATCTCATCGTAATATACAACAATTTAATCATAATTACCATTATCTTGTGATTTTTAAACTGTTTTCAAAATGTCTTGGTAGATAAAGACACCAAAAAATGCAATATTGGCAATGCCAGTGATTTCCAATAGGATTATATAGTAAATAACATTCTATAGTATCTTGCACAAATGCCTGGTAACGTACCTCAATATTTTGTGAAGAAACTTGTTAAAGTAGCAGTACTTCAATGACAAATTCTTGGAAAAAATTATATATGTATTATTGGGGAACGTGTAGTCTGTTCTTAATAGTAAGAAACTCTATCACACTTTTTCAAACATGTCTGTGTCCTTGTTACGCCTACATTCTGACCATAAGGTTATTTGTCCATTCATAGCTATAAAAATTCCGTGTTTTGTCAAAGCTTGAAGTGTTCCCATGGCAAACCCCACATTGAAGTCGGCATCTGTTGACTTGAATGTTTCTGGTAAGAATGCTCCTGTCAACACGACGAATTTGTCTACTACTCGAGTGGACAGATATGCTGCTGTTTCTAACATTGTATCTGTACCATGGGTAACAAGAATTCTCTTCGAATGCGTCTCCAAACAGGCTATCGCCAGTTTCTCCCTGTAGAAGGAAATGTCCTGAATGATAAATGTATTATGCATCATAATTCTGAGTATAAATCATGATGGAAGACTATCAAAAATGAAATACCTATCTACATCTTCGATATCTTGGCTGTCCTTCTGGCAGATAGTTTTGATATCATAGCCGACGCCCACTCGGGCTCTAGGGAGGATTCGCCGGACAGCTGCCTCTGTTATCTCAAAAGCATATCCTAAATTGGTCTTTGGATAGTCTTTATCAATGGTTCCTACGTGTAAAAAAGTCACAATTTTGAAATGTAAATTACAATAAATTCTCTTAAATTGATTGCCTTAGAGTCTCTAAGAAATACTATTCGCAACGAAGTGCCAAATTAACATAAACTCAAGTTTTGACGATATCTTTGATAAAAAGTATTTACACTTGCTGTGTTGCTGTTTATAAATAATATAATGCTCGAAGCATACTGTATCACCAATTCTAACATCGACGCCAACACAGGTCCGTACATGTAGCAACGGTTTCAAAAGTGGGCGGGGGGGGGGGGGGGGGTTCACAAAAAAGTCTGACAAGCAAAAATAAATAAACAAGATGTGTTTGTAAAACACTGATGGCAACTTATAGCGAAGGTTAAACTTTCTCAAATGCAAATCAAATATGTTGGTACCCAAAGTAAGATCTTGTCTCGAAGAATATACCTGTGAAATATGAAAGCCCTATATCTAGCAGCAACCATTGAAAAGATATGGAAAAGGTTAAAGTTTTTCAAAAGTGAGTCAAACAAAAGGTCATGGTCAAATGGTCGAAATTAATGGTGCTCAAGGAAAGGCCTCCTCACAAGAAATACACATATGAAGTATGAAAGCCCTAGCGCCAATTGTTTAAAAGTTATGGACAAGGTTAAAGTTTTCCACAAGAACATCAAACTCCAAGGTCGAAGTCAAAAGGTCAAAGTTGTTGGTATTCAAAGTAAGGTCTTGTCACAAGGATTACATATGTGAAGCATGAAAGCCCTAGCACCAACTGTTCAAAAGTCATGGCCAAGGTTAAAGTTTTCCAAAAGAAGGTCAAACTCCAAGGTCAAAGGGTCAAAGTTGTTGGTATACAAAGGAAGGTCTTGTCACAAGGATTACATATGTGAAGTATGAAAGCCCTAGCACCATCTGTTCAAACGTTATGGACAAGGTTAAAGTTTTCCACAAGAACATCAAACTCCAAGGTCAAGATCAAAGTGGTCAAAGTTGTTGGTATACAAAGGAAGGTCTTGTCACAAGGATTACATATGTGAAGTATGAAAGCCCTAGCACCATCTGTTCAAAAGTCATGGCCAAGGTTAAAGTTTTCCAAAAGAAGGTCAAACTCCAAGGTCAAGGTCAAAGTTGTTGGTATACAAAGGAAGGTCTTGTCACAAGGATTACATACTTGTATGTGAAGTATGAAAGCCCTAGCAACAACTGTTCAAAAGTTATGGCCAAGGTTAAAGTTTTCCAAAAGAAGGTCAAACTCCAAGGTCAAGATCAAAGGGTCAAGGATATTGGTATACAAAGGAAGGTATTGTCACAAGGATTACATATGTGAAGTATGAAAGCCTTAGCACCAGCTGTTCAAAGGTTATGGCCAAGGTTAAAGTTTTCCAAAAGAAGGTCAAACTCCAAGGTCAAGATCAAAGGGTCAAAGTTGGTATACAAAGGAAGGTCTTGTCACAAGGATTACATATGTGAAGTATGAAAGCCCCAGCACCAATTGTTCAAAAGTTATGGCCAAGGTTAAAGTTTTCCAAAAGAAGGTCAAACTCCAAGGTCAAGGTCAAAGGGTCAAAGTTGTTGGTATACAAAGGAAGGCCTTGTCACAAGGATTACATATGTGAAGTATGAAAATCCTAGCACCATCTGTTCAAAAGTTATGGCCAAGGTTAATGTTGGGTAAAATTTTGCAAAACTGGGTCAAACTCCAAGGTCAAGGTCAAAAGGTCAAACATGATGGTACCAAAAGAAAGATCTTGTTACAAGGAATACGCTTGTGAAATATGAAAGTCATAGCTCCAACCAATCAAAAGTTATGGGCAAAGTTACGATTACGGGGGCATAAAAAAAAACAAACAAACAAAACAAGACAAGAAGACCAGAGACATAAATAACATATAATGTTACTTATGTCTCTGGGAAGACTATACTAAATAGTTTTAAATTTACCTCTTCTTAACGGTTTGAAATTCCTGAGTAAATCGTCTTTAGAAAAAGTTATGTGATTTTTTTCCAAAGAAACTTCCCAAATTTCTAGTAAAAACTATTTTCTATATATTCCAATAAGAAAACGTCAAAATAGTACCAAATCATATGTACACGTAGATCTACAACACGTTTACAGTATTATTGCATTGAAACTACGTTGGCAAACTTGATAAAAAAAATTACAGACAATATGCTGCAAATTCTAATGAATACATAATATGGTAAATTTTCAGGATAGTATTAAGTTTTTGGACAAGATTTTTATGCTATAAACCAGCGACAGTTATAACTTAATACTGAGTCCGAAATTAATGTTCTGTTTTTCTTTTGTAAAAATTATGCAAAGGCAAGGCATTCTCTAATGAATAAGCTACTGTTATTGAATAACCTGTACGTTATAGATGTACATTTGATGCTATGGGTGGATGTGTCCTTTACTCATGTACAAAATGCTAAACTTTTCAAGACCCCCCCCCCCCCCCCCAAAAAAAAAAAACTCAATTTTTTACAATGAAAATTTATATTTCGTATATTTTAATAAAGAATTTATTTTTATGGCCCCGTATTCGAAAATTCGGGGCATATAGTTTTTGCTCTGTCTGTCTGTTTGTCCACAAAATCTTTAACCATGGCCATAATTGTTGATTGATTGGAGCTGTGGCTTTCATATTTCACATTTCATTCATTGTGACTAGACCTTTCTTTGGGTACCAACATATTTGACCTCTTGACCTTCGAGTTTGACCCACTTTTGCAAAATTTTACCAATCATATGTTTTTAGTGGTTAGGGCTAGGGCTTTCACATTTCACATATGTATTCTTTGTGACAAGACCAACAATTTTCACCATATGAACTTGATCTTGGAGTTTGACCTACTATTGAAAAACTTAAACCTTGACCTTGGCCATAAGTTTTGAACAGTTGGTGCTAGGGGTTTCATATTTCACATGTGTATTTCTTGTGACAAAAACCTTACCTTGGGTACCAATAGTTTTGACCTTTTGTCCTTGATCTTGGAGTTTGACCAACTTTTGAAAAAACGTTCACCTTGGATATAACTTTTGAATGGTTGTTGCTGGGATTTTCATATTTCATATGGGTATTCCTTGTGATAAGACCTTCCCTTGTGTACCATTTATTTTGACTTTTGAGTTTGACCTACTTTAGAAAACTATAACCTTGGCTATAACTTTTGAATCGTTGGTGCTAGGACAAACATTTTTCACATGTGTATTCTTTGTGATAAGACCTTCTCTTGGGCTCCATTTATTTTTACCTTTGACCCTGACCTTGGAGGTTGACCTACTTTAATTAGAAAAACTTGGTCATAACATTTCAACAGGTCTTGTTAGGGCTTTCGTATTTCACAGGTGTATTTCTTGTGACAAGACCTTTCTTTTGTTACCAACATTTTTGATCTCTTGACATTGACTTGTAGTTTGACTTGCATTTGAGAAACTTTAGTCTTCGCCATGAGCTGTCATACGGAGGCATCAGTGTTTCACAAACACATCTTGTTTTTTTTTTTAATGCTACTTTGTATTTGTAGTAGACCATATATTTACATGTATTTATACAAATGCAATTTTTAAACTTTTTTTTTTACAAAAATGGGGTTTTCAAGTTTGTTTACGTCTTTTTCTTTGTCAAAAAAATAAAAAATGTCCGAGTCTTACATGTGGACACCTCCCCCCCCCCCCCCCCTTGAAAAAAATCCAGGATCCGCCCCACGGGATGCAATAATTTTGCGCCAGGACGTATAGATAACTGTGGTACCGGGAATGGGGCTGTCCGAAGAGAGACGGAGAAGACCCCCCTCCACATTTTTTTAAGGGGTGCAAAATCTAACAGAAATTCTTGACAAGCAAAACAAAAAAGGTGCATCGTTTTTCAGGGGGCGGTTTTGTTAGGGGGAGCATTGACTTACATTCACGTAAGCAATTAGATGGTGATATATAAGATAAAATGTCAAAAATGTCCAATATTATATGACAATGCAACTTTAATTTTTTTTCACAGGTTTATTACAGCATTTAATAAAATTACCTCCTGTCTGTACCAACAAAATACGTTCTTTTTGGTCACACATGTTCGAAGAAATTCCCGGAATATGCTAAATTTTCCTGTTCCGGTTTTCTATTTTACTTTCCTATTGGTCTTTTCCTGTTGTTTTGAAAATGGTTTGTGAAAAATGTAAGTTTGACGTTTATTTAAAATTTGTTAATTTACATGCTTTAATTTTACTTTGGTTGGAGTTTTATGGAAGTACACAATGTAAACGTCACATTCACCTGGTCGAGACCGTGTTTTCCAACTTGTAATCAATTCAAGTCAAATGGCAATCCATAGATTGCTTTTAAGTTTTATACACAGTGAATTCATACATTGGAGCACATCCCATTGTCTGATAAATATTTATTTTAAATATTTTTAAGTTCCTTTGCTGTGGAACTCACGTGAGACTTATGTGGGATTTATTCTCTCCGTGGGACTTGTTTTAGCATCAGCGGATTCTTTCCCTCTTAACTGTAGGGTTAATCTCAGTGAGATTCGCCGAAACTTAAAATTTTGGAAAGACTTCTCTTCCGAATCTCATACCAATGACACACAAAGTGACTCGGGAAATCTTGCCTGGACTTTGACGGCTTGTTTCGATCAATACGGGCTGAAATGAATTCCCTGCCTGGTTCAACTTTTCACTTTGGACATCCTTTTAACTCCCTATCACTATAAAACTTTTGTTTCTTACCTTTTAAAGGTTTATATCCAACCAAAATTAAGTTCTTGATATTTTCATACCACTGACATGTTCGTTTAAACCTCTGACACTGAAGAGTTCCAGCAATAGTCTGCTTCAAATACTTATCTACTATGATTTCCTATAGAAATGAACCATAGCAAAAAGTATTTGAAGCAGACGATTGCTGGATATTTTCTTTATTTATATCCTGTTTATACTGTAATATACACATATATATTTATATATGTTAATTTCTTAGTAAACTTGTTAAATTATCTATTTTATTTATGCTATTCAATTTATTTTTTCCCCTTTATTTATTAATTTATTTATAGTTATTCATTCATTCCTTTATTTGTTTTAGTTGCTTATTTTATAAGGCAGAGTATATTTTGCATTTAAATATGTTTCCTTCTGTGTTTCCTTTTTTAAATTAATAAAAGAAAATATAAAAGTAATACTAAAGTCCCTTTTTATTTGTCTTAATAGGGAAAAACAAAAATAAAACTAAGTAACAAGAAATATTTGGTAAAAATGGAGCTCCAAATGTGCCAACTTCGAAAATAAATAGCAAAACATCTTGACATAGAATCTCAAATCGCCACATCGATAGTTTAATGTTTGAACTTTTATTTCCATGTATTTTGGTGCATGCACTTTTCCACTAAAGGTAGGCATGGGGCATTTGAAAATTACCTGTGTTATCCTCTGAAATTGGAGGATTAAGCTATCCCACGATGCAAACTGCAAAGCGATTTTCCTTACATGGTAAAAAATTTGGCCACCATATTGAAATTAGCTATCCTCCAAAAAATGGAGGCTGCCCTGACCTGTTAAAAGGACTCCAGATTTACCGAAAAATATTAGAATAGTCATCATCATGATTGTGTTAAACACACTGACTTTTACACTGAACACAATAATTTGATGTGTAAATTTTAGGGATGGCAAATTGTAATCAGTCAGAACAATGGTAATCGGTTACAAAATCTGTAATCGGTTAGTTGGAAGAAATAAATATTTGTGTAAATTTTAACACAATTTCCAGAAAATTCGATTAAGAAAATACAAATAAAAGTATTTGAATCGTTTTTCTGAAATCTTCAAATTTTCACCTATCTATTTAAACTGATTAGGAGATAATTAAGCTTCTCCGGATTGACTTCGTAGGGGTAATTGGTCAGTTTTCAAGATGTTAATTGCTGTGTAAATACCTTGTCATTACCCAACCTGTCTTGTGTTTCTTTATTCGTTGATGATTTTAATTAAATGATCCTTGAATGATCCTTGAGCACTGTGTACTGATAATAATTTGTATCTTACCTCTTCTTTCCTTTGCAGTTAAATATCAAAGAGTACTGTGTACTGATAATAATTTGTATCTTACCTCTTCTTTCCTTTGCAGTTAAATATCAAAGACGCTTTATTTACAATGTTTGTTTAATATACCGGTATACTTTGAAAGTATATATTAAACAAACATTGTAAATAAAGCGATAGTTCAGACTTAGTTTTGATTATGGTGACAATTTAGAATGAACTTGCGTAACATCTTTTCTTGTTTGTTTTAAATGTATCTGATGCTTCAGGCATGTTTCACGGGTTTCTTAAATCTTTTTCCTATCAAAATTGAAATGAAATACATAAAGGTATCTTGCTCTTGTTGAAAATATTATATATAGTATATATATATACACTGTATATTGATATAATTACAGGTCAGAAGAAGCTGGGGAAAGTTATCACTCCTGATCCATGGAAATCAGGTGCCAGAAACACAACAGGTAATGTCCATCTGTGACCAATCAAAATTATACTAAACTACTGTTAGTACTGTACTCAAAATTCAATAAATATTGGTTTAATTCCAAAGTGCATGAACAACAAAACAGTACTTACTGTAATTCTATGCATGGTTATTGGGAGATCATAACTTAGTCTTTGTCATACTCTCAGTGGATGTGGACTAGATATAGAAAAAGTCAAAAGTACATGTTTAACATTGTGTTTAAAAGCTGATTTAAATCATAAATATTAGAGTTACAATCAATTAAAGTAATGCAAGACTTGATCATTTCATTCCTGTACAATGTAAATGCTTTATCTGTTCTTTTTCTAACTATAGAAAGTGGAGGTAGAGTGGTTAATGAAAACAAAGCCCTGACATCAAAGAAAAACAGGTAATGCCCTTTACTGAGTTCCATAATAGAACAGGAATTATCAGTATTTAATATTATATATATATATATATATATATATATATATATATATATATATATATATATATATATATATATATATGTATGTATGTAAGACTCCAAAATCCGATGGTCACGCCAAAGTCTGATGGTCAGCGCCAAACCCTGATGGTTTGATGTCGATACGGACGCCAAGGTACGATGGTCATGCCGAAGTATGATGGCTCGTTTCCTATGAGACGCACTGCGCTAATGTGCGATGGTCTGATACGCCAAAATCCAATGGTGAGGAGAAACAATCAACGTCTATGACGTCACAATAGTCCAACGTCAATCCCTGATGTCGTTGTCCTGCATTCCAAAGCCATCAATTCAGTATTCATCCTCTCACACAATTTTACTGATTTTGCTTATTGTTTGCACCCACCAGAGATATTAGGGTTAGTCCTTGCACACCACTCAACTGATCAGGGTTAGTCCTTGCACATTATTGAACTGATTATGGGATAGCTTCGCACCAACCCGAGAGATTTAGGGTAGGCATCACACACTATTCGACTGATCCACCCATATATAACTATATCTAGGTTATAGTACTTATACACTTTTCGACCGATTAGGATTAGTCTCGCACCTATCTGAGAGGTTAGGGTTAGTCTTTGCATATTATATTGGCATGGTGCGGCATTGCTATTTGGTGCAGTAGTACTATGACGACACAAACGTTTATTTTTTTTTGCACCATTGGACTTTGGCATGTTAAACCATCAGGATTTGGCGCAGACCATCGGACTTTGGCGTGACCATCAGACTTTGGAGTCCCATCGCACTTTGGAGTCTTACATATATATACATCAGGGATGGGGTCAATTACAAAGGAAAGTAATTAATTAAATTACAATTACTTGCCCAAAACCTTCAATTAAATTACCATTACCATTACAAGGATTTTGAAATGTAATTGATTAAATTACAATTACTTTGCAAATGTAATTAATTAAATTACAAATTACATTAAGAAAAAATTTATAAAAATAAACAATGATAAATAGTCATGCACATTCATTTATATTCATATAGATTCAATTACTATTTTTTACATTAAGTAAACATTAATAAATGTGTAGATGCATGTTAATAAAATTTTAAAATATTGTGTCCCCTAACCTACATCTATCAGGTTTAAAGATTTTTCTGCCACAATGAAGATATTTTACACTGGGGCATTTGTGACAGGAATAAATGAATACTGACTAATAGCAAATTTCAGGGCTTAATTGACCCTTTTTGGTACAGGGTCCTGTACCCTTCTAATTGTGTATTTTTAATCGAAAAAGTGGCAAAATTGGGAAATGTTGTTGACTTATATTTATTTGTTGATTAAAGAGTTAGATAGTGGACTTGTTCCCCATATACACATGATATATATCTTTAACAATGATCAAAATTTCAAAACATATTATTTCTATATATAAACAATATCAAAAAATTGAATTTGGTCATAAGTTGGGAATTGTTACCTGCCAGGATTTTGGGGAAAAAAGAGCCAATTTTCAACTGGGACACGGTCCTTTTACAGAACCTGGATGCTGTTTTCCATTAATTCATGTGTCCGTTTTTTAGCTTTCTGATATATTTATGCAAAACAATGGATGCGTTTTGCCTTGTTTCCTGCCTTTTTCATCATCCTAAGCTATACATCTCAAAATACTATAGTATTTGACATTATGTGTTAAACTACTGTCTTCCCACAAATTTTTATTAAAATAGAAAAAATGATGTTATAACACCAAATGATATATTTTAAAAAAGATTTGTGGGAAGACATAGTCAATGTATGTGTATAAAACTACCAATAGGTAAAGTCAAAATGTGTGTAAAATCTCCTCAGTATGTACATAACCCTAGGGCACTAATTAGCACCTGTTAATCACTTCTTACACAAGCTGTAGGTATGGCAAACAAAGGATTAGAAGCCATTGGACTAGATATTTTAAGTGTCAATTCATAAACAACATAATTGAAATTATTAATTTTATTTAATAATATATTTATAAACAAGGAGATAAATAATATTAAAAAGTTTTGAAGAAAATGCATTTTAAAGAGGAAACAGCTATTCACTAAATAAAGAAAATATATATATTTTTTTAATATATTATAGAACATTTTGTACTAAAAATCAGTTAACCTCTCTTGAATAAAGTGTTTGGGATTTGAAAAAAGGGGAGGGGGCTATTTCTCATTTATTTAACACCAGTGTAATTGAATGTAATTGAAAAGTAATTGTGAATTACATGCTTTTCTCAAAAGTAATTAATTAAATTACAATTACATGTAATTGAAAATTGGGCCAATTACACATTACTTTCAATTACATCCAAATTTGTAATTAATTACTGTCAATTACCATTACACATTACCATTACCCCATCCCTGATATACATACAATGTATATATTTTCATTGTTTAACAGGTTTACTCCATACCAGACATTTGCAAAATGCAGGATCTGTAAGTCATCTGTCCATCAAGCTGGATCACATTACTGCCAAGGCAAGTGTTAAATCATTTCAATGTGTAGATTGTTTTGTAGAAATTGAAAGTGTCCATTAAAGAGATGCCATGATGGAAAAACAGGAAAATTGACAAAAGTAGAATTTTTGAAAGACACATGCAAATTTTATTTAATTCTTGAAAGTATTAGGTTTCAGAAAATTACAGGTTTCAGAACTTAAAAAATCTACTTTTGTGGAGAAAAGTACAAGTAAAAATAATTTTAGTTTGCCACAACACGAAAATATTGCTTCACTTCTTCCTCTTTAAGGTACGCATGCGCAGAAAAGTTGAAGTTACCATGGTGTCAATTCCATAGATATAAATGTCAGATGACCTAGGATTTTGATATAATCTTCAAAAAAGATGATCAGAACTTATTCCTCACTTTTGATTGCTCCAATTCATTGTTGTTTACAAGTTTCATGCTAAAAATAAAAGACTTGACATTGACAATAACAACCAAAGATAGAACTTTTCTTTCTCCGGCACTTACATTTTGCAGTCTTTTTTTGCTTTTACCATGCAGATGAGTTATCATAACTTCGCCCTATTCATATTTTTCATAAATCTTTAGTTTTATGATACAATTATCTTAAAAGAAACACATAATATTGACTCACTATGTAACTTTAAATATTCTTAGACATGTTGAACCCATATGTGAACATGCATTAATTTGATCAAATATTATGCAATTATGGCTTTCATTTTTGGTCTATGTGTGTTCTTTTGTATACATCTCAATGTATATTGTGTGTTCTTTTGTAAGATACAAAGGTTGAATTTTGAACCTCAGTGTAGATGCACAGTGTAATTATCACCTCTGTTTTACAAATTGATCACAGATAAGTCTGCATGCATTGATAATGTGTAGAAAATATTGGTCAGTATCTGTTCATTTCTTTTGCAGGATGTGCTTACAAGAAAGGTATGTATTGTTTATCTTTACATAAACTTTCAAAAGGTAGAAGAATCTTATTATGCAAATTAATATTGCCAATTAAAACAAATTGGTTTTAAATAGTGTTAGAAGCAATTACTAGAAGTAGATTGTCAAGGACCATTTTACCAGACTCTGAAGGTTTCTATGTACATAATAACTTTTCTTTTCTTTAGACCTTATTTTAACCTGATTTTTAGCTATACTTTTCAAAGGCCAGAAGAGTTTATGCAATGTTAAGGTGTTCGTTGTCCACCTGTCTGTTTGTAAACATTTTTTCAAAAGTTATTCCTGCAGTTTTGGTTGATTTCAATAAAATTCAGTACACAATTAGCCTACTTTATTAAAAGTAAACTATTCTTTGCAATGTGCTTTTTAGCTCACCTGAGCTGAAAGCTTAAGTGAGCTTTTCTGATCACCCGTTGTCCGTCGTCTGTCCATCTGTCTGTCCATCTGTCCGTCCGTCTGTAAACTTTTCACATTTTCAACTTCTTCTCAAGAACCACTGGGCCAATTTTAACCAAACTTGGTACAAAGCAACCTTGGGTAAAGGGGAGTTTAAAATGAAGGGCCAAGTCCCCTTCAAAGGGGAGATAATCAAGAAAATACAAAAATTGGGTGGGGTTATTAAAAAATCTTCTTCTCAAGAACCACTGGGCCAGAAAAGCTGAAACTTATGTGGAAGCATCCTGGGCTAGTGTAGATTATAAATTATTCAAATCATGTCCCCCGGGGGTAGGGTGGGGCAACAATAGGGAATCCAAGTTTTACATTGAAATATGTAGTAAAATCTTTAAAAATCTCCTTCTCAAGAACCACTTGGCCAGAAAAGCTGAAACTTATGTTAAAGCATTCTGGGGTAGTATAGATTCTGAATTGTTCAAATCATGACCCCCGAGGTTAGGGTGGGGCCACAAAAGGGAATCCAAGTTTTACATTGAAATATATAGTAAAAATCTTTAAAAATCTCCTTCTCAAGAACCACTGGGCCAGAAAAGCTGAAACTTATGTGGAAGCATTCTTGGGTAGTGCAGATTCTAAATTGTTCAAATCATGACCCCGGGAGTAGGGCAGGGCCACAATAGGGAATCCAAGTTTTACATTGAAATATGTAGTAAAAATCTTTAAAAATCTTCTTCTCAAGAACCACTGGGCCAGAAAAGCTGAAACTTATGTGGAAGCATTCTGGGGTAGTATAGATTCTAAATTGTTCAAATCATGACCCCCGAGGTTAGGGTGGGGCCACAAAAGGGAATCCAAGTTTTACATTGAAATATATAGTAAAAATCTTTAAAAATCTCCTTCTCAAGAACCACTGGGCCAGAAAAGCTGAAACTTATGTGGAAGCATTCTTGGGTAGTGCAGATTCTAAATTGTTCAAATCATGACCCCAGGAGTAGGGCAGGGCCACAATAGGGAATCCAAGTTTTACATTGAAATATGTAGTAAAAATCTTTAAAAATCTTCTTCTCAAGAACCACTGGGCCAGAAAAGCTGAAACTTATGTGGAAGCATTCTGGGGTAGTATAGATTCTAAATTGTTCAAATCATGACCCCCGAGGTTAGGGTGGGGCCACAAAAGGGAATCCAAGTTTTACATTGAAATATATAGTAAAAATCTTTAAAAATCTCCTTCTCAAGAACCACTGGGCCAGAAAAGCTGAAACTTATGTGGAAGCATTCTTGGGTAGTGCAGATTCTAAATTGTTCAAATCATGACCCCGGGAGTAGGACGGGGCCACAATAGGGAATCCAAGTTTTACATTGAAATATGTAGTAAAAATCTTTAAAAATCTTCTTCTCAAGAACCACTGGGCCAGAAAAGCTGAAACTTATGTGGAAGCATTCTGGGGTAGTGTAGATTCTAAATTGTTTAAATCACGACCCCCGGGGTAGGGTGGGGCCACAAAAGGGAATCCAAGTTTTACATTGAAATATGTAGTAAAAATCTTTAAAAATCTTCTTCTCAAGAACCACTTGGCCAGAAAAGCTGTAACTTATGTGGAAGCATTCTTGGGTAATGCGGATTCTAAATTGTTCAAATCATGACCCCCGGGGTAGGGCGGGGCCACAATAAGTACTAGAAGGGGGGGGGGGGGGGAAATCAGGTGAAAAACAGCAAGGCAAAAGTTACTCAGGTGAGTGTTGTGGCCCATGGGCCTCTTGTTGTCATTAGCATTTTTAAATTTTATAAGTGCTATTGCCATGGTTACTTAAAATTACAAAATGCTACCCTGATGACAGTTCTTGCTTTGCTTTCAATTAACTCGGTACACAAGTTGACTAATCTAAGATACATAATTCTGTGCATCAGTTTTTAGCTCACCTCTATGAAGTCAAAATGATCTTGAGCTATATACCCAGGGTTGGCATTGGTGTCAGCGTTAATGGAGTCAGGAGCAAGTCCATTCCCAAATATCAATAACCCCTTCCTGGATTAAACTTGCATGGATGATGCATCTATGGATGCACTCTACCAGACAAGCTTTGGATGCTGGATCTGACCTATATTTTCTAATTGAGTGACCAGATTTAAGATTTTGGAACAAGTCCATTTCCAAGTAACTTTAAGCCATGCCTGGACCAAACTTGCATGGATAATACATCTAGGAATGCACACTGCCAGACTTGCTTCAGATGCTGTATTTAAATACATTTTCCAGATGAGAGACCAGGTAAAAGTTTTTGGAGCAGGATCATTCCCAAGTAACTATAAGTCCTATGGGGACAAAACTTGCATGCATGTTGCATCTAGGGATGCACACTACCAGACATGACTGATGTTGTATTTGACCTACATTTTCCAGATGCATACCTGATTTAAAGTTTTTGTAGGAGATACATTTCCAAATAACTATAAGCTCTAAGGGAACCAACTTGCATGAATGGATGCAAATTACCAAACATGCTTTGGATGCTCTGGATGTCCATATATGGATGCACATCTTTGAAAAAAAATATTTTAAAAACTTATTTTGAAAAAATAGCAGGGTCACACTTAATCGGATTCATTTGAAATCATGCCAAAGTTGTGTAGATTTTTTGGGGTGGGGGATGGGGGAGGGGGGGGTGGGGTGGAGGTTCAAATCCCAAGGATGTATTGATTCAATTCAAGTATGTTATGTCATGGCTAGGGTGGAGCCACACTCCTTTGAATGAAGTTGGAAAAGCCCATGAGCCTCTTGTTCTTCGTTCAGTTTGACATGACTTTCTACTCCTCAAAAAAGTTATATATTAATTGCTGAAATCTACATGTTCATACAGTAGAGATTCTGTGATTCCATTGTGATTGATATTTCAGGTATATGTGCCATGTGTGGGAAGAAGATAATAGAGACCAAGAACTACAGACAGACCTCAGTCTGAGAGAATAGAACAGTGTGAACAGTGTTGTGTCAAATCTTCAAATGAAGGACAGAGAAGTTTTAGAAATCTTAAACATAATGATATTGAACACAGTGATATTGTTGTGTTTATTTAAATTCATAATGATTTTAAAGATGGGGTATGTAATTGTGAGCTTTTTGTGAGTAAATATATATTTTAATTGTAATTCTTTTGATGAGAATTTCACCAATATTTAAAGTATCTAAATGCAGTGGTTATAGCTGCAGGATCTTTTAGGTTTTGACAAAGACATACATTTGTACCATATGGTTTAAGGGACACCTCTTACATGATATACTTTCAAAAGAGTGGTGGATTCCGATTTAAAATTGTTCACAGTTGAACTGTTTATGGTACATTAAACAACTATGTGTATATAGAAAGAAACTTATCTATTCAATTAAATTTTTTAAACTTGTTTGTAATAAAGAATTTAAACATAATGTTTTGTTTTGTCTTGTCATCAGTCTTTTTACACAGTGGGTTACTATATTCATCAGCAAACCATTTCATTAGAATTTTGCATAATTTTTCCCCCCAAATGATAAGTTCAAATGATACCTTATTGTACAAAAAAAAAAAAACAAAAACAAAAAACAAGACCATAAACAAGGAGTGAGCTATGTACAGGAATATCTTTGTCATCAAGGAGATTGAAATTGGTTTCTGTCATGAATTAAAAACCTATGCTATTTTTAATTTTTACATATACATACATGTATATTGTATACTTGTATGTTTTGTTTAATCGCTTAATGTAAAGAAATTCAGTATTAACAAATGCTAAATCAACATCCAAAAATGATTCAATTATTTCAATTTGTTTGTATTGAATGAAATATCCATATTTTTGTTGAATTTGGAAAATACATATAAAAGGAATGAAAAGACTGTCATTCTTGGCTTTGGAAAGTTTATGTGCAATCGTCAAGCAACATCTAGCAGTATTGTATCATGATGCCCAAAGGGTATGATCATCAACTTGCTCAACCACGTGCTTTAAAGTTTTCAATTAGAAATAGAGCGTAAAAGTTTTTTTGTTTTGCACAAATTTTGATCAATTTAAATTTTTGTAAGGTATGATTTTAGTAGCCATCCAAATTATACTGTATTGTACTGGGTTTTGGTCAGTTTACAAAAAAGCACAAACTTCCTTGGAAGTCTAATAAATTCTCAATCTGATTAAAATCAGATCTTTGTTACACTCCGAAGTTCTGATAGTCGCTTTGTACAGCGACTATCAGAATTTCGGAGCATAACAAAGATCTGATTTTAATCAGATTGAATAAATTCTAGAAGTCTAATTTGGGTACAGCTAGTAAATTTATTCCTTATAACTTAGGTAGCTATTAAATCTATTCCTTATAAATTAATTTAATATCATTAAGTGTAAAAAGAAAAAAGTCTTTTCTTCAAAAATGCCTTCAAATTGTACAAATTTAAAATGTATTATTATTGACATAAGTCAAACAGCGGCAACAAAGGTTACAGATGTAAATGAATTTTTCTATCAAACCAAATAACATGTTACAAGAATAATTTAAAAATTATTAAATCATGATTGGAAATTTACTATTATGCAATTCACACATACCCTTCTCTTCTTAAAGCCCAAAATTCAGCCCCCCCCCCCCCCATGCAAAATGGCATTTAGAAGTTAAGTTTTTTTTTCTTTTAAATTTGCATATTTTGATGTGTGTTAGAAAAATAGAGGTTTGAGTCCTGGTATCCCCACAAAGTTAAAAGATACCAGGGATTTAATTAAAAGCAAAAGATTAATTCTATATTTTTTCCAAGTTAGAACAAATTTTAAAAAAATGAGATTGAACTTAAACTCTCTTTTTTTTTCTATATTGTACCCCCCCCCCCCAAAAAAAAAACAACAAAAAACAAAACAAAATTATACGAATGAGTTAACGAATGACCTTCAACAAGAGTATGAGTACGCATGCGTAATCGCTAAAACCCTAAAGCGCGGAAGTTCAAGTTGTTTCAAAACAATCGAGATTTTCGTGCACGATATTAAAAAAGTATGACGACTCGACGTAAGACACGACAAAGTGCGCTGAAAACGGCGAAAACAGGTTATTAAAAAAACTCAATTCTTTAAAGATTTAAATGCTAAAGATATGACAAAGAAGATTTATTGTTTTCTGCATTTCAATATCGCGTTTCCCTAGTTATATCGAAACATGTCATAAGTCGGGGGCATTCTGGTTGTTGAAAAGCCCATTAAAAGTGTATTCAATATTATTTTCAAATTTATGTCATTTGTTAGATATGTATAGCCGTGGTCCTTTTTTGTTTTTTCAGATGAATCCTCATCCAGTGATTCAGAATATTCCAAGACGCTAAAAATCATTACAAAGTTGTCACAGAAATACTTGGTAAGTGATCAGTACAACTATTTTATAATCAGCCCTTCTTATGTCATTTTTACTTCATCTCAAGTACCACAGAGCCACTTTCATGTGAAAGCCAATTTGATGATGGCGATTCAAGCTTGTTGGAATGAAAGGCTATCTATATGTCTCTTTCCAGGAAAGTTTTCATATGAACATAAGGTAGGGTTTTGTAAAAGAAAAAAGTAGCTTTCAATAACATGAGGCCAGAAATGACAGAGCATGTGAATGCTCCATTATACAGGTTATGTACACACCACCAAATGCAATCTCTCACCAGAGGGTGTATTATGCTACGCTACAATACCTCTGTCAATGTCTAAATGTCAAGATTCTTGGCAAAACTTACTTTGACCTATTGCATCATAAGTTAAAAATCTAAAAGTTATATATTTTAGCTTAAAATTTTAAAGTTAAGTTTATTTATGAAAATTAGAAAAAGATGTATCTATATCACCGTATCTTACAACTACAAGGGATTATTTTGCATCACTAATGTAGACAGATATGACTCAGAGAACGTGGAAAATATCAACATGGTTTAGTTGTTAAAGACAAACAACTTGTAGCATTGAAACATAAACAAAAAGTAATACGCTTTTTAGGTCACCTGAGTCACTCAGGTGACCTTTTGCTATCTGTTTTCGTCCATCATCGTGCGGGCTGCGTCATGCGGGTGAGCATCATGTTTAAACTTGTCACATTTTTGACTTCTTCTCAAGAACCACTGGGCCAATTTCCACCAAACATGCCACAAAGTATCCTTGTGTAAAGGTGATTCAAATTTGTTCAAATGAAGGGCCACACCTTCTTTCAAAAGGAGATGATTAAGAATTAGTGAAAAATTAATGGTATCTTTTAAAAATCTTTTAAGAATTTTCTTCACAAGAACCACTGGACCAGGTAAGATGAAACTTATATGGAGACATCTAGGAGTGAAACAGTTCACCGTGGTATCAAATCACTGCGGTATTTTTTCTCGGTTTGATACACGGTGCAAAATCTCTAATTTTCGGTTCGGTTCATTTTACGGTCGGGATCGTTATTCAGTCGGGTTTGGCATAAGGTAAAACATGTTACTCAGTATAAATAAGTATAGAAAACGTAAATTTTTGATGACGGATAGTTTGTAAAATAATTTTTGACAGTCAAAGAATTCTAATCAATTTCTTCTAGTCAATTTGCAAATAAAAATTTGTAAATTAAGTGACTAGATTAAGTAAAAGAAAGCATAAAACAAGGTTGAATTTGTTTCCTTCTATCAAAATGTATCATATTGAAAATAACCGTATCGAGACAAAATTATACAATACGTATTGAACTGTGAAGGAGGTGTATCGTTTCACCCCTAGAGACATCCTCTGGTAGTGTGGACTCAAGCTTGTTAAAATCATAAACCCCAGGGGTAGGTGGGGCCACAATGGACGATCAAAGTTTTACATAGAAATACGTAGAAAAAATCTTTAAAAATCTTCTTCTCCAGAACCACTGGGCCAAGAAAGATGAAACTTATGTGGAAACATCCTCTGGTAGTGTAGATTCAAATTTGCTCAAATCATGACCCCCAGGGGTAGGGTGGGCCCACAATGGACAATCAAAGTTTTACATGGGAATACATTGAAAAAATCTTCTTCTCCAGAACCACTGGGCCAAGAAAGATGAAACTTATGTGGAAACATCCTCTGGTAGTGTAGATTCAAGTTTGTTAAAATCATGATCCCCAGGGGTAGGGTGGGGCCACAATGGACAATAAAAGTTTTGTTTGGAATACATAGGAAAAATCTTGAAAAAATTCTTTTCTCAAGAACAGCAAAGCCATGATTAGTTATATTTACTTGGAAATATCCTCAGGGAGTATAGATTCAAGTTTGTTCAAATCATGACTCTGGGGATAGGGCTGCAATGGACAATGAAAGATTTACAAAAGCTTCTTCTATCAGTTTATTTTATACTCTATGGATCCTCTGTGGATTGTTGTTTTATACTCAGGGGACCGTTAAGGCCCCTGGGCCTCTTGTTAATCATCCTGTGATAAAAGCCACCTGTCTCCGATTTCTGTACTACTTTTTAGACGTTGACAGAGCAGGGGCTGACAAATCCCATTGCCGGACGCCCATGACTAGTGAATTTTGGGAATGGGCAAGTGAATTTTTATTAACCACTTGCCCGAGGGCAAGTGACTTTTTCAAGAAAAAAAATAATAAGTCTTAATATTAAGTGGAAATGGGCACTTGTAATAATCTTTTTTTTTTCTTCCTAATTTCATAAGTTAAGGTGGGGCAAGTAAAAATTCAGATAGGGCAAGTGAATTTTGACCATGTACTTGCCCATGGGCAAGTACTTGAAAAATTTATTTCTCAGCCCCTGACAGAGATATTAATGGAGTGTAGCGAGAACAATAACTCGGGTAGAGATTGCACCAAATGGTGATTTAACCCTCATTTGGTGGTCAATCACCCATATCAGAGTCGGTATTTACTGACTAACTGGTGGTCTTTTTTATTCAGATCCAATTTTTATTTTAAATTAAGCAAAGGTGCATTGGCATAGGCATCAGGGAATTTTAGTAAACATATTCCTCGCACAATTAATAAAGTTTTGTCAATTTTCCATGTGTAATTCCTGTGGAACCTCGTATAAATGATACCTAAAACTGTCCGTGACAGCCAAACTTCTTGCTAAATCAATCCCAAAAATATTTGTTGTGTCTAGTTGGATAAAGATTCTATTTAGACCAGTGGTTTTACTCTTGAGGTGTTAACTTTCAATCGCTCTTTGGATCTTCATCTATATAAATCTCCATTAAATCCCGTTAAACACAAGCTCCTCATACCTTATTGGTATGGTGGGCACTTATTGCTGTAAATATTCACTATATAACTATAAAAGGTGTCAAAATAAGTGTGTAGTTGTAGATTAAAAAACAGAAAATACGTCAAAATTATCTTTCTATGCAAGCATCATTTCTCATGTAGTGTAAGTTCAAGTACATGTAATTCTAATGTTGGAAAGTTCTTCATAGAAATGTGTAAGAAAAATAACAATCTTTCATTTAAGAACTTCAAGATTGCAGATTGTCAAACTAACCAGATATATGTAAACATACTTCTACTATATTGAATCAAAAGATCAGTGCACTTAAGCTATGAGAGTTGGGCCCTGGTGCTCCCACTTAAACGGTATATAAGAATTGTTTTTATTTTCAAATATCTCAAGAATACAGGACCTACTAATGTTCAGATTTATTTGCAGTAATCTGTTCAGGCATGGTCTTCTTGTATAAAATTAGCTGAAGGCCTAGATAAATAAATAGTGTGTTTCTGGTTCCCCGACTGACCCTAAAATTAGTAGCCGATTCTGAAAAAATTATCCACCTATATCTTTCCGGAAGTAAATAATTCCATTTTCACTGGTAGAAATCTTAATCTCGATTGCTTCGGTGTTTGAGAAAATTCATATCCTATGCACATTAAACAGAAATGCCATTAGTAAGCTGCCCTTTTGGGAAAAAGAAATGAACTCTTTGTTTTTCTCATTTTGTTTATTGTCAAAGTTGAATTTTAACTAATTAAATGTTAAAATAAAATAAAATGTTTTCCCTACCTACCTACCCTATTTTTTTCTCGGGTTGGAATAGGAATTCTGAAACACACTATTTATTTATCTTGGCCTAATCATAGGCTTGTGAGGATGGGGTTGAACATTTTTCAATAATCACATGGAAATGGTGAAGTATTAAAGTGCATTCATTTTTTGGTTTACAGGGCACAACAGACTCAAAGAAGAAATGTACCATCTTAAGAAGTAAGCATGTAAGTATCATGTGGTGAATTATTACTAAAAACAACCAAGAAAATACTTAGTTAAAATTTCACATTAATAATTTTGCTTACCTATGTGTTATGAAAAATTTGTATGCATGTACATGATTTATAATTATTTGTAAAAATAAGCTGTTGTATCCATCCATTACTCAGTATGACAAAATTGAGTACGCAACTTTTTAGCTCACCTGAGCCAAAGGCTCAAGTGAGCTTTTCTTCTAATCGAAATTTGTTTGTTGTCTATTGGCATGTCATAAACTTTTCTTATTTTCACCTTCTTCAGAACCACAAGGCCAATTTTAACCAAACTTGGCACAGAGTGTCTTTGGGTGAAGGAGATTCAAGTTTGTTCTAATGAAGGACCACACTCTCTTCTAAGGGGATATAATTCAGAAATAGTGAAAAATGGGTGGGGTCATTAAAAAATCTTCTCAAAAACTGGGCAAGAAAAGATGAAACTTATGTGAGCTTCCTGAGATAGTGTAGATTCAAGTTAGTGTAGATTCAAGTTTGTTAAAATCATGACCCCTACTGGTCACGGTAGCCTAGTGGTAGGGCACTCGCTTCATGATCAGGAGGCTCGGGTTCGATTCTCGGTCATCGCGCCACGTCAAACTTAAGAAGTTCACATAGGTAGTGACTGTTTCTTTGCCAAGCACCCGGCACTAGAAGTTAAAGTCACAGGTCTTTGGGATGAGACCTTAAAAACCGAGGTCCCGTGTCACGGTAGGCATTGGCACGATAAAGAACCCTCACTGTTCAAAGGCTCTGAGTATTGGTCTAAATTTGAAGCCCTTCACCGGCATACAGTGACGTCTCTATATGAGTGAAAAATATCGAATGGGACGTTAAACAACATACAATCAATCAAATCATGACCCCTGGGGGTAGGGTGGGGCCACTATGGGCAATCAAAGTTTTACTTAGGAATAATCTTTTAAAATCCATTTCTCAAGAATAGCAAAGCCATAAGTCATATTTATATGGAAGCATCCTCTGTTATTGTAGATTCATGTTTGTTCAAATCATGACCCCTGGGAGTAGGGTGTAGCCACTATGGGCAATCAAAATTTTATGTGGGAATACATAGGAAAAATCTTTTTAAACTTCTTTATGATTTGAAATAACTTTAGCAAATGTTAATCACCTCTCAATCCCATCTTATTCTAAAGTTATTGTAATGAAAATTAAAAAAAAAAAAATTACCGTAGGTGTTATGTTTTTCTTAATTTTGGGCAACCAAGTTTTGAGTTCACTTCCTCAAAGGGCAAGCATCTTTGCTAGCCAAGTGTTTCTGATCTGCTACACTCCTCACAAACCCTTGACATATACAGTGATATAGTGCTATCAAAAGTCCAGATTGTTTATAGTATGTGATCTGAAATCTTACCTATATTGCATCAGTGACAGTAATAAAGAGCATTTGTAAAAATTGAAGTTTTAAAAGAATATTTAACAAGCAGTTATCAAGCAATGTTTATTTGTTAGTTTGGGTGCAAGTCTATTTCTGTAATAAAGATTCAAGATTAAATTATTAAACTAAAATTTGGATGATGTCATAACTATTTATAAAATGGCATGTCATCTTAGGGATCATTGTTTTTCATTCCCAAGACTATAGAGTCAAGAAAAATCCTGAACAGAGATATTGTCATTTACTATAGCTTTGCAATACATTAACCGATTGGTAGGAGGATATCAAAAAACTCCAATCGCATCTTGAGAGAGAAAAATCCCCACTTTTGACAGCATGATAGGTGAAGGGTTTGTGAAGAGTGTAGCAGATCAGAGACACTTAGCTAGCGAGATGAAGGGCAAGTGGATCTGAAAGTTAATATCTATATCTGTGCGAATTTTATTTCCCAGAGAGCTTCAGTTTTCCAGCTTAAAAGCAACAGGTCACTTGAACTAAAAATAAGTTCTTCAAATGCAGGTTCAACTTTTCTCTTTCACTATTATAAGTTCAAAACAGTTATTACTGGTTTATGTACTTTAAACTGCTTCATAATCAAATCTGCATACTGCCTATACAGTTCATTTAATGGCATTGAAATATTGGTATTGCTGTAATTTTCAGAGTCCAGACCAAGCTTATGAGGGAGATGAGGAGAATACTACTCCTTGTGGATCAGACTCCTCAAGCAATGCCTCCTCCAAGAGTAAGAGTAGTTTGTACGACTTTGATGAAGAGGACCCAGAACCAGTAAAATCCCCCCTTAAAAAACCCAAAGCCAAAAAGAAAAAGTCAACTACTACAAAGACATCTATACCTTTCTCTGGAGAAAAATCCAAATCAGCAAAAATAAAGGGCTCACAACCAATTACCAAAAAAACAACCGATCACAAAGCTATGAGTAACAATTCAAAGCACAAGAAAATTCCATTAACACAAGTTACGCCTATGGATGTATCCCCAATACCACAGTCAAACAGTATTGAGAGTCCCTTAAGTACAAGGTCAGGTCTAAAAGGAAAAAATGTATCCTTTTCTCCCAATGTTTCTGAGATTATTCCAGCAAAATTCTCTCCAGTTGTGACTCTACAAAAAATAAATGTTGACAATGTTGACAGTTCTCAGAGGCAGCTTAGAAAGAGAAAGTGTGATACACCAGTTGGAACAATTATCAAATCTCCCAAAGTGAGAAGGGCTAATTCTGGTAAAAAAGCTAACATTGAGAAGAAAGAAAATTCAAGGGACAGTGGGATGTTTCTCTCACCAGAAGTTGTTGCAGAGAAAGACTTTAAAGCCCAGGCTGTGTCCACCCCATTTAACTCTTCCAGTATCCCTCTGAAGTCTTCTCTCAATGCTTACCGTGACCCAGCCCTCCTTAATGTGTCTCCGGTGAAGAAGACTTCTAGTCCCCCCATCACTCCACTGTCAGACTATGCCTCCATGGACTCCATTACACACAAACTGACATTTGATGACAGCATTACAGATGATAAAAGCCAATCAAAGAACATAGAACTGTTTACAACAGGGGATGGTAAGAACTTTTCATGCCATGAATATATCGTTTTTGAAAGGGGACAGAAAGAGAAAAAAATTTCAAAGCCAAATAAAGTTATGTTTCAAAAAAAGTAGGGAGCTTTCCTTTGACCTTCATTACTCTTAAATTTGTGGTTTAGCTCAGTTTCAAAGAAAATATTCAAAATATTTTTATCAAACTTCATATGCTGATACTGATTAGAGCTATTATTGCAATACTAATGAACCTTTGGTGGGGCATTCATGTCCTATAGACATATTTCTAGTTTCTTTATGATTGCTAAAAGTTAACATTTGCAATGTAGATCTTTGTTTGTTCAGGCTTCCCTTTGCTAGCTTGCCCTTTTAAAATAAATGTAAAAAAAAAATATAAATTATGAAAGTTTATTTGATTTAAAGGAAGCAGTGCAGTAAAGGGAAATATGATTCTGTTGAAATACAAAGATTATAATAAATCTGTTGTGAGGTATAGTTATAAAGTATATAAAATTGAATTCTTTTCTTTTTTAAGAAATGGTTGTCAACAAAAGCTTTCAAAGCACATACAAACCTTCCAAGAGGAAACATGTGCAGAAGAAAATCACCAAAGCAGTATGTATCACTAATTCTGATTAGATTTAGGAAACACATTAATAAGTGACACGAAGTCTAAGTGAGATTTTAATAAAAGTGAGAAGTTTTAAATCTGCTTTACATTTTTGACTGTTGCTATTCACTAATGCATATGCATGCAGAAGTACAAGGCAATGCACACCTCAACTTTTTCTGCTTTTGTTTTAAGCTCATTTCCTTAAATCTATAATTTAAAAGACACAGTTTGGTTAGAGCATTTCAAATGTGCATGCCCTCAAACCTTGATCTCACATTTATTGATTTTGTAATGCAAATGTAATGAAAGTGGAGCATTTACTGCGGATTAATTTAATTATTTGGTGAGCATTCAAAATTTTACTGTTTTTGCAGATGTAATTTTGTGGATAATTCATATACATAATACTGTATATGCAGAAGAAGATTCAGTAAACTGATACATTAACAGATATATCATTTTTCTGCATAAAAATGACCCACGGAATACACTATCATTGATCCTCTACAAATAATGATTATTCCACAATATGTCTCCTGGACAATTTATTTAGAGGAATAAGATTGCTTTTATAGATTTTTTTTACTTTGAATATTTCAGAATGACAAAATGGAGGAATGGATGGAGAAAATGAATTCCGAATTCTCAGAAATTGAAGGATTTGAGCTTAGCATTGAAGATAATGCATAAGAGTTGATTGCCTAGAAGAGTAGAAGACATGATTATTGAAGTTTTTTTCATAATATTATACATGCAAAGAAAAGTAATACTTAAAAAAATTTCCACCTCATTTTTTAAAGAAAAGTTTTTTATGTTTTACCAACATCTCCTTAAAGATGTCTTTAGCCTCAGTTTGGTACCATATTCTACCATCTATCCATCCAGTGCCCCTTTTGATGATTTCATGTTCTCAATTATATTGCACTTTTTTTGAAGGGGGGGGGGGGGGGGGGGGTTGAGACCAGAAAAGTTTATGCATTGTAAGGTGTATGTTGTCCGTTTCTAAACAATTTTTCAAAATGCCTCTCCTCCAACAGTTTTGGTCCAATTTCAATAAGACTTGGTACTGTAGACTATAATTTTTCCATGGTTACTAAAAATAGAAATTCCTGAGAAATTCTTTTAAAATGCTACTCCTTGTACAGTTTTGATCTAATTTCAATAAGACTTAGTACACAAGTAGACTACACTCAGAAAAGTAAGAAACATTTATCATTTTTTGATTTTGATAAATGATGTTGCCATGGTTACTAAAAATAGAAATTTTTGAAATTCTTTCAAAATGCTACTCTTTCATCAGTTTTGGTCCGATATCAATAAGACATGGTACACAAGTAGACTATACTAAGATACATCTTTCTTTATTGTTAGTACACACCAATAGAGCTACGGTCTTGTCAGAGACTTGTGGTTCAGTTAAGTTTGAGTGAAAAAAAAAAATCTGCCTTCCTGTTTTATGGTAGCATATTGCTTTAACATTATTGGCTTTTACTAAGAAGGAAGTGGTGTTTTAGCTTTTAAATCATGTGTAATTACCAAAACAATTATTGCTTACTGTTACTGTATTGAGAAAAAAAATCATGTGCATAATTATTTGTGGTTGTACATATGGAATAATGTATTGTTGTGTAGACTTTATTTGCTTTTTCTTTCTTTTCTTTTTTTTTTTTTTGGTGTAGGAGTTTCATTAATTATCGTGATTATGTGTCTAAAAGTGTTTATTTACCATGTAATGAAACTAAGTTTTGCATATGAATACTACATAACTCTTACACTGTCAAGAGTGTGTTTTACACATTTACCTGTATATATCAGAGCAATCAGCAATAATTGTAAGGAATACCAAAGACCCAATATTTAAAATGAAATTTCCACCACTTGTAATGTTTCACACAATTTTGAATTTACTCTCAAGTGTTATTGTGATCAAAATTTTGCTTGGAGGAATCTATATTCATAAGGTGCTTGTTTGATTATTCCATATTGATTTGTCTGGTGTTATCAAATGCAGAATAAATATCAATTTAACATGCTCTCTTCTGAGTTCTCCATTGCTTCAAAAGTCAGTTGTTAATTAAGTAAATGACTGTTGATCTTCTGTAGTGTTATAGTTTAGTGCTGGGTATTGCAACAAATCACGATATATTGCAATATTAAATGTGGTATTGCAATATATCACAATAATAAATTCATATTCAGTTTTGCTGTCTTTTCCTCATATGAAAACATATGAGGGGTTATCAAAAAGTTCGCGAACTAATTGAATTACTTCCTTAAAAGAATTAAAATGAGGTTTCAGTGTTCACTATCTTTTAAAGTAGTCCTCTCCAATTTTAATGCACATCTGCCATTGTTCTGCCCATGCACAAATCATGTGATCCAGGTGGTCACATGACATGCTTCATAGAGGTCTGTTCACAGAAGCTAAGAGATTTTTCCGAGTCTTATATTTCTTACCATGCAAGTAATTTTTTATTAAAAAAACAGATCAACTGTCAGAAATGGCCAAATCTCTGCAATAGGATGGGTGGATAAGGATATCCCTTCCCGGAATTAGCATGGTGACCATCACAACCGGAGTCCTCTGTCTCGGGAGCGTCGTTTATCCAATGTGGAAAAAGTATGGGTGCCTTCTTTTTCTTCATATCTCATGTTTAAAGTCTAAAGTAAACGATATTTTAGGGATTTAATAATTATATTATTGTTCAGATATTCAACTATTTTTCTAATTGTAACTTGGCGATCTTTCAAAACAAATTGCTCAACTAAGGATACATCTTTTTACTGGCTTGCTTTTGCTGAGTAACAGAACAAACATCATTTTTAGCTCACCTGAGCTGAAAGCTCAAGTGAGCTTTTCTGATCACATTTTGTCCGTAGTCCATCCGTCTGTAATTTTTTCACATTTTCGACTTCTTCTCCAGAATCACTGGGCCAATTTCAACCAAACTTGCCACAAAGCATCCTTGGGTGAAGGGGGTTCAAGTTTGTTCAAATGAAGGGCCACACCCTCTTCCAAGGGGAGATAATTAAGAATTGGTGAAAATTTGGTGTCTTCTTTTAAAAAGCTTCTCAAGAACCGTTGGGCCAGAAAAGTTGAAACTTATGGGAAATCTTCATTACATAGTGTAGATTCAAATATTTTCAAATCATGACCCCTGGGGGTAGGGTGGGGCCACAATGGGGGATAAAAGTTTTACATAGGAATATATAGGAAAATTCTTTAAAAATCTTCTCAAGAACAACAAAGCCACAATTAGTCATATTGATGTGGAATCATCCTCAGGTAGTGTAGAATCAAGTTTGTTCAAATCATGATCCCTGGGGTTAGGGTGGGGCCACAATGAGGGGTCTAAGATTTACATAGGAATACATAGGAAAATTCTTTAAAAATCTTCTCAAGAACAACAAAGCCACAAATAGTCATATCGATATGAAATCATCCTCGGGTAGTGTAGATTCAAGTTTGTTCAAATCATGACCCCTGGGGGTAGGGTGGGGCCACAATGGGGGATCAAGGTTTTACATAGGAATATATCGGAAAATTCTTTAAAAATCTTCTTCTCAAGAACAACAAAGCCACAATTAGTCATATTGATATGGAATCATCCTCGGGTAGTGTATATTCAAGTTTGTTCAAATCATGACCCCTGGGGGTAGGGTGGGTCCACAATGGGGGATCAAAGTTTTACATAGGAATATATAGGAAAAATCTTTTCAAGAACAGGAAAGCCATGATAAGTCATTTTGATATTGAAGCATCCCCAAGTATTGTAGATTTAAGTTTGTTCAAGGCATCCTCCAGTAGTAGGGTGGGGCCATAATCAGGTATCAAAGTTTAACAAAAGAATATATATAAGAAATATCTTAAAAAATCTTCTTCTCAAGAACAACAAATCCATAATTAGCCATATTGATATGGAAGCATCCTTAGGTAGTGTAGATTCAAGTTCAAATCATGACCCCCCACCCCCCACCCCCAGGGTAGGATGGCAGATATCTTTAAAATTCCGTTTCAAGAACAGCAAAACCATGATTGATTATAGAAGCATCCTCAGAAAGTTTAGATTCAATTTCATTCAAAACATGGCAACTGGGGATAGGTTATGCTTCGAACAGTCGATCAATTAGCTTTACATATGAATATATAGAAGAAGAAACCTGCTGACAAAGAACAGCAGGGCCATATTGACTCAGGTGAGCGTTGTGGCCCATGGGCCTCTTCTTAACCATCTCCCTGCCTTCACTAAAACAATCAATCCAATTAATGATTAAACTTCTGGTAAGTCTTTTGTCTTCATAAACCTTGTACAAAATATATTCTACTGCAAATGAATTTCCGAGATGTACGTTAAACTTTACAGCCGTTCGTTCCTCGAGTACGACTGAGTCAACTATTTTTTGTCACAAGTGACCTACTGATGTCATTTTCACATTGTGACGTCACAAACACGGAGCAAAACATAAGATCTGCTATTTATAGAACATGTGTATGACTATATGTGTGTCAAATTTCATTCTGATCTGAATCGTGGTTTTGTAAATATAGAGATAGTTCGCAAACTTTTTGATCACCATTGTGTTCTCAAGTTGGTATCAACATTGTCTGGCTAGTGGTGCTGGTGCATGTGTCTAGCTGAGTTTGTTGGGCCAATTTTAGCTCTACTGGTCAGAGACCAGAAGAACTTGTGAACTTGTTCACTCCTGACTGCTGTAAAATTTAAAATTAAAATCATAGAACACAAAAATTCATAAAGTGTTGGCAACATCAACTGGTGATGAAATTGTGCAATATTTATAGTCCAATACTTCATAATTAAAACAGATGGAAGTATTTAAAATTCACATTTTATCTGGAATTATTCCCTATTTATGCCAAAAAAACTAGTTTAAATGTATATTTTGAAGATAAAATATATTTTATAGCATATTTTCCTTTAGAGGACAAGCACAGTAACCAACCAGAAAAATTCTACTCATCATTTTTTCTTTATTTTTATTCTTATTGGATGATTTATAATTCTTACATATTTGTTGCACTCCTGACCAAACGCATTGGGGCCTTTAAAGTAGAATTGTGAAGTGAAAACTACATAAGAACTTGTTCTGTTGTTTCAGTGAAGAGTTGAGGAGGAATTACTTGAATTTTAGGACAATTTTTTTGTGTGTTTATTTTAACAGTCATTAAAAAATCACAAAAAGGATAAAAACACATCTGAATTGATAAAATTGAAAAAGGAAGGATATTAATAATAAAACTGTCCATAATTTAGTATTACATACTTCTAAGCATGAATAGGAGTGTTTTCGTCACACAACTTGAACCTTTAAAAAAAATGTGTTGCACTCCTGACCATGGAAAAATAGATCAGAAGCACAGACAGATCCTGTAATTGATAAATCTGTTTGGTAAAAATGTTCTTTGAGTCTTTATTTTCCAATATAAAAATCAGAAAATCATACAATGATAATAGTTTTTTCATGCTTGGGAGCAAAACATCAAATGTTGCACTCCTGACATTATTGGGTATGCACATATACTTGACTCTCATTAATGCTGCTTGTGATTTATATAACATTTTTATGTTTTGAAATGTATATCAGTTATTGTTTCACACTTTGAAAATTCTTTTTTGTCTTAATTTTCTTTCAGAATTTTACAATTGATGTTTTTTGGCAACACTACATTTTTTCTGTTGCACTCCTGACATGGTATAACATTTTTTTTAAACATCAGCCATGATCATAACTTGATTAAACAAAAGTTACTATAGTCCACATTTAAAACTCAATACTTTGAATATTATCGGGAAAGTCTTTATTTTCAACATAAAGCATTGTTATTTATTTCAGAGATCTCCAAAAAATATTGAAATTTCAAAATGTCACAAAAAGGTGTTGCACTCCTGACATTTTTAGCATCATTTTTGGCTATAACTTTTTTGTTCATTGAGATATCAACTAGATATTTGGCAGGTATTTAGACACTATCTAAAGACATATGCTGAGACATAGAAATCTATTTTCATTGCCTGAATTTTTAGTGTGGGTTGATAAATATGCGTTTGGTCATTTTTTTTTTTTAATTCACCCTTATGCGATAGTAAGGTATCTGTCATCTGTCCGTCTGTCTGTCTGTTAGGGCTGTGTCAATATATCGATATATGTATCAATATTCAAGAATGTATCGTATTGAAATAATAACTTCCCATACATATTGGGCAGGCAGTTTTTCTTTTAATTCTGTGAAAAAATTGGGAATTTCAATCACCAAAGATTATATTTAACTGTTCAAAATTAAAACTGATCAATAATGATATAAATATTAAGGAGATATCACATCTTATATAATTATTACAAAATACATAGACAACTATATTTTAACATGTTGGTTATACAGTCATTAAAGTTTGAATTTGAAAAGAAGATGGGCGTGTTTGGCGTGTGATCTGCAGGAAATAGGTGTACGAAACATTCATAGTTTAACTGTTTAAATGTCTACGATTTGGTCGGCTGATCACAGCTGGACATACTTTACAAAGTTACGCACATGGGAATATGTTACATTTAGTTTAAAATACTTTGTCAAATTTAATATATCAGTCCGCTTATCTTAATAATTACTGTAAATCTTAGTGATGCTTCACATAAATAATAAATACATATAGGGTATAGATAAATGCAATTACATGACATATATATATTAAAGTATCAGTAGGTTGGAAGAATTGCTTTCGCTTTCGGTGCAACAGAATCAGAATTTATCTATCTGAAAATAAATTGGTACATAAAATTAAACTGACAAAACAATTGATTGTTTGTAATAAAAAAAAATATTAACGCTCCATGCGAGGATCGAACCAAAAATATTTCTTTTCCGTTGCACTGGACGGGTAACGCATTCTACTGAGCTATCACCGCTACACGTATTATATGGTTTCTAAAGTGACAATGAAGCACCGCATTTACACATTGGAATTTTTTTGGTAAAAGTTCACTTTTTATCGTCTCTGGGTCTTCTCTCCATTTTTTACAAATGTTTGTTAGTTTTTTTGAATTAAAATTCACACAGATAACATTTCAAAATCATGGAGAGATGACCCAGATGTAGCAAATTTTTAGAAAAACGTGTTTGAAAATGTAACATTTTGGACCAAATGACTCATCTAGCCAATTTTCAAGTTCTTTTTTAGCAACTCAAAATACAATATCGGGAAAATATTTCCCTTTCCTATTTCACAGGAACCCGATACATCAATAGAATGCTAAAATTTCATGTGACGGATCAATGAAATTTTCACTTTTCAAGTGCGCCCAGATTCCTGCCGAATGCCAATCAAAAGCGCCCTCGTTCTTTGTCACCTCACTCAGTTTTTATAAAATTTATGCATTAAATGACTTATATGATGTTTGTGATAGACTTGTTGAGAAATCCAATATATTGCATATCACTTTATAAAATATCGTATCATATCAAAAGCTGCAACAATGGACAACATGTGTTTGTGTTGGTTATCTTACATTACCTATGTTTTTATTTTATTGCAGTTTATAAGTACCCAGTATTTGTGTTTGTTTGTACTGTACTGACCTGTGCAACTGATGTTTTTTTGGCAATTCTCTCTTTTGCTGTGGAAGAAACACACAGTTACTACTGTCGCTACCAAGAGTTTTACAATAGCTTTGTAGAATACGTCCGTCGACACTGGTGGAAACTTATTACACTGAACAGAGACCAAATTAACCGTTTATGTAGGGGCCGTACAGCTAACAGAAAATGCAGAGTAATAATGCGCATAAACATAAACAAGCTTATATCACAAAATGTCTAATTTGTGACTCTTCAACACATGAAATCTGTAAATTACCAAATGTACATTGGAAACAATCAACAAACCATGTTCTCTGAACTCTGAGAGAGGTGATTTACCATCTTTCCATATGCCTTATGGTCATCAGAGAAAGAACTTGCCTGACAGCCATACAAGTAGATTTGACCATAATGCTTGCAAAAGTGAAGAAATGTCAAAATAAAAAGGCATGAGCATGAGAAAAAAAACTGATACATTTATTTTCTACAAACTTTTTGCAAAATCAAACTGTCTTACAAAATGAAAAACTTGTCAATACAATCTCACAAATTCATCCAAATCCTAATTTGGGACCCTTAAGTATATATATTTTTTTACTCAACACAATAAATCAAACTATCTTACAGAAAAAGTACAACTTTCTGAATCAAGATTATACTGTTATTAAAACTCAAAAGTCATATATTGCATGATTTTGATACACATGTAGAACTAAAGAGCTCTGACCTCAAAACCATAAACTGAGAACAGATCTAAGTCCAAAAAATTTGAAATAATATTGATAAAAAGAATTTTTATCATGTGTTTGTAATTGAAACAATATATTTTAAGACATATATGTGAAGTAAAAATCAATTATTAAAATATTCAGAATCAGAATTTAGACTTAAGTCATACTCTCAGTTTATGGTCTCAAGACCTGTTTTTATTTAATATTTTTGCCCTGGGAAACATTCTCAGGATTTACCATTGCCATTCTTTTTTTTTTTTTTTTTTTTGTTAATTTTTTTTAAAAAAGTTTTCATCAATAGCCATGGAGCAACAAATTGCAGCTTTCATTCTTATACATTATATGTATTTCAAATTTTCAAGTTGTTTTCATACCTAAAAAAATGAGCAAAATTTAGCAAACTGCATATCAATGTCATAAGTTGAGAGGCCATGTTATTGAGAATAAACTTCTGGTGTACACACATGTACTCTGACTGCTATTTTATTTTAAAAAATGTACAATTCACTATACTACAGCAATCAGTCATGCTGAAATTTTACAAAGTTCTTCTGCAAACTAAAACAAAATCTGATTTTTTTCCCCTACATTTTATAAATGGTTAAACATAAAACTAATCATGAACAATAATGCTAAATAGTGGTACTTGTAAAACCAACAACAGATGTTAAACTACTGTTACTGTAGCTGCAACATAGTACAATGTACACATATCATGAATATGAAGGTATGATGAAATGGGTGTATGTAACGTCATTGTCATTTTCTCCACATTCCCTCTAGAATTAACGGCCTGCCTGTTTTCTCAGCATAATGTAAATCTTTTCCTTTAGCCAGTCTTTGTTGTGTGGAGCATAACTTCCCTGGTTTTTCTGGTAGCTGTCAAGATTAAACAATTTTGTAGAACCATAAATTTGATAAACAAAAAGAAAAAAGAATCTAAACTGGTTTAATAATGTTTGTAACCATATCTCCACTTACACCAAACAGCTTAGGTCCGTCAGCTGATCCACAAAATCAAACAGTTGGGAAATGTCGTAAGTGATTGAGGGACAATCAGGATTTTGCCTCTTCAGATGTTCCTCATAAATCTTACAGATTCCTGGATAATTAAAATAGATTTATAATACTAATCTAAGAAAAAAGCTGAAGGTTTTTCCCAATTTCATAATGCAGGTCTGATTTAATTCTGACCTTTTTATGGGTATAAACATTTAATCATTCTTGTATACTTTTTTAGTATGGAGAGAAACCAAACCTTCTAGGCACTCGTTGAGGGACTCATAGTCAGAGTATGTCCTTGTATCAGGTCGAGGATTTGGCTGTACCAGTAGAATTGTGTGAGACTGTAAAGAGTAATATGTACATACAGGTGACAGATATGTCTACCTAACAATTAATTTATATGATTTTTAAAGAGAGTGTACACCTTCTTCAATCTTAAGGTAGTTTGATCCTCGGGTTATGAATATCAGCAATTACTTACTAGTAAATGAATATGCTCATGAAAATGTCTCCGTTTTCACAAAGTAATGTGTATTTACCCGTCTTCAAAGTTCAAATTATAGTTGATCATATTATACAGGGAAAATTATCAAATCTCAAAAAAAAAAAAGAACTTTCCAGGAAATGTGAATGAAAGCACCAGTTACGCATTTTCTAATTGAAAATGGATCAGCAAGTATATTTTAGGATAAAAAATATAGGTATCCAGGCATTCGGAGAAATGTCAAACACAATGTAAACATCGCTATGGAAAAAGCATTTACTGTAGACATACTTTTTTCTGTATGGGATTAATTTATACTATTGTAGGCATTCACAAATTTTCCTTGGAAATATATCACAGCATACTAAAACAATGAAAATCCAAGAAATACACGTTTTTCTACCTGAGGATTAGACAGAAATTGTGATTCTGTGGAATTATGACCCTGTGGAATAAAGTACTTTTAAAGTATATCCTTTCAGTTCACACCACGCTATGCCTTGAAAACCAACTAGATTTTATGATCAAAAATGGTTACCCACACATATCGATAATGGGTTCTGTAGAGAGGTGATACATTTTTTAATGAAAGAGGTGGGTGGAAGATGGAATAAAACAGTGGTAGACTTCTGTGTGAAGTGGTAGAGTGAACATGTCTGGTTTGGTAACGTTTCATCAAAAATGCATCAATCCGCCTGACGTTACATTTAAATTTTGTACAATTTGAAGTCATTTTTTTAAAGGTGCTTAGACACAGATTTGAAGTTAATATTTACTCAAATTTTCTGTATAATTTCATGACTTATATGTTGCTGTAGCATTTCATACGAAAATTTGATAAAAATCTTATTTTATCTGGAAGTTATTGAAACTTTGAATTTCTGGACGCGTTTGATAGACACATCCTTGCACTTTCACAAATTTTATCTTTATCCTTATTACTTTAGAAAAGTAGCAATTTTGTTGTTTATTAATGAAAAATATTAAAACTATAATGCAGAAATTCCAGAGTAGAAATGTAGAAAGCAAAATCCTCTCACCAGTATTCTCAGTCCGTGCTCAGTGGTGTGTGCAGAGTTTAACAATTGAACACACCCAGTGAAACGTAAACATTAACAACAACAGAGCTCGTGCCCAGTTTACGTTTCGCGGGTGTATTCAATTTGTTAAACTCTGTACACAGCTACACAACACTGAGCACGGGCTGACAATACTTAAGTGAGTGGGTTTTGCTTTCGCACATTTTTACTCTGAATTTTCTGAATTATAGATGTAATATTATTCATTAATACACAACAAAATTGCTACTTTTCTTAAGTATTAAGGATAGAGTTAAAATTTGTGAAAGTGCAAGAATGTGTTAATCAAATGCCTCCCGAAATTCGTAGATTCAATAATTTCCAGATTAAATAATTTTTAATTTTATTTTCGTGTGAAATGCTATAGCAACATTTAAGTTGTGATATTATACAGAAAATTTGAGAAAATATAAACTTCAAATCTGTGTCTAAGCACCTTTAAGGGCAATCATCTGTTTTCTTACACTAAATGATGGAAAATTACATTATAAGGAATGAAGTTTATATAGCAAAACTGCCCCAAATCATTTTGTACCGTATAAATTATTAAATTCATTCCTTAATTAAAAGCAAACTAGGCAACTTAAAGAGGTCATTTGTTGAAAGTTGGCAAAATCTAGGAGATGTCACCGACCACGAGTCACCTATTGATATTTCTGAATTTTCCTTCATTATTGTATTACATAAACTTATGGAAATATAACACTCTGAATAAAATGAATAAAAAGGTTCTATTTCATTATCCTAGATAATTCAGGGCTTTCAATTGTCTATCATTGGGGCCGTTGGAAGGTCTCATTCCCAATTCAAAAAAAGGCACATTTTTTCCAAAATGAATATGTCATTTTTCCCAATAGTCATTACCCCCATAAAATAAAAGAACATATATTTGGATAAACAGTATATAAACTTGTTACTTCTGTTACTGCATATTGCAAAATTAAAATTTAGGTGATATCTAACGTTAGAAACTTCAAATATGAATTTTAATACATATCAATTTTTTTTCCACAATTCCCACAAGTTGGTAATTTCCTAATTTTAACGGCCCCGGACACAGTACCAAAAAGTGTTGTGAGAGCCCTGTTAAATGTTTAACGGAACGACTTTACTTTACCGGTCCCCAGAAAAACGCGCTAAAATATAGTGTCGCCGTAGGCGACTTCAGTATATATGAGATCGCGTGAGCGATCGAAAAAAATTAAAAGTATGAGGTTTTTAGCCTTTTTGACCCCAAAATCGAATTCTACAGATAAAAGTTTAGTTTAAAACTTCATTTTTAAACGAAGTTTTTAACCTCGTTTTCTGAAAAAAGTAATTAATATTGTTTATTCAGTGAAAAGGAGACAAAAAATAATTGTCAACAGAGCGCGTGCGGCGCATGCTTAGTGCCGTTTCTTTCGTATTTAGCCATTTTTTCATGTAAACAAACCAAAGAGATGTCGTTAAAGCTGAATTAAGATCTTGCAAAAATACAGATGCAACTGAATATCTAATTTATCTTTAAAAAAAACAAGACACTAACCCTAATCCCTCGGATGGTAAGCGAGGACTAACCCAAATCTCCCGGGCGGATGCTAGACTAACCCATGTGCGAGGACTAACCATAATCTCTCGGATGGATGTGAGACTAACCCTAATCAGTTGAAAACTTGTGCAAGGACTAACCCTAATCTCTCAGGTGGGTGCAAGACTAACCCTAACCAGTCAAAAAATGTGCAAGACTAACCCTTATCAGTTGAGTGACGTAAATCTTATGTCATAATGCAATGAGCGCGCGGATCTTGCGGATCTGGGGACCGGTAAAGTAAAGTCTACCCTGTTTAACATTTATATGATATGAATTGGTGCAACTTGTTGATAAAAATTAAATTTCTCGTGCTTTGGACAAAGTTTAAGTGACATTTCCTATGAAAATACATTGTTCTCTTCATTTACTCAATCAAAATGCATGTATGGTTGATTCATTTAGGCATTAGCAAATCACATTATTAATTTGTCTACAAGTAAACATGCATATTATTTCAACTCATAGAATCTCCACTCAGTATGTAAAAGTATTGCATGTTTAGCAAGAACTTTTTTTTTTTTGAAAAATGCAAGGGGGTATAACAACTTAACAAGAATACAGGATATTCTGTTCTTTAACATCTTAACCGCAATTATTTTAAAGCAATTATTTAAAAGCAAATTAGCACACATAGTAGAAGTGTTACCATTGTGACTTCTATAGATTTCCAAGATGAGATGCTACCACACGCAGCTTAACTGGTAGTTGAAACTGGAAGTAAAGAGGGGACCAGTTGGTTCGGCAATCGTGATTCCTCGGAGATTTTCTTTCTCAGTGATAAGAAAATGACCGAGAATCTACGATTGTCAATTTAGGTAAACACAAAAAAATAATAAATAATAATAATATAAAAATACTGTTGAATGTTAATTAAAAACGAATTTATATATTCAAATATTTTTTATATTGATAAGTTTAAAAAATTGAAAATAGTAACTCATACCTAATCTTATTCGTACATCACGAAAGGGTGGCAAAGATCATAGATATGAATTTTATAAATAATGTGTTTTTAAATAATGTTTTATCTCTATATACTTAAACCATTTGTTTGTTTCCATCATATTATTTGGCTAAAAAGAATCGTGAAAAATACGACTATAGCTTGTACAACTTTCGCTTTTCGCAATTCAAATCACCCATGCGTTTTTCAATGCGAAGAAAACATACTTGGGATTTTAAGTATATTATAAACATTGATTCATGTAGTCGTCGACATGTAGAATTTTACAGCTGTTATTGCTTGTTCTTTACCAAGGTTTTCTCGGATCGGAATTGGTCGCCAACATGGACGATCTGTGGACCCTTATCTTGCTGTCACTAGCTATGTTAATCGGCTGTTACGTAGCAGGAATGATTCCACTATCCATTACCTTGTCAGAGGTACAATTGCACCTGTATACATCAGGTCTGGTACAATCACTAGATTTAGCTACGTAGCTTGAATTACATACATAGCTTTATTTACCTACCTGAAGTAGCTTTATTTAGCTACTGGATCAAACTTTTTTTCTTAAATTAGCATTTTTCTCAGGATGTGCAGAAAATTGCACTTTGATGCAGTGATAATTTTCAACTTTTACAATTCATGAAAAAATCACTCTTGGAGATGTGTCTTTTTCTGCGCAATTTCAATCAAAGTTCTACAAGTTTTGGAGCTATATACAACAGATAATTTGTGATCAAACAGTTACTTCTTGAATGAAATAACAAAGAAAACCAGTTTTGGTTAACATGAGCACAATGAGAAGCAATCATACTTATCCATGCCTCATTGCACACAAGGTGGTGTACAGTTACTCAAACAATGAAAATACATCTTTTCCTTAAAAGTGTTCAAATGCAGCAATGTTAAAACTATCTCTGCATTGGATTGCTTTTTAAATAATCCCTAGTATAGATATTTGTAGTCATTTATTTGGGATTTTTTGTCTTTTTAAAATAAAAAGTAAAATTGTGAAAAGTTGCCTTGAAATAGCTAAATAAAGCTACCTGAGATAGGTAGATATAGCTACGGTAGGTAATTTTAGCTATGTAGCTAAATGTACTGATTATACTGGACCTGTACATCTATGGATTCTACAGCAGAAATAAAAAGAGGGGAAAATATATTTACCCAAATGGACCCTTTTTATTTCTGCTGTAGAATCCATAGAAGTATACTATATATATATATATATATATAGTGGCATGACATGGTGGAAATTCATATCTTTTACTTGCTTGCAACTGCTTCTGTTCACTCTTTTTTCTGAGTATTGTATTTTTATTTAGATGCTGGTTGCCCCCAATAAAAATTATATTTTATGCGTCATTAAATAATCCAGGAATTTATTATATTTATATAAATAAATAAATATTTTCTTTAACTTTCCTTTGTAGAAGTTTACTCTTGAATCACCTGTAAAGTAAATTTCTTTATAAATAGTGAAATATTTTAGGACAAACTGAAGTCCGTGACAGTATTTGGTGCTGGACTACTTGTTGGGACAGCGTTGGCTGTTATAATTCCAGAAGGAATCAATGCCATGTACACTTCAGGGGGTACGTCAAAATGAACATTGAAATTTTTTTAGTGCTTGCAATTTAGTTTTGATTAGCACTTATGTTTAGATTCTGTTATTAAGTTTTCACTTGAAAAATGATGAGTAATAATTTTTTATAGACCATGGCCATACTCATCACCATGAATCTAGTTCAAAGGAGACAGAGAAACACAGTGCTACAGAACATGGCCATCATGAACATCATCACACCACAGCGGATGTGCACTCTCTTATTGGCATCACTCTGGTAGCAGGGTTTATATTCATGCTGATTGTAGATCAGATAGGAGGAGCTCATGCACATGCTCATGCACCAACAGGTATTAAGATAATACTCAATAAAACTGCTTTATACGGAAGGTTATAGAAAATATACAGCAATAAGTAAATTAATAATTTCCCTATAGAATCCTAATCAGATGTTATCACTATGATATGGTGTTTTGAAGATTGGTAAGACTATTGTTAATGTGTGATTTGGGCCATCATTAAAAAAAATTGTTTAATGTACTCTAACATGGCATCAGTTGTAGATTAAGCCAATTAAATCACCTTGAATTCACTTAAAAGGGATAATGCACAATATATACATGTATGCATTCATTTGTTGTAAAAGATACAAAATAAAATTTAATAAGTAGACATGTTAAATTTGAGTGTGTTTTTCTTTTGAGCAGATGCAGAGGCAGGACAAACTACACTTCAACAGAACAGAAACAGAATCACAGCTACCCTGGGATTAGTTGTACATGCTGCAGGTAAGAATCACAGCTACCCTGGGATTAGTTGTTCATGCTGCAGGTAAGAATCGCAGCTACCCTGGGATAAGTTGTTCATGCTGCAGGTAAGAATCACAGCTACCCTGGGATTAGTTGTTCATGCTGCAGGTGAGAATCACATCTACCCTGGGATAAGTTGTTCATGCTTCAGGTAAGAATCACATCTACCCTGGGATTAGTTGTTCATACTGCAGGTAAGAATCACAGCTAGCCTGGGATTAGTTGTTCATACTGCAGGTAAGAATCACATCTACCCTGGGATAAGTTGTTCATGCTGCAGGTAAGAATCACAGCTATCCTGGGATTAGTTGTACATGCTGCAGGTAAGAATCACAGCTACCCTGGGATTAGTTGTTCATGCTGCAGGTAAGAATCGCAGCTACCCTGGGATAAGTTGTTCATGCTGCAGGTAAGAATCACAGCTACCCTGGGATTAGTTGTTCATGCTGCAGGTGAGAATCACATCTACCCTGGGATAAGTTGTTCATGCTTCAGGTAAGAATCACATCTACCCTGGGATTAGTTGTTCATACTGCAGGTAAGAATCACACCTACCCTGGGATTAGTTGTTCATGCTGCAGGTAAGAATCGCAGCTACCCTGGGATAAGTTGTTCATGCTGCAGCTAAGAATCACAGCTACCCTGGGATTAGTTGTTCATGCTGCAGGTGAGAATCACATCTACCCTGGGATAAGTTGTTCATGCTTCAGGTAAGAATCACATCTACCCTGGGATTAGTTGTTCATACTGCAGGTAAGAATCACAGCTACCCTGGGATTAGTTGTTCATGCTGCAGGTAAGAATCGCAGCTACCCTGGGATAAGTTGTTCATGCTGCAGGTAAGAATCACAGCTACCCTGGGATTAGTTGTTCATGCTGCAGGTGAGAATCACATCTAACCTGGGATAAGTTGTTCATGCTTCAGGTAAGAATCACATCTACCCTGGGATTAGTTGTTCATACTGCAGGTAAGAATCACATCTACCCTGGGATTAGTTGTTCATACTGCAGGTAAGAATCACAGCTAGCCTGGGATTAGTTGTTCATACTGCAGGAAAGAATCACATCTACCCTGGGATAAGTTGTTCATGCTGCAGGTAAGAATCACAGCTATCCTGGGATTAGTTGTTCATACTGCAGGTAAGAATCACATCTACCCTGGGATAAGTTGTTCATGCTGCAGGTAAGAATCACATCTACCCTGGGATTAGTTGTTCATACTGCAGGTAAGAATCACAGCTACCCTGGGATAAGTTGTTCATGCTTCAGGTAAGAATCACAGCTACCCTGGGATTAGTTGTTCATACTGCAGGTAAGAATCACAGCTACCCTGGGATTAGTTGTTCATGTTACAGGTAAGAATCACAGCTACCCTGGGATTAGTTGTTCATACTGCAGGTAAGAATCACACCTACCCTGGGATTAGTTGTTCATGCTGCAGGTAAGAATCGCAGCTACCCTGGGATAAGTTGTTCATGCTGCAGCTAAGAATCACAGCTACCCTGGGATTAGTTGTTCATGCTGCAGGTGAGAATCACATCTACCCTGGGATAAGTTGTTCATGCTTCAGGTAAGAATCACATCTACCCTGGGATTAGTTGTTCATACTGCAGGTAAGAATCACAGCTACCCTGGGATTAGTTGTTCATGCTGCAGGTAAGAATCGCAGCTACCCTGGGATAAGTTGTTCATGCTGCAGGTAAGAATCACAGCTACCCTGGGATTAGTTGTTCATGCTGCAGGTGAGAATCACATCTACCCTGGGATAAGTTGTTCATGCTTCAGGTAAGAATCACATCTGGGATTAGTCGTACATGCTGGAGGTAAGGTGGAACTTGTGTTAAACATAATAGACAAAATTGACTTTATGTATTCAATTATTATGCTTCCAAGTTCAAGAATTGTAGTTATACTATTTTTAATCTTTTTATGTGTTCACTATTTTATCTTTGATCATAATTATTGAACTAAATAAGATATAGACTTCATATTGGTATTGGTTTCATGTTAGGTAAATGCTAAACTTAATTAAATTCACATTAGAAATTAGTGGAGCAACATTTTTGAAGCAAGTGTTGCTTAAAATTTCAACTTATTAATTAAAAGACAAAATTTATTGTCTCAGTGACAGGCTTATAAAAATGACTTGTCATGAAATGATACCAATTGTGTTTAAAACATCTTTCTATTATCTTTAAGAATTTGAGCATTTCTTTGATTTTCTATTAATTAAGATCAGAGACTAATTGAGACATGTCTGTTTCAGCTGATGGCATAGCTCTAGGAGCAGCCACAGTTCTGGCTCATACTCATCTGACAATGATTGTCTTCATAGCCATTATGTTACATAAGGTATGCCCATATTACTCTGATCTAGCTAATTTAATAGTACATAAAGTCTTATACATGAGATAGTATAAAATCCAAAATTTATGCGAACAGTCCATGTATTATATCCTAACCACTGGTCATTGATAGAGTAATTGTTACCAGAATCTTCCCAATGGAGTCAAGAATTATTTTTCTTTGGTACGTTTACTGATAGTTTTAATTTATTGATACTTTCTTGTACAGTTTTTGAATTATACAAAATAGATGCTGAGCTTAGTTTAGTTTACTAGAAATATGTCCATAGGACCATTGGTATATTGGTACTGCAGCATGAAAATAGGTGCCTGGTTTCTTTGGCTTAAACTTAAATTTCAGTTTGAGAAAAATTAAAAAATAAATAATTTTCATTTTTTTTTCTTCAGTTTTTTTCCATATACCGTACGATTATATAGAACTAATACCTTTATACAGTTGTTGGCTTTTGAAGCATGGTATAAAGTGTTGATTCATCCTACCCAATTGACAACTAGATGAAGTCTTATTGTTTCAATTTCATTCTCTCATAGGTAGCAAAATATGATATCTGAAGTAGGTAATGGTGAAATATGCTCTCACAGAGATTTATCTGTGTATGGAGTTGTTTATGGAATTCTTAGAATGAGGAAAGAAGTTCAAGGTCATAGGGAAAGTCAAGGTCAGAAAATTATGACACAGACACAGTTGAGTTTCTTACATCAATTAGTATGGGTGTATGAAGTTTAATGAAAAAATTTCTAACAGTTTCTTTGAAACTAAGGTAAATGCCAAACAAGGAATTAGTGCATTTCTAGGGAAAGGACATAGACAAATTGCTCCCACCAATAAGTATTATTATATGAAATTTGATTCAAATATCTTGAATATGTAGAACTTTAAAGATCATAGGGAAGGTCAAGGCTAGAAAATTACAATTTATTATGATTCAGTTGAAAAGGTCTTACATATGTCAGTTATGAGTTATGATAAAAATATCTGACAATTTCTTTGCAAATAAGCTAATTAAATGCAAAGTGTGATGGATGGACAGATGGAAGCATAGAAAGATATGACATACATGACAAACATTATGATGCCCTAACCATATTCATTATGAGCCATAGAAAATGATTGCATCTTTGGTTAGGAGTACAAAATATCTTAATATTTTAATAATGAGTGTGAATAGCTCGTTGAATTTAAACAATACATTGCTTTGATTATATGAATTATGTTTTACAATATCAAGAAACATCAAGACAAAAATACAGAATAATTTGGTACAGTATAACCTATTTATCAATTTCAGATGCCAGCGGCCTTTGGACTTGTCTCATTTCTACTTCACGAAGGCTTCGATAGGAATCGAATCAGGAAGCACTTGTTTGTTTTTGCCGTAGCAGCTCCTTTTCTAGCCATTGTTACTTATGTAATTTTAAGTCAGGTGGGATTTCTAATGACTCTATATTAATCAATACCACCAGTCACTGGGGATTCAAATTACCTAGAAGGAAATGTTCATTTGCAATAAAATGTTAATACATCTGTTTTAATAATCAGGATGATTTCCTGCACTTTGATGTAAAATTATTTAAGAATTGATTTGAATTTTTTGAAATACTGATGAGTACATTAAGGCTGTATTTCCATGTAAAGAAAATAATTAATTCATCATGAAGTGGTCAATTACACACTTAAATTTATGGGGTTTTTTTACATTACAGAGAAGTGTAGAATCACTCAATGATACAAAAACAACAGGGATTGCCATGTTATTTAGTGCTGGGACTTTTCTGTATGTGGCCACAGTTCATGTCCTTCCAGAGGTATCATCATCAAAAACTCAACACAGTAATCCAGATGGCAGTATAGTCATCCACGAACATAAAGGATTCAGGAGCAAAGATCTGTTGGCCATTATTCTAGGTGCTGTACTGCCTGTGATTCTGTCTATAGGTCATAAACATTAGACTGTGATTGGACAAAGATATTATTTTTATTAATTCTTATCAGAGACTGTGTACATTTTATGGGTAAGATGTTGTTAATTGTATTTGGGTAAGTTTTAGGAATGTTATTACCAGTGAATGTCGAGGTTTCTGAAATCTATATAAATACACACTGTAGAGTCAAATGTTTACCATTTAGATAAATGAATTATTTGGCTCGCTGATGCATTTATATCTATCTTTCTTGTTGAATGATTGCCATCATTGTATTTTGTTGCTTTCTTTTAATGTGTACAGAATGGGAGGGGGGAAGTGTAAGCCTGTAGATTAAATAATTGAACATGTAATTGTAGCATGTGTATTGTTTGTGTAGATGGTACTGATAGATTCTACTGGATCTGTAAACTATAATTATGTATTGAGACATCGATGAATGTTATACAGCTGAACTTCGGTATTTCAAACATTAATATTTCAAATACCATGGATATGTCAAAGTGATTTGGAAGTAGCAACCAGTTTTACCCTCAATGTCTTAAACCCTTGGATATTTCAAAGTTTTTTTTTTCTCAGTCCCATTGAGTATGAGATAACACAGTTTGACTGTTACTACTGCATTCAGTGAATATGGGTGATTGCAACATGCTTAGGCCAAACAAAAAAAAATGTGTGGTTCCGGTTACATCTCCAAAAAAATTAGGGTAGTTAGGTAGGGATTTTTTTTTTTTTTTTTTTTTTTTTTTTTTTTTAAACAAAATGATTTTCTTAATTTTTCTAAATAATACTTATCACTACTTTGCAAATGACATTTAGAAGTGGTGTGATAATATACTAGTCAATATTGGTAGGGGACACCTACATGCTAGCTTGCTTTGGATTTAACACTAATAAACACTTGCACTGTGTTGTGCAAGGGGGCCATCATTGCTGAAACTAAAACTTAAACCGGAGCCATTGATGGAAATTGGGGAAAATTCCAGAAAAAGTATGAAAATTGCCAAAAAAAAAAGTTTAGGGTCGGGGGTATAAAATAGGGACGGTCGGGTAACCGGAACCACACATATTTTTTTATTTGGCCTTAACATTAAGTCAGTTTGGTGCTTTTTTAGTAGCTTTGGTAAGTCTTGCTGTAAATTAATGGGGTATTGTAGGTTAATTCAAGAATTTGCTTTAATATTTTTTTTCTGTTCTCCTAGTTGTACATATCTTGCTCATTCAGCTTTTTCAGTGTGTGAGAATTGGAAATAAGAATCAGGTTTATGATCTTATATGTGTTACATTAACACATTTTATGCTTCATTTTAGGTACTCGTTTATTTGAACTTCATAAATACAGTCAAGTGTGTGAATGCAAGTTTGTTGAAATGTCTCATATAGAATATTTATTATTGAATTTTAGAAATCTGTGTGTCTTTAGGAGATTCGTGATAATCAGTGAATTTATTGTAGCAAGTGTGGCCTACAATGTATACAGTAACATAGGTTTTAAACCAAGACTTGTTTAAATTAAATTTTTATACATGTAACAGGTTGAGAATTTAAGTTAAGATTTGTACATTCCAGTTACATGTCTTTGAAAGCTATGTTTGCTTCAGGTTAACCATTACACTTTTTTCTTGTTCAATAAACCCTCTTTTGTTTTAATGATCATGTTGATTCAACAATTTTATGTTCAGAAATGACCTTCATTGCTGCAAACTACTTACAGAAATGATAAGCTATTTTTTAAGATATTGATATTTTCTGTGTCAAATATTACAAGTGTTTCTTATAATTCCCATGGAACACATGGAGTATTTTCCTAGTCCTGAGGAAGTAAATGTGATGAATGTCTTTGCTTAATTTATGTAATAATTACCTTGTATGTCATGACTGACTTTATAAATACAGTATGTTACCAAGATACAACTATTAATTTCTTTGCTGAGGGAAATCACTTTTAGAGGAGTGCTGAGGATGGCTGGAGTTATATCTGTCATTGAAGTTGGAGGGAGGTTCAGTTTTCACCCAAGACTCTCTCTGTCTCGCTTTTTCACAAGATCTATGAAAACATAACGGATTTTAGGGAAATTTCATTTTTATTTATGCTGGTGCTAATTTTTTTTTTTTTTACCCTGGCTGATGATTCATAAGATACTGTATGTCAGAAAAATTATTAGCAGATTTCTGTGAAGCCTGTAAAGGGGAAAGAAGGAATCAATTAGTGGTGCACTGACAGATTTTGTGAAATATCAGTTTTCAGTTTTTTCCCATGTCCATTCCACAGAAAAAGATGTTAATGGTAACCTCGCAACAAAACTTTATGACATTATAAAATGTGGAGTTTCTGTCTCCCAGTTGATTCGATACACAAAGCATGCTAAAACTTCTAAAACAAGGCAAGCTATTGACAAACAAGTTGATGAAACAAGGATATCAACATTCTCGTTTGAAGTCAACATATTGCAATTTCTATGGTAGATACAATGACCTTGTCAGCAAATACAATCTATCATTGAGTTGAATACTGACCAACATTTTCATACTAATTGATAGGCCGTTATTTACACATTGAATTGTCTACGGATTTTCCCGTTTTTCCCAATCATGACAAGGAGCACGCGGCAGGTGTGACCAGTCGACAGGGGATGCTTACTCCTCCATGGCACAAGATCCCTACTCTGATGTTTTTAGGGGTTTGTGTTTGTTCTGCTTCCGATCTGAATTGTTTCAATAGACTTTTGAGCTTGATTACTGTTCATTATATCCAAATTTCATGAATGAAATTTAAAAAATGGCAATAGTAACTTTAGTATGCATTAGCTTTTTATACACCGGTCTTTTATGGGACTTATGGTTTGGAAATCATGTCCGTCTGTCTGTCCATCTGTTTGTCTGTTAGATTTTTTGTGTCCCAATCATGCCATGAATACTATGAGGCCTAGAATCATCAAAATTTGTAAGCTGATCCATCTTTGGTAGAAGGTGTGTCACGCATAACAGTTAAGTCACGGTGACCTTCAGTTAAAAAGATATGGCCAAATATGGCAAACCCTGTATGGGGGTAGGTTGGGGTCACAATGGGGTATCAAAGTTTTACTTATATATATATATATATATATATATATATGTATATATATATATATATAAAGCACTAAAAACCAACAGCACTGTATATCCTAAGTGTCGGATCTACTAAGTAGATACAAGGTCACGGATGGAAATTTATATAAAGCACTAAAAATGACCAACGACACCAACAATAATAATTGTCAAATTTTCGGGACGACCTGTCCTTTCCTCAGGACAAAGAAAAAAGTTAAGAAGTCATAAAAACAAAGGAAATAGAGAAAAAAAAAACAACTAGCACTACTACTAAACTACCAAACACTAAATATTTACAGTGTTACATGTTTAATTTGAAGTTTATGAACAGTTGTGAACAAAGAAATCCGGAGCTCTAGGAATTGCGTCTGGTCTATCAGGTGTACTCTCGTGAAGTGCCCATATATATATATATATATATATATATATATATATATATATATATATATATATATATATATATATATATATATATATATATATAACTCTGATTTAAGGACTAGGGAGACCAGACCATTATATATGGCTTAAGGAGACAATATACAGATTTTTTAAATTAGCTTTTTTCTAAAAAGAAATACCAGATCAAAGATCTATAGAACACCATTTAGTCGACTCTTGCTTTATTTTTTCATAATAAATGCCTCCTAAAAATATATGAAAAAAATGGTCTCCTTAATATTTTATGTTTCTCTCATATGACTTAAGGAGACCAGTGTATATTTTTTATAAATATAACTTGTGGTTTAAGTAGACCATTTTTCTTTCATAGTAATTTCACTTATTATGCATTAATTAACATATTGTTTCCAACCAGAATAGTTGCGGATGGTCATTAGTCAAGGTCAGCAGAAAGATATTTGTGCTAATGTGACTCAACATGATCAGTACAAAACTTTGAATTAAAGTCATTGCACAAGTGACTTAAATAGAGAGTAGAGTAGTTGCCCCCATGGCACAGTGGTTAGAGCGTCTGCTCTAGAGTAGCGAAGTAAGGAGTTGATCCTTACGTCGCAGGTTCAAATCCCACTGTGTGATGGGGAGACCGGTCCTTCAGATGAGACCGTATAAATTGAGGTCCTGTGTCGCAGTAGGTGCTGGCACGAAAAAAATCCCTCGATGCTCAATGGCCGTAAGTGCCGAGTATAGGACAAAATTTGCAGATCTCCACCGGCATGTGGTGGTGTCTCCATATGAGTGAAAAAATCTCGAGAGGAATGTTAAACAACATACAATCAATCAATATATAGAGAGTATAAGCCCAGAGTAGCTTGTTCTGATATCCACATTTAACTCTCAATGCTGTCGCCCACGTGGTGCAGTGGAAAGAGCCTCTGCTCTAGAGTCGTGGAGTTAGTTGATCCTTTTGTCACATGTTTGAATCCCACTGTGGGACGTAGAGACCGGTCCTTTGTTCAAACAGAGGTCCAGTGTCGCAGTAGATGCTGGCATGAAAAAGATCCCTCACTGTCCATTGGCCCTGAGTGCCGAGCATAGGTCATTTGCAGCTCTCCATCGGCAAGTGTTGGCATCTCCATATGAGTGAAAAATTCTCCAGAGGGATGTTAAACAACAAACAAACTCTCAATGTCCAAAACAGTTTAACCTTAAAGTGAATGCAGACATAGATTATTCTTTAGACCAAGTATAGTATACTCCATATTGTTTTGTTGAGGACACAAAGTTCACATGTACAGTGGACATCAAGTAGTTTTTCCTGCTATTTATACCCAGCTTCTTTTAAACCATATAGTCACCGAGTGCATTCGCTTTCCAACTAATTGATGAAGTTCTGACCTATGCCTATATTTGTTTAAATTCTTTGTGATTTAAGAATACATTTGACCAGTTGAAACCAAGAGTACATGTACTACATAAAATTTCAAGGTTGTGATTAAGATTCAGTAAAAGTTATGCCCCATCCAGTATAGCAATATGTGGATGCCATGTTCAATATACATATTTGCTATCATTAAACTTGCAGAGACCATGAATCAAAATAATTCAAATGCTTAAAAATCATTTTATTTTTACTGCTAGTCAAAATACAGTCACTCAAGCATATCCTTTGTTAATTTGAAAAAAAAAATGATAGTTTAACATTTATTATTAATACCATACCAAAGCACAAGATAGTGCACTTCTTACATAATCCAATGATTCATGCTGTGATTTTACCTATTTTGATGTTTCTTATTTACAGTTCAGTATACATGATATACCAGTACAATGTGACACTAACCTAGTATCAGTTAAATGGATCATTACTATTCTGTTTTTAAGAAGTTTGCAGGGTAAAAAGTATAATAAAATAAAAATGTTGATACATTTATTGATTGCATATGCTAAAAACTTTTATAAAATATCAAACATTGTATCATAACAGCTTTTACAAATTAATTCAATACATTCAAAGGTACAAAAATCAAATTATTTCATCCACAGTTTTATCATATTCAGTTGAACAACAGCTACATCTATTACATAAAATGTATGGTAGTTGGCACTGATGGTATATATATCCTGAGCAAAGAAAAAACATACCTAATCAAAGAATACAAAGCTCACTTCTGTAAATGTTATCTACTAGTAAGGCAAAGTCTCACTCAACAAACACTCTGGTAATGTATATCACCTGGATCCAAAATCTATGCAAGTTGGTCTGGGTTAGATTAAACTGCTCAATAACCCTGAAAATGTATGTTACATCCAGCATCAGAAGCAGGATACATCATCTATGTTTACTGATCACCAAAGAGTATATTGTTACTTTGAATGAACCTTCTCTAAAAAAAAACTGGTCATTAATCCAGAATATCTAAGTCAAATCAAGGATTGGTACCCTGAAACATTTACATGTACATACATCATCTTTGCAGGTTTGTTCAACATAGAGTTTATAATTACATGAGAATAGGACTGCTCAAAACACTTAATCTTGTGGAGTCCCCCATGTGGCGCAAAGGATAGAGTTTGTAATCTAGAGACGCGAGTAAGGATTTAATCTTCAAGTCTCAGGTTCTAATCCACTTGGGATGTTGGGACCAGTCCTTCAGATTAGACCATATAAACCAAGGTCCCGCCTAGCAGTTGATGTGGGCACAAAAAAGATCCCTTACTGCTCAAGGCCCTGAGTGCAAAGTATAGGTCAATTTTGCAGCTCTCCACCAGCAAGTAGTGGCATCTCCATATGGATGAAAAATTCTTGAGAGGGATGTTAAACAACAAACAAACAAAAACAAAAAAAACACATGAGGAAAATGTAGATCAGGTCAAGCATCTGAAGTAAATCTGTTAATGTGCTTTAATCCATGCAAGTTTGTCCAGGTAGAGCTTAGGAATGAACCTTGCTCCTTAAATTTTAACTGGGATACAATGCTAGGTATATAGTAAGAACTCATCTAGACTGTCCAGAAAAGCTAAAAAAATATTTAGCAATTTCTTACTTGCATGATTTCAAAAAATCTGCAATCTAACATTATTTCAAAAAAAATTTCAACACATTTTCTAATTTTCAACAAATTCAATGCACTATGAGACGATTTAACATTTCTTAACCACATACACTGTACTTAAAGTGCAATATACATGCATTATACTGTATGTTAAATCTTTACAGTTTTCTTCAAGTACTCTAATAGTATATGAAATATGAAGATTACCAACAGTGATCAAGCTTTAAAGTCCATTGAAACAATACATATTAAGAGCAGAGCAAACACAGACCTCTAAAAACACCAGGTGCAATGGAGGAGAAAGCATTTCCTGCCATGTGCTCCTTGACATGATTGGGCAAATGGAAAAATCCACAAACAATTCAGTGTAAACAATTTTGATGAAAAACATTAGTCAACATTCAACTTAATGATCGATTGAATTTGCTATAACAATTAATTTACACGTAAGTGTACACACATTATGCATACTAGATGAATTATTTCACAATATCCAAAATTGGACAATAATAGTTTCTAATCTAGCTAGACAACAGGAAATTTTCATTATTACTTAAATTACATGAAACTATTGAAGTCTGTGAGCTACAAATTATATCTAAAAATTATACACATTTTAACAAGTGTTTACAGTTGAGTGTATTTATTATACACAAATGATGACTTAGTAAGACATACTAGTAAAGTCCACAGATTGACTTCCAGATTTCAGCTCAAAGGCTTGAAGATTTTTAGTGGCTCTTTCATCATTTTTTTTTCACTGAATATTTTCATTTTTATTTTCAAGACGCTGTTTTTGTTGAGGTCTTTTAGCAGTTTGATGCAATCCAAGAACTCCAAGGGCAATTTAAGAACTCCTGAATTTCTTTCTTACCTGGAAAAAATAAAAATTTAAAAGTTTAAAATATATTCAACTTACATGAAGAAAACTAGTAAAACTAGTGATAATGTAATAGACCTTTCAGATGTTCCAAAGCAGCTACATGTATCTAATTAAAAAATATAAAGTTTGAAGTATTTAGAGTCACCTGTACTCTGAACAAGGGATATGTGTATTTGACAGACAGATGAATGAATAGACTGATCACTATAGAGCACCTTAGTCTTTTTTCAATAATCTTTATATTAGTGAAAATCAAATAGGAACTAGAGTGTTTCAAGGAACGTATATAACACCTGCTAGGTATTATCATTAAAGAGGTAAATAAATCTAAGAGTGGTCAGCTATTAATTTAATATTAGCATGGAGGTTCATGCATTTGCCTGCAAGGAAAAAAAGGATCCAAAAGTAAAAGACTGGGATAGAATCTGGCAATCAAAGAAAATATGGTTCCCCAGTCCTCAAATGAATAATTTAATTTAAATTATGAGGAATAACTATTTATCATTTTATTAATACACATGTAGGTGCTTCCAACAATCCTCGGAGGAAAGGAATTTCAGACTGTCTTTACTTTAATTGACATCACTTTGTCAGTCAACACGATTCATTGTGGAATACTGATCCCAATGTATTTTCATAGTATTTAAATATAAGTTTTTGTGGTAACTGAATTTCATACAGTTTCAAAGTATAGTATCATGAGCTCAAAAACATATATAAATGCTAATTATCAAAACCCTGCCTCTCAAAATTTTGGAGATATAAGGTGTGACAGACGGACAGACAGACACCAGGTAAAGTGATCTCTAAGTGTCGTTCTGCTCTGCAGTTGACACAAAAATGAAAGTTAGTCAATTTTTGACCATGTATATCACTTCAGTGATGAAAGGAATGCTGAAGTGGTAAGTCTATCCTAATTATTTGAAAATACTGCAACCCCATTGGTCAGAATATAATACATATGCTGTCCAGCCTTAATATCATTGGCATAAAGCAGCACAAAACACGATTTGATTGGATGGTGCAACTTGTTTTTCTAGGGGGCGCTGTTGCAACCCTGGAAAAGAAAACAGGACTGGGGCTTGCCCCTAGGGGGCACTTACTGACCGGAAGTAAACAAACAACAGAAATAGCAATACACTAGAAATATGTCCATAGGACATGTATGCCCGCCGAGTGTATAGTAATGCAACATGAAATTTTGTGTTAGTGTATGAAGTTTGATGAGAATATCTTGAAAAGTTTCTTTAAAATTGAAATTGAAATCTAAAAAAAATGGATATAGATGATAAATTCTCACCAAATTATGTATAGATGCATAGCCTTAGATATCAATATTTTAAATGGTTTTAAAACCATGCAAAATGCAAATTGAAGGAAAGTGAGGTCAAGGTCACAGGAAAGGTCAAAAGTTTTTGAAATAGTTGAATAGGTCTTACTAATTATATATGTATCAGCATATTAAGTTTGATAAAAAATATCTTGAATGATTTCTTTAAAACGGAGCTAGTCACAAGCGTGGCGCCATGGTTAGAGCGTCTGCTCTAGAGTCGCGAAGTAAGGAGTTGATCCTTATGTCGCAGGTTTGAATCCCACTGTGGGACATGGAGACCAGTCCTTCGGATGAGACCTTATAAACCAAGGTCCCGTGTCACAGTAGGTGCTGGCATGAAAAAGACCCCTCACTGCTCAATGGCCATGAGTGCAGAGTATAGGACAGAATTTGCAGCTTTCCACTGGCAAGTGGTGGCATCTCCATATGAGTGTAAAATTCTCGAGAGGGACTGCAGATTACCTGTAATGATTGACCAAACTCCCTACTAGGCTTTAAACTCTTCATTCTTGACCTGTATTTCGTCAAATGAGATTTTTCCAGTTAACTAAGGTAAAATTACTAATTGTTAAAACTGTAAATGATTTTTTTTTTTTTTTTTTTTTTTTTTTTTTTTTTTTACCTGAGCCAGATTTTTACTTTTCTTAAAAGTGTTTGTATTTGACTGTTGGTTCCACCTATCTCAAGGAAATGATCTGTAAAAGTAAATGTTAGAAATCATAATCTGTTCTCTATCTACTATAATCATGAGAAAAGGTGTTGAAAACAAGAAGTCTGTGAGCCAATGCTCACTAATAATACCCCCGCTCTGATGTGAATACACAAGTTCAGTTATGGACAAACACAGTGATAACCAGGAAATTGACATCTGATTTGTAAAAACTGAATCCCAGCATATGGCATGCCTAAACAAAGAAAAAATTTCAAGCACCTGCGATGAGTAGTTGCTTAGAAAACTACGACCAAAATTTATTATGTATGGTACGGACAGACGCACGGATAAACAGGAAGTTGACATCAGATTTGTTCCAAAAATGAATCCTATTATATGGCATGCCTAAACAAAGATTGTGCTAAAATTTCAAGCATCTGCAATGAGTAGTTGCTGAGAAAACTACGACCAAAATTTGTTATGTATGGTACGGACAGACGCACGGATAAACAGGAAGTTGACATCGAATTCATACAAAAATGAATCCCACCATATGGCATGCCTAAACAAAGAGTGTGTTAAAATTTCAAGCACCTCTGATGAGCAGTTGCTGAGAAAACTGCGACCAAAGTTTGTTACGGACAGACAGACAGACGGACAGACAGACACACAAGGGTAAAACAGTATACCCCCCTCTCCTTCGGAGCGGGGGTATAATTAACAGATGGAGATAAAATCAGCAGTCATATTAAAGGCTTTTTTCAATAATCAATTTATTAGTGAAAATCATAAAAGTATAAGGCAAAACGGAAAAATAAATGTTGTCATTAATTAACCTTGCATATCTCTACAATTTTCTAATAAGAAAATTATACCCGATAGATGCAATATAATCACCCTTTGCCTGCCCCTAAATTAAATATGAAATTTTGATAGATTTTGATCTAGTAAGCAATTATTTAAAAAAAGGTTCTTTTAGAGGTGCCTAGGGTCGAAATTCATAAAAACAAAAAAAAAACCTACAAAAAACGTGAAAACCTATTTCTATCATACTGGTTTATATTTATTACAAATGTCCTCATAGTCAGCATAGCCCAGAACGATAGACCGCAGACTCTCACCATGAACATTTTTAGTGTCCTGGTTCGAAACCATTTGTTGGCACATTTTTATTTTTTCAAACTTTTCACCTGTATAAACACTAAAGAAAGAGTGCACTTATGGGCCCCGGTAAAATGTGAAAAAAATGAAGAATTAAATTAAGCATAATTTTCCATCTCAGATCATTAATTGATATCTAAACCATAAGATTCAACAAATTTTATCGCTGAAATTCATGAATATACAAAGAGCAAAGCCATACAATGTGGTAGGGGGTCAGCCGACATTCGTGATTTTCTATAGTAAATCGAGGACGGTCATTCATTTCAAAGCTTTTGTTTATTGTCAGCCTAACATTGTACAAACTTGTGCGATTGACAAAAAATGCATTATACATTTACAAAACTTGTGTGAAAGTAGGAAATTTGTACATGATTAGGCTTGTACTTAAAATATTAAAAATGTATGAAAAGTTCAATGTTTTTCCTATAACAAGCAAGAGCTATTTACCTGTATGACCTATGTTGAACCCACCCGTGGAATAAATTATTTAAAATACTGGTAGTCACGTGAGTTCTACCCAGGTAAACATTCCTCAAAGATGCTCACTGTAAAACATAGCCACGTTTCATATCATTATATCGAAGTCAAGCCGTATAGAGAAGTTTGTATGTATTTGGTTTTAGGAACACGGGATGGTTAGTAGAGTTTAGTGTCGTTAAAATGTCATCATAAATAAAAGTTTCAAACATTTTTAACATTCATGCAAGACAATGGTACTGGTATTGAAAGCCACCTAAATACACTTTTTTTCATTTTAAAATTTACAGGAACTAATGATAATACTTATTGTATTATTTCAAATGCAAGCATGCAAATTTCTTAGTTTGATCAATATGGATAAAGGTATCTATACAACTTCATTCGATTTTTTTCTCGGGTAAAATAGCACAAGAAGTATCATTCGGCAAATGCACCTGTCAATGATCCACCATCAGATTGTTCAAGTGTCTTATTTAAATGTCTCCTCCCCTTGATTTAAATAAACGAAACTCAAAATAGGTTCGGTACGACTTTTCCGGATTTGGAGTATCTATAGGCATTTAAAAAACTTCATTTGTTTCAAATCCATGCTGATTTAGGTGATGTTTTAATGTGATTTTAATTAGAAATGTCCACTTGTGTTTAACTATTACCAGAAGAGAACAATTTGGTAATACATTCTAAAGTAATACGGCACTGAAAAAGGGCCCATTAAGCATTGCTTAAGTGCACTTGTCCTTTGATTTTTTAATACAGGCTTTTGCATTTTACTTAATATATTTTCTTCCTTAAATACATGTTTGGTGTTGATATAAAAGACATCTATGGAAATGCACATCATAAATTCTCTTTAACTAAACGCAATCAACCGGAACTAAACCTCATTGTAAGCACGAAAAAAAATCATGCCGAGCAATAATTGCTGTGTTTGCCTTTCAAGAACATAATGATGTGTAATAGTACTGTTGTGCCAGTGGGAGAGATACTGTTCTATGCAGTGTAGATGCAGTTCATTCCTCGGGAAAAATGTGTGCATTGGCGATATGTTATGCTAAAAATGCATGAGGGTTTTCAGATTAGAAAAGAATGTGGTAAGGTCAGTTAAGGTTTTATGTCCCGTTGCCATTACTCAGTCAGACATCAAGAATGACCCTCAAACAAAGGATGTATCATTCTGTAAATACTGAGGTAGGATCACATGAACACACAGTTGAGTAGAATGAAATATATCGAGATAACAATCAGTATTCAAGCTCAAAAGCCCATCAAAAAATACAAAAACACGGACCTCCAAAACATCAGAGGTGGGATCAGGTGCCATGGAGGAGTGAGCATCCCCTGCAGACCAGTCACACCCGCTGTGTGCTCCTTGTCACGACTGGGAAACAATGGAAAAATCCATACACAATTCAGTGTGTAAATAATGGCCTAACAATAAGTATGAAAAAGGTCAGTCAGCATTTTACTTAATGATAAATTGTATTTGCTGACAAGGTCATTGTATCGACCATAGAACTTACAAAATGATGACTTTAAACAAGACTGCTGATATTCTTGTTTCAGCAATTTGTTTGTCAATAACTTACCTCATTTTAAAAATTGTTCATACATAGAGGATGCTCTTGCGTATCGAATCAACTGAGAGATATAAACCCCGTATGCAGGTGATGAAGGTATATTGCTGAATAAGTAAGGGAAGTTGACGATTGAAAAGTTAAAGTCATCACGTTTATCATAAAGCTTGGTTGTTAGATTACCATTAATGTAGAACTAAAGCAATACATGAGAAACAAGAAACTACACACATGTGACCTAAAGTCAGTGACCGGAACATATATCGATAAGCTTTTTCTAAAGACTGAAACCAATATTGGTCCTATAGGTCATCTCATATTTTTAACTAGAAGTGTTCCTTTGATATACTATATTTTACTTAATTTCTATAGACTTACTATACCCTGAAAAAAAAGGAAAACAGGAACTACCTGTTTAAATGACCCGACCACCAAGGCTAATCTAAAGTTTGTCCCTGCCTACCTGAAAAACAGACTGCCTCGGGCAGTCAGTAATTTCCAACTCTGGTTATGAGATGCTAAATGTTTAATATTTACAATTAAATGCTTATATTTACATTTTCAAATTCATGATAGATTGAGAAAGTCGATAAAATCATTTCTATATTATGTCTGTATACTGTATAGGGGGGAAATAACTCGCGGTGTTAATATTCGCTATATTCACGGTGTGAATAAATCCGTGAATTCAAGAAACAGTGAATAAGTTTCTCAATAACCTACATGTTATATTTGGAAATTTGAGAATAGGCTACGATAGGTAAATATACGTGCAGTGCATGGTCATTTCAGTAATTACGAATCGTACTTGTCATTCAATTATTTTAATTATCACGCTTGACATTAATTTAGATCACTCAGCAGATAATAACCTGTATTTGTAAAAAAAAAAACTGTTTTAATAGCCAACGCTACATGTTTCATCAATCAAAACACTAGGGTCATGGGTTTTGAATACCCGTACGTAACTATGTTACGACGTTTATTTGTTACCTGCATTATCATGTTTTTATCGACATTTTGGTTTTAAAAAATTATTCAAATAACTATCGAACTTGCTGATGTATATATAAATCTACCCTGTTGTTCGTGAAGTGAATACATAATGCTGATTACTGCCTTCTAGCTATGCTATGGATTAAACTGATATAGACATTGAAGGGAGGTACATGTAACCTTTATTATATACCGATTCCGCAAATTCAACAAACCGTGATCGTGTCAGAGGAGAGAAAAACATGAAAATTACAACCCCTGAAATTAATCCCCTATACAGTACTTCAACCGAGAAATTAGTTGAAACTGGTTCCAGAAAAGAAGCTGAAAATGTTCAATAGTTTACAGACAATACTTGACACATGATGACCGAACAAAAACAGATAGCAATAAGTAATTTAAATGACTCAAGTGAATTATAACCTGTTCAATCTTAGATCCATCTTTTTTCTAATACGAGGGTTGATCCAAAAGTTCATGGAATTTAATTATTTCTAAAATTTGATGAAAGCAAACAATAGGCATATTTATAATATAGTCATTATGCAACAATACTGGAAAATTTCACCACATTCCAATTACCAATAAGGTCACATGAGCTTTCTGAACACTGATAGTTGTAAAATCCGGGGGAGACTTCGACGTAACATCAAGTTAAGTATGTCATGTCATGTTATAGGAGCATCTCACCCTCATGTTCAATTCAACTAAGTAATTCTACAGAATATTCTGCCTTTTTCTCCTTTTTCTCTCAAGAAAAGCCTGGGTATCCTCTCACACCAATCGACTTATCTTTATATTACAATCATATTTCAAAAATACTCCCCATCTTTCCATATGATGTTCCAATTTCAGTAGCAAAGTCCAGCACAGTAAGTCAGCGGTCAACATCCATCAACGCTTAATTTGTCTACGAGAAAAACAGACCCTCCAAAAGCAGCCACACCTTTAATCAACCTTCATGGAAGTTCTATTGTTCTTAAATTTCTCACGCCACTGGAAAATCAGTTGCTAAATGCATTTTTCTCCAGCCTGTATCAGTAGAATACCCCTTTAAGTCAGAGTGTTCCTAAGATTTTAACAAAACTTGTAACTTGACTGAAATGTGACGTTCTCTAACAATTAAAAAATGAACAAGAAATCATCAACTAATAATCTAAATATCAAGTTAAATCAGTAAAACTCTCACAGACAGGTATATTAGTGGTCAAGCAATCGTAATAATGACAAAATTCTCATTTTATTTGCCACTTAGCGCAGGTTTTTTCTTATTTCACGTATTAAGATTTAAAATGATATTGAACGAGTAAACGTCTCCCCTGCATTTTAAAACATCCTTTGCTATGGCAACTGTCATAGAGTTACTATCATTAATATTTAAAATATTTTTTTATTAAAAAAATTCAACAAGTGTCTATATTCTTATTTGTAATTTTCAACCACTTTCACTAATAAATAAATAAAATAAGAAGAAATTCCATGAACTTTGGGATCAATCCTCGTACATGTCAGTCATTAAATTTATATAATATACAGTATGCATAAGGGAGACCAAATGTATTATTACTGCATTAAGGAGACCAACCACTATCCATATGTAAATCAGTATTCAACCACTTTCACTAATAAAAAAATAAAATATGAAGAAATTCCATGAGCATTTGGATCAACCCTCGTACATGTCAGTCATTAAATTTATATAATATACAGTATGCAAAAGGGAGACCAAATGTATTATTACTGCATTAAGGAGACCAACTACTCTCCACATGTAAATCAGTATTCAACTGCTTTCACTAATAAATTAAAATAAATATGAAGAAATTAGTGATGAGACATCGGTTAATTTTCATAATCGATCATCGGTTGGAATTGGTTACTGCCTCTGATGTGATTTCACCGATTATAATCGGATTTCTTCATAGTTTTGTATACAAAAAGCAGACTATTACAATAATTTCATTTATTTCTTTAACATGAATATATAAAATACATAATATATTAATTTTCTTTGTTGTTTTGCTTCTTTTACACTTTCTAGACCTAAAAATATTTACAGTGGACACCCAACATGGCTGCCTAGTGGCAGAAAACGAACTTCAAAAAGTTGTGGGGGGAATTGATCACTCTTTATATTTAAGGTAAATGTTGACTAAGTTGCATATTTTATATCTCAAATAAAAGATACAATTAACATTTTTTGAATAAAAAGAATCAGCTGATTGATCAAACCAAAGAGCAAACACAGATTTGGCAGAAAAAAAAATTCACCCGGGGGTAAATTGAATGGTCGGGTTATTACAGGAAACAAAAATATTTTTTTAGGCCCTATACAGTCAAACTTGACATAGCGGTCACCTTTATCCAGTGGTCACCTGTCCTATGCGGTCATTTTATTTCCTCCCAATGAATTTTCCTATATAATGTAACTCTATTAAGCAGTCACCTGCGTAACGCGGTCAGCGGTCGTCAAATTTCATGTAAAATTGCTGTTTTACCTCGTATATAGTGGCTATTTTGTCCGATCACGTGACCAGACCTAAAGTCAGGTGACTTTCAATTTTCTCACTAATGTAAATAATTGGTTCATGGAAAAAATAATTGGCCTTATTAAAACCATTTAAAATATTGGATAATTTATTATTTTTTTTAACAAAACAAAACAAGGGTGCTAGTGACCGAAAAGGTTATAAGGAAAATGGACGTACGAGAATCTTAATCTTATTGAATTGGAATCTGGTTTAAAAAATTCTGAGTGATACACAAGGCACCCTTATTTACCTATTCATTAATGGAGACAATAATTAGTTGTTTCCTAATTGTTAGTTCACGTTTGGCATGCCCAACTCCGATAGGTGTAATTGTGTAAACGCATGACAGGCCGTTTTTAACACATAGGAAACATATTATTTGTAGAAACCCTAATTAACTGTGTTTGTTTACACAATGTGTTCTGATTATCATGATTTTCAACTAGGTAAGATGACCGTTAGGATTAGTCACGCTTCATTGCTCACAACACCTGTGAATTTCATATATCAATTTGTATTATGCACTGCTTTGATAAACTGAGAATATTATAACTTGTCTGTTTATTACGCTACAATTTATGTACAGTGGCGCCTCGTTTATCCGGACGCCTCTGTCCCCAACGAAATCGTCCGGATAATTGAATCACATCTCAAAAAGCACTCGCTCAGCATGTACATTGTATATATGCACATTCTTGTTTCAAATGTGACAGCAAAGAAAAAAAACTTCTAAATTATATTTTAGTTTAGGCCACATAAATTTAAAATTTAGATTCTCATCCTAATTTGCTTAAAAATTGGGGTGGGTGGGCGGATTTTATTTTTTATTTTTTATAGTTGAAAGTATCAACAAAACATTCGTACACATAATTTTTACACTATGTTAATGCCAATATGAATAGATTTTATTGTTTTCATATTCTTTTAAATATCTACAGAAGATTCTTGTTATAGAAAATTAAAATATTTATAGTTTTATTAACAAATTATCAAGTACACAGATATGGCACACGCCAAATAAAATGAGGTGCTGATCTTAATAAATTGCATATGCATGTTTTCTCATCGGCCTTTCCCCAAGTACCTTATAGTCTTACCAACAACTCCTTCTGTTCTGTGTGATATATCACAGATTTCCACTGTCCTCATACATTCAATCGTTCTTGAGACTTGATATGTTCGACATTAAAATATATCATATTTGCAAAACAGGATTGTGTAAATCTGTAAAATATTCTACTGAAAAGCCTAGGCCTGAACAGTTTTAAGATTTTATACATTTCCTTAGCACTATTATTCTCTAAAGTCTTTGAACGATGTTTATTTTTTTTTAATGCAAAATCACATATAACTGGAGATCGGTTGATCATGTGTCATTTTCTTCGTCTGTTTTTACTTGGTTAAAATCTCATTAAAAAAATTGTTCATGCCAGTGATGGTATCTAGATGTGTTTATGTTATTTTTTGCTTTTCTGCCTTCTCTATACTGACAAATTATCTTTACCTTACATATTTAAACTGCTTTTATTGCCGATTTTCCTCCATTCTTCACATAGTCTTTTGCTATAAATAGTGCCACGCGACTTTTAATACAGACGGGAGATAACTCTTAAATTTTGACCCAGATTCTTGCTGAATAAAAATACATGATAATAATACGTTTGACACTCAAAAAGCAAAATAAAAAACAACGGGGCGGGGCACTTTGAGAGGGGCGGGCGGGGATGAGAATCTAAAGATTAATTTTACCTGGCCTTATTGTTTTAAAAGCAGTAATTGATTAAAGAAAAAAATATATTAAAATGTAATTTACACAATAAAAAAAATGGATGGGCAATTTTATGCTGAGACCTCCCATTTTAATTCACCTTCTCTTTGGCCTGTAACTTCATGGGCTGAGCAAATTTTGATCTACAGTTGTTTTATTCAGCCATATATTATAATTATTGAAGCTCATATGATATGACAGAACTGTTCAGCATCATCATTAAAAATGTTCAGATATAAACTAACCCCGTATATTCCCTGTATATTCATAACACAGGGTTACTATAAAATTAACTGCAAGCTTACTCAAACAAAGTATTAAAAACATTCGTAAACACAAGCCATCTTCATGATTATCAATATTTTTTGCTACAGACGCTAAGTTTGAATTTCGATCATTAAAAATACCTTGATAAACGTAATCAACTTCTGTACGTAACGCCAGTTTTATATATCTTTTCTAAAGCAATGGACGTTTGTAAACGGTAGAACATTAAATAGAGATATTTCTTCAGTTATGTACCTTTCTAAACTGTCTTGTGGGGAAAAAAGCATTTCAAATACATTTACGTTTTTTAGAAATGGAAAATAGTATTTTAAACTAACGCAATCAACACATGATCAACATGATAAAGAGCATTACGAAATCGCTCGTTATTTATTGTTCATTTTATTTACAACTCTCCAAAATTCTCATGAATTTACCGATGTACATACGGTTAGCAATATGATTTTGAACAGATTATTATTTAATTAATGCACAGTGTAAGCTAAATATTAAAGATATACGTGTGATTGAATTAGGGTAAACACATGCTAATTATAGACGCTATTGTTTGTAGGTCACAGGGAACCGCCTTCAAACTGACTGCATGACCAATGTTTTTACAACAATTAACACAAATGCAAGTGAAGTGTGAAAAAGTCGTTTTTTGAAAAATTACCGTCCGGATAAACAAGTCATTTTTCAATAAACTATTACGTTTTGTAGTAGAAATTGACCGTCTGGATACGGAACGCGAATTTCCAGATTAATGAGACAAAATAACGTGGAAAATATCGGTTCCCAAAATATATCGTCCGGATGGTGAAGCGTCCGGATAAATGGCGTCCGGATAAACGCGGCGCCACTGTATTGTTAAACATACAATTATCAAGACTAACTAAACTTGATATTTTAGAGGCAGTTTAGATAAAAAATAGAATTTATTTTATTCATGACACAACATGATAATGTAATTCTATAATAAAAGAAAGTTTTGTTGTTGTTTGGAGGGAGGATAATGCAATACCCTTATTAGACTCAATATATTTTTTGTTGGAGTCATCAAATTTATCTTGAACTTAATCTTGAGACTATTTAAATTTTTAAAAAATCTAACTGAGACCAATGATGTCCAAAACACATCTTTCTTTAATATTCTATGATGTAGTATTTTTAAAACACAAAATTAACATAACTTGGAAAAGAATTTTTCTTGAAAAAAAGATGAACCTCTTTTCAATGGTCACCTCTCTATAAAGGTCACTTTTAATGGTTCCCGCAGGTGACTGCTTAATACAGGTTTGACTGTATATGCATCTTCGGTTCTTAATCACCTCTGCTTCGTGCTAGTTGGCTAGTATCAGATGCAGATGCCATTTTCTTTCATTAAGAAGAAATAAATTTTAAACCAGAAATGGATAATTCCGGAATGTATTGTATTAGAAGTATGTTTCCGATGATCGATTATGAAAAACTATAATCGATCATCGGAATCGGTAGCATTTTTTGTCGACAATCGATGTTTTCTGATTATTGGTACAACACTAGAAGAAATTCCACGAACTTTTGGATCAACCCTCGTACATGTCAGTCATTAAATTTATATAATATACAGTATGCATAAGGGAGACCAAATGTATTATTACTGCATTAAGGAGACCAACTACTCTCCACATGTAAATCAGTATTCAAAACTTGAGATTTTAATACTCTAATAATTAACATGTTTAGTTACATGAACTAAATCTATTTACCTTTGTCATAACACAAGAACTGTTTTACATTCAGCCAACTTTAACATTACACATGCATACAGTGTATGCCATGCATTAGGAAGACCAGATGCATTATTTCAACATTAAAGAAACCAACTACAATGGAACAATTAGACAGTATTCCAAAATGTTCATTCCAATACCATAGTAATTTCCCTTAATTTGTTTGTATTTAGATGACTTAAATCAATTTATCTCAGCCAGAATTGGAACAAAAAAGCTAATCATAAAAGTGGCCAAACACATGAACAGACAGATGGACATGATGATTCCTATGCTTATATTCACCCAAAGTTGCCAAAGTAGAGCAGATGCAGTGGTTAGAGCGTCTACTCTAGAGTCGCGGAGAAAGAAGCTGATCCTTACATCGCGAGTTTGAATCCCATTGTGGGACATGGAGACCAGTTCTTCAGATGAGACAGAGGTATTAACCGAGGTCCCATGTCACAGTAGGTGCTGGCTCGATAAAGATCCCTCAATGCTCAATGGCCGTAAGTGCTGAGTATAGGACAAAAATTTGCAGCTCTCCACCGACAAGTGGTGGCGTCTCCATATGAGTGAAAAATTCTCAAGAGGGACGTTAAACAACAAACACTATACACCCAAAACTTTGTTTGCAGAAGATTTTGTGATACATGCTTTACAAGTATACATATTGTTCATAAGGGAATAAAAATGCTATAATATATCATTAAGGAAAGCAACTGATATTAAATGTGCACTTCTAATTGAACTAAACAAAATTACCCTTTGTCAGAATGTAGATTTATAAACAGGAAGGCTGTTTTTCTTCATTTTTTCCATGTCAGATTCAGACTGTTCTTGAAAAAATTCTGGCATACACCCTGTAAAAGTGAACAGTGCAGATAATAAAGAGCTTCTAAATAAACTGCATAATATTTAAATGATCCACTTAAAAGGGATAACAAACGCATTTAACTCCATCAAGGAGACCAATTGATATCCATATATATATAAATCAGTACATGTATTTTAATTGTGATATTTTAATATCCTAGTAATTTACATGTTTAGTTTCATGAAATAAATCTATTTACCTTTGTCCAATGACCAATGAGCACAAGCACTGATTTTTCCTCTTTTTTCTTAACGGAATCACCAGGGCCAGTCTGGGGTCCATATGATTCTGGCATATGTACACTCTGTAAAATGCATATTTGTACCATGTACAGGCATATGAACAATATTTCTATACTACATACATGCATCATTAAACTTAATAAGCTTTTTTTTCCAAAATTCATTATTCATATATAGTGTTTTGCTGTTAGCAAAATTCAACAAAAACTATACCATATATATACTTGCCTATAAGGTGGTCCACCTATAAGTCAGTTGTATTTTTTGAGGTTATTTTGGAGGGATTTGCTATTGACCCGCTTATAAATCGGTACAACAATTGACAATTTCAAATCAATGCTCTGATGTTTTAACCTGGTTTCAAAATACTAATCTTTTTATGACTCACCTATAAGTTGGACATAGAGTATATACAGTACCTGCATTATACATGCATTAGGAAGACCAAATGCATTATTGCAATATTAAAGAGACCATTGTGGCAAATGAAATCAATGTATGAATTGTATTCAAAACTACGGGTGTACTAATTTGTCTGAAGTATATCATGATATAATGTGATACACAAAGACTTTAACAGGATATGTACATATACCCACATGCCTAAATTACAACAGTTTAAAAATGATTAATTTTTTTTTTTTTTTTTTTTGTAAATTTCACTGTTTAATTTATGAAATATAAAATATTATTTAAAACCTACATTTATTAATATTGTGGGTCATCACCCCATTTTTTGTGAAGGAATCATGAAAGGCATTGTAATTTCAACTTGCTCACAGAGCAAGTTTTACACAGAGGACCAACTCTTTATTCAAAATTTAGTTTACATACTTAATTTTTTAACAATTAAGTTTAATGGGTTTAAAAAACTTCAAACTAGGTCAAAATATTTTGCTTTCTTAATATGGACAAGAAATGTTCTTTTGCTTAAAATCACCTTAACTTCAGATAAAAAAATCAAAAGCCTGAAAGGCTTCAATGACGTCGAAGAAGAAAAACAATTTCAAAAGATCATTTTGAAATTGAAGATAGCAATAAGTCAAGTGAGTAACTCAGGAGACATAATAAAAAAAATAGTTTAAACAAAATATCACAATTACAGTGTGGAGCCTTATGTCATGGTCCGAATGGAGCAGGGTTCGAATTGACCAGACACCGTCGAACACCTTTTCAGTCAGTTGAAGAACTATGAAGGATTTCATGAATTTATATAATATTTTTTCTAATTGCCAATGTCAAAGCATTGTATTAGTGATTGCATCTAAACTACAACCAAGACTCTGTTCTATTACAATGACGATCGAGTTACGATCGGGCGTGGTATACGGTATACTGGGAAATGGAGAAATACAGCAATACTGGTCAATATCATCGGTTTTTAGGATAGAGTTGGTTAGAAGATTGTATAAGTAAAGCTAAGATTTAGAAATTCAATCTTTTTTTGTCTTGTAGTATTCGTGTTTATGTAATTTTGTAATTATTTTACCTCCTGTTGTGTTGTTTATGTTACACGGTTATCGTTCCGAAATGTTATTCATGTCATTCAACGCACCCTTTCTGTAGAAATTCATCCGCAACAACCATCACGTTTTTCTTGTGTGAGAATAAAACATAATATTGTTGTTTGCAATAGAATTAATTGATAATTGATGCAATTTTATTTTCAAGCTATAATTCATTTTGAGCGTTTTCAAAGAAATTGGTTTATAGCTATTGCTATTTTCTATTGCGGATGCATCGACTGACACATTTGGTCGCGTACATATCCGGTCGCAATTTCAACTGGGCGCTTGCTAGATGACGTTCGAGCTCCAAGAGCTCGACGTCATAAAAATGCACTGTGCTCGTCCTCTTCAAATGCCTTGTTTGTAAATAACTGATAAAAAGGTATATCTCACAAATGCTTCGTTATTACAAATGTCTTACAGTAAATATATGCATCACCACAACTTATTTCATTAGTAAGAATAAACCCTTAAGCAATGAATATAAATGCTGAAAAGTGGTGCATTGTTAGGAGTTGATCCTACTACACAAGTTTTGAGATTATCTCCATTGGTGCACTCTTTTGTTACAGAGGGGAGTTTTGTTTCCACGTTAGCAGGCAGGTGGGACAGTGGCATCTCAATATGAGTAAAAAAATTCTCAAAAGCAATCTTGAACATAGAAACTAACAAATAAATGCTGAAATGATACATCGTGATATGTAGGTATATAGGGTTGGGATAATACACAGACCTTATGATATGATACATATAAAATTTCAAAATGATTTATAAATCATGATTGTCAAATGTCAATAAATAACACAATAAAGTAGATTCATCATTTAGTGTAATGGCTAAGCATTTAGATTTGTTGTGTTTCTCATATATTGAAACTTTGAATGACACAGTTTGAAAACAAGCTGTCTTCTCTGTAGTAGCGGCACTGGCTAGTGAAGAACCCAACATGTTCCAAAACTCGTAATAATGGCCTGATTTGAATGTGTAAGATACAGTTGCAATGCCAACCATGCCGAAATTTTCATTTGTTTATTTTTTAGTTATTTTATGAACCAGCAATAATTAGGGCTGCATCAAATATATCGATACATATCTAGATTAATGAATATATTGTATCAAAAACAAGAGGCCCATGGGCCACATCGCTCACCTGAGCACACTGGCTAGGAAAAAGCACAAATCACTTCAGTATTGAAAAGTTTAAAAGGGGAGGGGGCTTGGATTTTGAACTACCTGAGGATGCTTTCATATCAATATAACAAGTGGCTTTACTGTTCTTGAGCAGAAGATTTTTAAAGATTTTTTTCCTATATATTCTCTTGTTAAAAATTTGATCCCCCATTGTGGACCCTCCCTAACACCTCCCCCCCCCCCCATCATTTGAACAAACTTGAATCTACACTACCTGGGGATGCTTCCATATCAATATGACTAAACATGGCTTTTCTGTTGATGAAAAGATTTTTTCCTATATATTCCTATGTAAAAATTTGATCCCACATTGTGACCCCACCCTACCCCTGGAGTTTATGATTTGAACAAACTTGAATCTACACTACCTGAAGATGCTTCCATACCAATATGACAAAACATGGCTTTGCTATTCCTGAGAAGAAGATTTTTCAGGTTTTTTTCCCCTATATATTCCTATGTAAAACTATGATCCCCCATTGTGGCCCCTTCCTACCCCCAGGGGTCATGATTTGAACAAACTTGAATCTACACTACCCGAGGAAGCTTCCATATCAATATGACAAAACATGGCTTTGCTGTTGACCTGAGAAGAAGATTTTTCAAGTTTTTTTCCCCTATATATTCTTATGTAAAACTGTGATCCCCCATTGTGGCCCCACCCTACCCCCAGGGGTCATGATTTGAAAAATCTTGAATCTACACTACCTGAGGATGCTTCCATATCAGTATGACAAAACATGACTTTGCTGTTCTTGAGAAGAAGATTTTTGAAGTTTTTTCCTATGTATTCCTATGTAAAGCTTTGATCCTCAATTGTGGCACCACCCTAACCCTGGGGGTCATAATTTGAACAAAGTTAAATCTACACTATCTGAGAATGCTTCCATATCAATATGACTTAACAAGGCTTTGCTGTTCTTGAGAAGAAGATTTTTCAAGTTTCTTTCTGTATATATTCCTATGTAAAACTTTGATCGCCCCTTGTGGCCCCACCCTACCCCGAGGGGTCATGATTTGATACAAACTTGAATCTTCGCTACCTGTGGATGAATCCACATCAATATGACTAATTGTGACTTTGTTGTTCTTGAGAAGAAGATTTTTCAAGATTTTTTTCTACATATTTCTATGTAAAATTTTGATCCCCCATTGTGGCCCCACCCTACCCCTGGGGGTCATGATTTGTACAAAATTAATCTACACTACCTGAGAATGATTCCATATCAATATGACTAATTGTGGCTTTGTTGTTCTTGAGAGAAAGATTTTTAAAGATTTTATTCCTATAAATTCCTATGTCAAATTTTGATCCCCCATTGTGCCCCCCCCCTGGGGGGTCATGATTTTGTACAAACTTGAATCTACACTACCTGAGGATGATTCCATATAAATTATGATTAATTGTGGCTTTGTTGTTTTTAAGAAAAACAATTTCTAGATTTTTCCTACATATTTCTATGTAAAACTTTGATCCCCCATTGTGGCCCCACCCTACCCCTGGGGGTCATGATTTGAACAAACTTGAATCTGCACTACCCTGAGGATAATTCCATATCAATATGCCTAATTGTGGCTTTGTTGTTCTTGAGAAAAAGATTTTTAAAGATTTTTTCTATATATTCCTATGTAAAACTTTGATCCCCCCTTGTGGCCCCATCCTACCCCTGGGGGTCATGATTTGAACAAATTTGAATCTACACTATGTAATGAAGATCTCACCTAAGTTTCAACTATTACAGCCCAGTGGTTCTTGAGAAGAAGATTTTTAAAAGATACCACTTAATTTTCTCTAATTCTTAATTATCTCCCCTTGAAAGAGGGTGTGGCCCTTCATTTGAACAAACTTGAATCCCCTTCACCCAAGGATGCTTTGTGGCAAGTTTGGTTGAAATTGGCCCAGTGGTTCTTGAGAAGAAGATGAAAATGTGAAAAGTTTACAACAACAACAACAACAACAAAGACGACAGACAACGGACAAATTTTGATCAGAAAAGCTCACTTGAGCCTTTGGCTCAGGTGAGCTAAAAATAACTTAATTCCAAAACATTTTGGGCAGGCAGTTTTTTTATGTAATTCTGTGAAAAAGTTGGGAATTTCAATCACCACATCTTCGCTAGCCAAGGGTTTCTGATACGCTACTCTCCTCATAAACCCTTGGCATACGGTGCTGACAAAAGACGGGATTGCTTTTGTCACGTGATCATGATTCTTACCAGGTACGCACAGATTGCGTCATCGAGAGAAATAAAAAGCGTATTTAAAAAAATTTTGTTTTTAAAGAATAATTAACAAGAAGGTATTGAGTTATGTTAATTTGTTATTTAAACATGTAAAAATGCAAATCTACATCTTCAGTATAGATTCTTAATCACATCTTTTGCACGTTGCTTTAGAAATTGGATGACACCATATTGCTATTCATAGAATGGCATGTTATCCTACGGATCATTGTTTACTTGCGTTTTACATTACCGATATTAAAGAGTCAAGATATATCCCGAACGCAAATATCGTCATTTACAAAAAACAATTGCTGATTGGTCGAACGATGTCGATCAACTCCAATCACAACTTGAGAAAAAAATCTCAACTTTTTTTAACACCGTATGCCAAGGGCTTATGAGGAGAGTAGCGTATCAGAAGCCCTTGGCTAGCGAAGATGCAATCACCAAAGATTATATTTAACTGTTTTGAATTAAAACTGATCAAAAATGATATAATCATTAAGGAGGTAGCACATCTTAGATGATTATTACAAAATCATAAAAATACATAGACAACTTTACTTAACATGTTGATTTTACAGTCAAGAAAAGTTTGAATTTGAAGTGTAATTTTTAAAAACGGTGAGACAAAAAATTAAAAATGAGTAAAAAACAATTATTATTCTTATAAAATTCATGCATAATGATTTATAAGACTTTTTTGACAGAATTGTTAAAGAATTCAATATATTGCATATCGCATTAAAAATGTCTTTCTTTCTTTTCTTTTTTTTTGCTCAATACACAGCCCTAGCAAAAATGATATACAACAAGGACTTTGATTGGATTATTAACATTCATTCAATTGATCATAATTATTAACTGTTATTGCACTTTCATTTTCAAAATGTTTTAGGTACATTGTTTGTTCATTCTTTTGCATTGATATTATAATTTATAAAAGAGTATTTTAGCAGAAAAAATTATCAATTTACCTTTCTTGGAATAAAGACATGTTGACCCTTGAGCTGAGATTTTCTCTCTTTCCATAGATTTGTTACACTGGGGTCCACATGATTCTAGCAGAGACCCTGTAAAAAAGGACTTAACTATGGAAAAGCATGAAGAATATATGCCTATTATACATATCTTAAATTCTAATGAAAACAATGTTTTCTAATTAAGATCCATATATTTCTAATGATTGACATAATACAAATTCAAAATAAAATATGCATGTCTATATTATACACTGTACCTTAAGCAGACCAATTGCATTTTTACATCCTTCAGGAGACCAGCTTAAATCAATGTTTGAGAACTACTTGTGAGAACAATAAATTTGTCTACTTTACAGTACTAAATGTACATGGAATCTATAGGATCATGTTACTTTAATTGACCTGCCTTAGTTCAACACAGTAATCTAACAAAGAAATTGAGCCAAAACAACATTTTAAGACTTTTTGAACAGTGCATGTTCCTATCATTTCAAAACCATTACCAGTAAAAATGCTAATATAGGAAAATGATGACAATTAATTAATATTGTACTTTCAGGTATACTAGATGAATTAATCTGATTCGTCAAGAAACATTTGTTAAAAAGCACTATTATCCGCTGAATAATGAAGCTACGCCCAGTGTCGCAACAGTCAACATTGCTTGACGACGGGTGATATTCCAAAAAATAGTGACAGTGACTGCGCAGATTTATGCGCTCAAGGTTCACTATTATTTGTATTTGTATAAAACATTCAGTATAATATAATAAATATTGCATGTAGTTGAGTGTAACATTGAAAATTTTCACCCCTCGAAAACCAAATACGTCAAAAAGGGGATGGGTTTCTTTTCCAGCTTCTACATAATTTCGCCCCTGCAAAAACTGGTATAGACCTTGGAAATGTTTAAACGGGCTAAGAGAAATCAAATGCATCAAGAGTACTTTTATTGTTTTTACCCAAGTTACATGCCAAAAAAGATTCAGAGAGACGTCACATAAAGTTAACGTTGATTTGAACTGAAGTTAGGGTGTCAAAAGTCATTCACGTCCAAAAGTGACATTGATCATGTGTGGTAGATAATAAACTCCTACGAGCTAAATATGCTGCCATAATCAAGTGAGGATCTTTCCCTAATCCTATATATAAATCCATTTACTATATTATATGCACTTAAGCAGCTGTTTATGACATTGTAAAATTATATAAACAAGACCGGTTTATATAATTTATATCAATTTATATAATTAATAATATAATTTATATAATTTTATCAAGATAAGTGTATGGGGTAGAGGGAGCAGACATTGAGAATCAATGTTGTCGGACCTCATGAAACTAAACTAACAGTCTTCCAAATAACCCGAGAGTCCAATGCCAGGGACCTGTTAAATTTGCAGCCGGGCATGTAAAAATTGCCAAATTACATGTCCGAAGAGGGCATATGTGAATCTTCTTTCATTGTATGATCTTTACTTGCCATTTATTCTGTCCTACCCCCATTATTTGCTTAAACGTTGCTGTATGCAATGTCGATGGATTGCCTGTCTACATTCTCGATACGACCTGTCAAATGATTGTCAATCTAATCATTGAAGTGTTTAGTTTAACCTATTTGTTTTCTCGAAGTTGCTTGCTAAATTACGAGATGTTCATCAATGCCACATACTGTGGCACTACAGTCATGATCCCATTTCTGAAATTCAGTTCAGCTAAACCGGCCATGACCAGCATGCAACTCAAAAGTTATTTATGAACAAAAACGCTTTAGAGAATGGCAATCACAGGCCATGGTTGGTTTACGACGCTGAAAAAATTAATATGAAACCTTTATACCTAATGGTTTTTTTTTGTTGCACAATACTGGTAAATGTAAGAATTTTGAGTAGGACATGTACAAATTTGAATGGGCTGGGAAAAAATGATAGGTCTACATGCCCGAAGGGCATGTGCTGAAAAAGAATTGTTGTGAAGACTGAACTAAAGCGACAGCGCCGGGTGATCATATAAAGTCCCCTTTATTACATAATAATTTGGCAAATTATCAACACATCAAGCTAAAATTTCCAACATATCTTAATGGTGAGAATTTTTCTTTTTTAAGTTGAAACCTCGTGACCTGTGAAAAAAAATGAAATTTGTATCCCATCTAAAGTCTTAAAATGTATCAAGCTAATTTTTCGATACAAATTTGCGGTTGGGGTTATAAATGAAGGATAAAACCAGAGACCTTGGAATGGAATACTCGGAAGTCTCTGGTTTTATTCTACCCCCAACTGGAAGTTGTATCCCATCTAAAGCCTAAAAATATATCGAGGTAATTTTCGAGGAATAAATGAGTGGTTTACAATAAAGAGGCTCGACCAGAGACGTCTGAAACGATTTATTTGACAAGAAAAAAGTCTCTTGAAGCGAACGATGTCATTTTAATAATTTAAAGTAGGTTAATGATTGATAATGATACATGAACAAAATACGAGCTTGAAGCGGGGGTGCCTGAAATTGAGTTAGACACCTTGTGGTAAAAATAAGTAGGGGTGCACCGTATATGAAACAAGTGCCTGTGATTGATAGTCTGAAATTTCTCTTCACCTAAATATTAAAACCTTGCAGTGATCGCTATAAATCTATACAACAGTCAAGTTGCATACGGTAAACTAACATAAAAACAAGATTACAACAGTCATGATTACAGAAGGTATATTTTGAAGACGCTAGGTCAGTAAGTGAATGTAAACAGGTAAACACATGTGGGACAGTCACCGCAAATAAATGAACCACAAAACGACTTATAACATTAAAATGTAAATATTCATATGCACACAGATTTTTGCATAATAATGATAATTTTTAAAAAGTGTAAATTAAAATATAAAATAAACAAACCTCAAACCTTGTAACAAGGCTTGTTTCCCTGCAATCTTATTCTGGTTCTGTGGGACTCACGTAGGACTCATGTGGGACTTATTTTCTCCGTCACGTCCGTGGGACTTGTTTTAGTATCAGCGTTCTGGTTCTCTGTCACTGAAAATGCAGGGAACCTGGCTGCGTTATTAACTCGTACACAGATTTGTTGATACGAATAAACCTATAAACATATATATACGAAATAAAATATTATCATAAAAAATGAAGAATTTCAAATTGCTTGAAAAATTATCTTTATGTAGTTTATCATAAATGGTTGTAATTGTTTATTAATTTCTATCTATCCATTAAAATTTGATACGTATATCAGCTTTTAATATGTATCCGTCTGAACAATTATTGTTATGACACTCCCTGTCACATCTTCGTAGTTAAGCCTGTAAGCATGGTAAGTAGGAATCAATTTCAGTTGAAGGGGACCAAAACCAAACATTTTTCAGTTTCATTTGGTGGTGGGGGGGGGGGGGGTATGAACCTTCAAATGATCATTTTATCTCTGTCACTGAACAGCTGAAAATAATGAAGGGAACTAGGCTGCGACAATGATTTGTTGACTGAATTAAAATACGAAATAAATTATCATACATACGAAATAAAATAATTTCATGAAAAAATGAAGAATTTCCAATTGCTTGAAAAAAAAGAAGCTTTTCATGTATGTGATTTACAATAAATGGTTGTACTTGTATATTTTCTATATATCCATTAAAATTTCATAGTATCAGTATTTCACTATTTGTAAACATTAACAATAATATTAAATAAATGTTACACTCACTGTGCATCTGACTGAGTTACTGTCACATCTTCATAATTAAACGAGAATATTCCTTTCCGTAAATATTGCTATATATATCTGAACTGTTACCAATTAATCTTTCTTTGGTGAAAGAAAACCTCAGGGATGGAGAATAGGCCCGTACGTAATTTAGTTGGAGGGGGGGGGGGGGGTGAGCACAACCAAACAACATTTTTCAGTTTCAGGTTGGGGGAGGCTACAAACCAAAAATTTTTTAATAAGCAAAAGAAAAATACATTATCAGAGGTTATTATTGAGGGGGCCCAAGCATAAAGGAGCAAGGTTTCCTTTAGTATACCTAAATTTCAGCAAAATTACAGGGGGCCTGCCCCCCCCCCCCCCGTTCCTTCAGCCATGTATTGTATCAAATCTGCTTCACCCTGATTCAGATTTTTTTACAGCATATATATTCTATTAGCAGAGGATCACATTATATTAATAAACAATTATTAAATTACAGCTATTTTTTTCTTACAGGGTCTGTTTCATTTGTACTATATCATGATGATCATGTCCTGCATGATGTTTACAGAAAGTTTAATTTAAATTTTTAAGCTCGAAATAGCTGCGTCAACTTGCGAGACTATTTTTTTTCTACGTTCGGCCTAATCTTTAAATATTTAATTTGTTTGTGGACTTGCATAAAAGAATTAAAAAATATAGGGGCCTATCATTTAACTTTATTTCGAATTTCCTTCAGGATTTTATATACCGAACTATAGTCTAACAATTATTTAAAATCATACTAATTCTTTTTCTCTTGAAAGCTAAATTACTAGGCAAAAAAAAAATCGAATGTTTCTCTTGTGTATTCTTAATTACAACTTATTACTGTATCATTTTAGTTACTTACCCAAATTTCTCAACATCCATGGTGTTCAGAGGTCATTTTCTGAAAACTGAAGGGGCATTCCGATGGCATTCGGAACAAATGACGGAAAGCACTTGCTAAGAATTCAAAACATGGTTCATAAATTTACTATATTTTTCCTTTTTAGGTTTTTAACATAAAACATGGAAAACTAAGTTAAAGAAACACTCATTTGAACAAATCAAAAGCGGAAAAAATATATATGCTAGATTTTTTGTTTAATTGCATGTTTTTCATGGTCTCCAAAATGCAGAAAAATTATCCTTTGAAATTATACGTAGGTTATAAATTCTTTTCTTTTTTAGGGAAGATGATAGAAATTAGACAACTTTTGAATGTTAAATAACAGAGTTAAAGATTAATAATATTTAATGGCAGACTGTTTATTTATCTATAAAAAGACATTTGCAATACTGATGAGGTCAAAATAATAGGGAGACCGAAAAAGGTCGCCTTAATCCAGTGGTCTCCCTAAGCCAGAAAATATATCCTCCTTGGTCTCCTAAAGCCATATGTCATATATATATATATATATATATATATATATATATAGGAAAAGTCTTCTCAAGAACAGAAAAGCTATGTTAAGTCATTTTGATATGAAGCATCCTTAGGTAGTGTAGACTCAAGTTTGTTCAAATCAAAACCCCTGGGGATAGGAAGAGACCACAATGGGGGATCAAATTTTTACAAAGGAATATATCAAAAAATCTTTAAAAATCTTCTGTTCAAGAACAGCAATGCCATTTGGTATATTGATATGGAAGCATCCTCAGATGATTTAAAATTCAACCCCCCCCTCCCCTGTAAACTTTTCAATACTGAACAGATTTGTGCTTTTTCCTAGCCAATGTGCTGAGGTGAGCAATATGGCCCATGAGTCTCTTGTTTCACTTACATTTTTTTCAAATTAATTTTTTTTTAAAAAAGGAAGTCTACTGTCTTTTAAAAGAAACAGACACAGGTATTTATTAATAAGTACTCTGAAAAATGTCTTTTAAGGATATTTTTAAGTTGAGGCTAATTAATTGATATTGGAATAAATTATATAAAAATTGTTGAAAGAAAAAAAAATGTATGATGTATGATAAGTAGTACAATTTCTTTAATTTTTAAATGCAGATGTAAATCAAATATTCTAAATACAAAAAGAACCACAAAAAAGCTGTAAAATTGTTTAGTAATGTCTAATTAATAATTGTTTTGAATTTTCCATTTAATTTGGTATACTTTCCCCATCATTTTTCATGTTTATCATGGTACATGTATTAACTAAAGTGATGCTTACTCTGAATTCTCAATAAAATACCTGATGTATATGAATAAAAAGACTGACAGTTATTTTTGCTTGAATATTGTGTTTAAAAATGACATTGAATATATATGAAAGAAGGGAGTTTATATCTTGTGAAGATTGCCGCGTTGAAAAATAATCTTTCAATACTTGATTTTGGGGCTTTTCAATTACATAAGATATTATTCTAGTCCAAGAAAGAAATTCTTACTTAAAACAAATTTCAAATAAGGACCTATCTTAATGCTTATAAACTTACACCTACAAAGGTCCTGAAGATATCATATACAATTGAACTGTGTTATCGATAACATTGCAGATGCATGACAACTGGTTTGTAAAGCAATTTTGAAGAACATCTTAATTTTGGACTGCTTACTTTCTACAACATTTTACTAAAGCATAAAATGTTAACCTTAAGATGTTTCATGATCCCCGAACCTGATTATATTGTAGGTAAAGATCATATACGCCTAATGGTTTTACAGACTACACCAAGTTTGATGGTTCTCAAGCAAAGATTTTTATGATACTGAGCAGATACTTAATATTTTTATTGACAGATTACATATATCATCTGAAAACTAATATGCCCAGGTCACCCAGGTGGTGCAGTGATAGAGTGTCTGCTCTAGAGTCGTGGAGTAAGGAGTTGATCTTTACGTCACGGGTTCAAATCCAACTGTGTGACGTGGATACCTGTCCTTCGAAAGATACTGTAAAAAACGAGGGTCCCTTGTCGCAGTAGATGCTAGCACGAAAAAGATCCCTCACTGCTCAATGGCCAAAGGTCAAAATTTGCAGCTTTCCACCGACAAGTGCTGCATCTCCATATGAGTGAAAAATGCTCGAGAGGGACGTTAAACAACAAAGAAAAACCAATATGCTTTTATATTTTTTCCAAAGGGGGAAAGACGAGAGATATCGCTGCAAATATGCACAAAAAAAAATCATAAACATGTGTTTGTGAAATGATGCCTTGCATGGCACTCATGGCTTAAAGATTAAGGTTTTCCAAAAATATACCAGAATGGTTGCAAGAAATACACTTGTGAAAAATGAGAAGCACTAGCTCCGAATGTTCAAAAGTTATAGCCAAGGTTAAAGTTTTACAAAAGTAGGTTAAACTCTCCAAGGTCAAAGTCATGATGTCATAAATGTTGCAATCCAAAGAAAGCTCATGTCACAAGAAATATACATATGAAATATGAAAGCTCTAGCATTATCCCTTCAAAAGTTATGGCTAAGATTAAAGTTTTTTGCAGTTAAAGAGAAAGGGTACATGATCCCCCCCCCCCCCCCAAAAAAAAATCAATGACTACAAGGGCATAAAAACATTATCAGATTTTTTAAAAATTCAAATTACTTGTATTTCTTCCGTACCCGCTTCTATCTGTGCAGTATAGTTGTAAAAAACATTCTATTAGATTGACTGGTATGTATTGATTTTATGTCCAGTAGCCATTTTTTGTTGCCTAGCAACGGGCATTTTATTGAAAGAGCCCATGAAAATAAAAGTTGATATGGATATTTCATATCCTATATTTTCATCTGAAAACTACCTACATTATATATTATTCTGGCCTTTTTTGCTTTACTTCGTTAAAAATGACTTTAAAATGGTAAAAATGCTGATTCAGCAATTATTGAAAATCGTATGTATTTTGAGGTCCTATAAAAATAAAACCCTTCTTATAATTTCTATATTTTAATAAAATTTTTATCAATGACAACATGTTTTTTGAAGTTAAGAAAACATTTTCATTTTTTTCCTCACTCAATGATTAAATTTTAACATTTGAAAAAGTAATATTTCACTCACGAAAGAGTGTAAATTCAGCCCTGTTGCTAAGGAACTTTTAATTACATGGTTTCCTTAGTAACCATTGATATATCTAATTTTTATTTTACATACATTGTCCTTGGAGCTAAGAAGACCAGTATGTGAAATATCATTATAATCCGAGAACCTTGATGTATCACCATTTGTCTGATTTTTATGTGGACTGGTACTTAAGTAACTGGAAAATTATTTTGCCTAGAATCACCAAACTTGGACAGATAATGCGTCTTAAGGAGAAGATTTATTTCCATTCCTAAACGTTAAAAAACCCTATTTCGTTATTTTTTATTGGCTTCAATATATACATTCCGGGGGAGGGTCCCTGATCCCCCCTCTAGATCCGCGCATGACTTTACATTAAGGTCACTGTGACCTTTAATTAAGAAAGGCCAATTAGGCAAAACTACGAAATCCGGATAGGCTCAATTTTGACAAGAATAAAAAAAAATAACTCGTTATAACTAGATAGTTATCTCGTTATAACGAGTTAGGATCTCGTTATAACGAGATAATTATCTCGTTATAACGAGTTAGTTATCTCGTTATAACGAGTTAGTTATCTCGTTATAACGAGTTAGTATCTCGTTATAACGAGATAATTATCTCGTAATAACGAGTTAGTTATCTCGTTATAACGAGTTAGTATCTCGTTATAACGAGTTAGTTATCTCGTTATAACGAATTAGTTATCTCGTTATAACGAGTTAGTATCTCGTTATAACGAGATAGTTTTCTCGTTATAACGAGATAGTTTTCTGAATAAAAATGGCTGTAGTTTTTAATGCCATTGAATTTTTAGCTAGTAATTATCAGTCAAACTTAACTTGAACAATTTATAAATGGTAGAAAATTTAATTTGCTCTGGGGTTTACTTATGATTAAATCTTGAACTATCTCGCTGGCAATAATCATATTTTGATAAGTATAGCAACTCTAAGGCGAACACATTTACACATTAATTCTGAACGCCTCCTCAAATTGTTGCATTAGGACGCGATATTTTTCTTAAAATAATATTGCCAAATATACTTGCTTCAAACTTTGGCAATTTATTTATGACAACTATTTCTGATGAATGACACTATTTCAACATGTTTTGGACGACTAAATAAATACACTTTCATATATCAATTTCTATTCCGCTAAAATTAAATATCAGAGACAATATAAGTACAGCATATCGCAGGCGTTTATGCAACATATATATACGATTACAGTGCGATACATATGTTGTTTTTGAGATTCAGAAATGTTTTGAAGAAGGGGGGTGGTGAGACATCAGCAGTTAGATCATAGGCGTAGTAATAGGGGGGGGGGGGGGCTTATGTCCCCACCACCACTTTTGAAGAGAGGGCGGTCAAGGGTATTTTTGTGCTCCTTCCTCCAGATTTTTTTTTTTTACCTGAGTAAATATCTCCCGAAAATAATGATGAATACTCGTAGTTGGAATATCAAATCTCTTTTTTTTCTATTTGCTTGTCAAATATTTTACTTGGTTTACCCCCCCCCCCCCAACTTTGTGACTAAGCTTATGCAGATTGTCCACGATGATGAGGAATGATGAAGCAAAAATGATATTACGTCCTTCTAAGTAATAAGACGTTAGATTTGATCTGCTGATATTGGCATTTTATCTAATATTCTGTCATGATTCACTGTTTATATTTTTTGCGGGGGAGGGGGGGGGGGTCCAAGCTGTGCAGATTCACGTAGACCTATTTGAGATTCACGTCTATTTGGCGGATCCTATGTTTACCACATGGTGACAAAACATCAAACCAGAGTTTACTACACACAAAAAAAGTTTACAGAGTTTACAAAGCCAGTTCACTTTTATAATCTTTTTAATTAGGATTGATCAACGAATAGGACTAATATTATACATGTATATTTAAGGAAACACTGTCTAGCTAGTAGAGTATGCCAGGGCATCAACAATAGTTGGAAATGTGGGATAATTTGCATAACGGGCGAAGCCCGTTATGCATAAATTATCCCACGTTTCCAACTATCGTTGATGTCCCTGGCATACTCTACTAACTAGACAGTGATTCCTTATATTTCCATTTCATTTTGAAATAAAATTGTAAATGTTGATTTTAAAAATGTAGACTAATAGATTTAAATTACACGAGGCCTCACATGTCAATTTCAATAGTCCCCGCCCACTGACGTCAAACACAAAGACAGCGGCACGAGAATTACATGCGTATTAGGCCTCCTTAAGAGTCTGACACAAAGACAGCCGCACGAGAATTACATGCATATTATGCCTTCTTAGCTACTGATCTTTCGCTTGGCAAAATTTGCATTCCGTTAGAATGATCAAGAAATCAACTCTCCTAACTTTCAAAGAGTTATCACAGAGAAAACAAATAGAAATGGAAATATTATTAATAAAACATTGAAGCAATGTCGTTAATTATTTTCCTCATCACAATATCACAATATTTATTATGTATACTTTGCATGCAAGCATATAATTTTTATTTCAAAAAGAGATTGATGATTTTTTTTTGGGGGGGGGGGTATAAATAGAGGATATTCAATGTTTTGTAGTTGATATGGAAATTTTCAAGAGTGGGACAGGATTTTTTTTTGTATTTTCACGAGTGAAAATATCAAAAATCCTGTCTCACGATACAATACATATTTCTAGGCATAATTTATGCATGAAATACACCTTAATTAATGCGTATCATATTGTAAACTTTAGATATTAAACTTTCATTCTATCACAAACATGTCAACTGTTTTTACTATTGTCAAAGTGAGGAAAGTGAATTTCCTACATGCACTACATTTCAGCCTGGTGACCTTCATCTTTTTATTGTGGCTTCCATAGAATAAAGAGCCCCAAAAGTTTTTTATTCTATCACATTGATAATAACGCTTAAAATACATATTGTACATGAGATTTCATGCCAAATTGGTAAATTAAAATGTTTCTTTCTTTTAATAAACAAATGAAATATATAAATTATTAAGTGATAAGTACAGTATTAGTTCTTGAAATTCATCATATTTATTATTGCGGGGAAGGAGGGATTGATGATAAAAACAACGTGAATTTATTTTTTTGTCAGACATTGAATTTTGATCTTGCCCTGCCCCTTTAAGACGATAAAAATGAACTGGTATTTCTTAATTTTTAACAGGCAAGGAATTTTCAAAATATGGACGTTAAAGCCTAACAAATGGTATCATATCGACATTAGTAATTCGGAATATATAAAATAATGGGATTATTTCTATGCATTTTTTATTGCGACAAATATTACGCAAAAATTATCATAATTTTAACATAGTCAAGAAAGCTTGAACAGGCCAGTTAAATCAGCCAGAATATATCATTTTTTTCTGATCTCCTTGTACAAGTTGACAACATTTTGACGTTATATCCATTCCATTTGAAGATGACACTAATTCTATTTTGCAATTTTAAGGTATAACACAACAACATGAGGCGGTCATAAGTTTCCGTATATTTGTCTTCGGTCTTTTCAATGAACAATACTAATCAAAAGCATAACACGAAAACTAGTATACTGTTGTTCCATAAAATCTTTATCAGGCACACTTCAAACAAATTTGATCGACTGGCTTCTGTTTATTTCCTATAAATAATAGTACATGTATATTCTTTACTTAGATATATCAACTCTTTAGATCAATTTTTATCTCGTTATACGAGATAATTATCTCGTTATAACGAGATACTAACTCGTTATAACGAGATACTAACTCGTTATAACGAGATAACTAGCTCGTTATAACGAGATAACTAACTCGTTATAACGAGATAACTAACTCGTTATAACGAGATAATTATCTCGTTATAACGAGATACTAACTCGTTATAACGAGATACTAACTCGTTATAACGAGATAACTAGCTCGTTATAACGAGATAACCAACTCGTTAAAACGAGATAACTAACTCGTTATAACGAGATACTAACTCGTTATAACGAGATACTAACTCGTTATAACGAGATAATTATCTCGTTATAACGAGATAACTAACTCGTTATAACGAGATACTAACTCGTTATAACGAGATACTAAGTCGTTTTAACGAGATAACTTCCTCGTTATAACGAGATACTAAGTCGTTATAACGAGATACTAACTCATTATAACGAGATAATTATCTCGTTATAACGAGTTAAATATTTTTTTTTGTCTTGTCAAAAATGAGCCTATCCGGCTTTCGTCAAAACACTGTCCGGCTCAAAACTGGAAAATTATTTGGCCTAGAATCATTAAACGTGAACAGATAATGCGTCTTAAGCAGAAGATGTGTAGGTCACTGTGACCTTTAATTAGAGTGATATATATATATATATATATATATATATATATATATATATATATATATATATATATATATATATATATATATATATATATATATATATATATATATATTAGGGATGGCAATCGAATACAGAATTGCCAATCGGTTAACCGCAAGACGTTCCGACCGATTAATCGGTTAATCGTATCTAAAATTCTCGAAATATTTCATCCTTGTAAGCTCTATCCTCAAATAAAAAGGCTATAAAGATGTTACATGTAGAAACATTCTGTATATTTTTGCCCGGTACACTATTTATATTTTATTTCAATCTTAATAGGATAAAACAAAATACGCCATATATGGCTTTAAAATACTCATGAAACTGCTTGAAGTCTCAGATTCATTTTAAGAAAAAAAAGTTGTCTTATAAGCTCATTCTGCACTGTCACCATCATTCCGACCGAGTAACCGGTTACACGATTAGAAATTATATATATATATATATATATATATATATATATATATATATATATATATATATATATATATATATATATATATATATATATATATATATATTATATGTAAAATGTCAAGGGAGGTAATCCCTGAGTAATGCAGTAATCATGTCTCGCTAAGATGACAGATGCAAAAGTTTTATCAGTATTATAAACATATTGATTAGTATTTTGATGTTTTATTAGTCAGTGGCATTGTATTGTTCATCTTTCATAAAGAATACAAGTTATATTTAGAGAACGAGTTTCCTACTGTATCGCAGATACATGGCTGGGCTGAAGGCGAGAGCCATAGTTCTTCCAAAATTGTGGATTTCATAGCCCCAGGGTCAGGGTTCTGGTGTTAGGACTGGGCTCTGTTGATTATATATTGAAAATATATTAATTCTTTGAAAATCTTCTTCTCTGCTCATGGGTATTAAATAAACTAAATACATAGTTATGATGAGCAAGAGTGCCTCTTCCAAAATTGTGAATTTCATGGCTAAGGGTTCTGGTGTTAGGGCGGGACTCTATTGATTATACAGTGAAAATTCATTTATTCTTTGAAAATCTTCTTCTCTGCTCCTGGGTATTAAACAAACAAAGTACATAGTTATGATGAGCAAGAGTGCCTCTTCAGAGCTCTATTAATTACATAGTGAAAATACATTAATTCTTGAAAATTTTCTTCTTTGCTCATGGGTATTACATAAACAAAGGAAGTGCATAGTTATGATAAGCAAGAAAAATTCCTGGCCCCAGGGTCGAGGGTTCTTGTGAAGGGGGACTCTATTGATTATATATTGAAAATGCATGATTTCTTTCAAAATATTTTTCTACTCCTGGTTATAAAGCAAAGAAACAAGTGTATATAGTTATGATGAGCAAGAGTGCTTGTTCCAGAATTGTGAGTTTCATGGCCCCTGGGTCAGATGTTCTGGTGTAAGGGTGGGTTTATTGAAAATATACTGAAAATGTGTGAGTTCTTTGAAAATCTTCAACTAATTGCAAGGTTATGATGATGAGGGTACCTCTTCCAAATTTGTAGATTTCATGCCCCTGGGTCATGGGTCCTGGTGTTAGGGTAGGGCTGTGTTAAATCTGTAGTGAAAATGCATTTTTTCTTTGAAATTCTTCCCTGCTCCTGGGCATATTGGAGGCAAACAGGGAATTTTTAAAAGTTGTAATAAGCAAGGTTATTTTACCAAAATTTTGAACATCTGGACCATTAAGTCAAGTGTTCTGGTCCTGGCCAGGGCTCTATTAATTTGTATTCTACTGAGCGAAGTTATTCCCCTTTGCGATTCACCTTATTAGTCCCCTACCGGTGAAACCGGAGGGGACTATAGGTTTCCTCTGAGTCTGTCCGTCCGTCTGTCCGTCCGTCTGTCTGTCTGTCTGTCTGTCCGTCTGTCTGTCTGTCCCTCTGTCTGTCTGTCAGTCTGTCCCACTTGGTTTTCCGCACTTTTTTCCTAAACGCTTGCAGATATTGAGCTGATTTTTAAAATGTAAGTTTATCTTGATGAGTTACAGATCAAGTTTGCATTTCGTTCCGCTTCATTGATTTTTGACGGAATTACGGCCTTTTCAATTTTTAGGGGTTTTCCGCAATTTTCTTCTAAACGCTTGTAGATATTGAGCTGATTTTTGGTATGTGGCTTTACCTTGATTAGTCATAGATCAAGTTTGCATTTCGTCCCGCTTCATTAATTTTTGACGGAATTATGGCATTTTCAATTCTTAACGGGAACGGAACCAGATTACACTTGCCGGTAGGGGACTAGTATTGCTAATGCAATACTCTCAGAATGCTTGTTTAATTAATAGTTACTGTAAATAATGTATTTAAAAGATTAATAGAATAAGAGAATTATGCAAGAATATTTATTGTATAATACAAAAAATACTTTCATAGTTTTAATGATCAGGTAGACTTGGAAATAATAGATGAATAAAAATGAGACCAAAAAAACAACAACAACAAAACAACAACCTTTTTTTAAAATCTTCAAATGTCAAAAGAGGCCAATGTGAGAGGTAATAATACTGGGCTAAAAAAAGATACATGTATTTTGTTAATAGTCTGCATGGTAATAGTGATAAATGGGGGACAGATTAGATACTAGATCAATTATTTTGTTGATCCTAATCATACTTGTTTTCTTGCTTTTGGGCAACAAAGCTTCATTTCTCAGTTAATTTATCTATCAGTTTATGGATCCTCTAAATTGTCGTATTGTACTCAGGTGACCGTTAAGGCTCTTGGGCCTCTTGTTTTAATTTATTCTACGAATTTAGTGCAAAACATTTTGATACATATTAATTATGTAGGAATGTATTTGATGCAAAAATGTTTCGGGAGATTGTATTTCGGAGTATAGTCAGAGGAATGTCCGACAATGTCATTCACGGGTCGACAGACATGTACAGTATTCCTGCCTCGAAGCCAAAACAAAGGATGAAAGGGGGGTCATTTTACCTTCATGTTTGAAACAAAATTAAAGAGTAGCAACCAAAGGCGGATCAAGCACCGATGCTCATTAGGCATCCCCCCTCTACCCTTGTGTAATTTTTTTTTATTGCTTTCGTACATTATGTTTGGATAACTTGTAAATACACTTTTAATATATCTACATGTAACAATCAGGCACGTAGTATCAGCCTACTTTCCCCCCTCCCCCTTACGATTTTCGAGTTCTTGCTATCCTTGACCCCCCCCCCCCCCCTTTCCGCTCTGAATTTTTTGGATCCACCACTGATAACTATACGGTTTAATTAGTCCCCTACCGGTGAAACCGGAGGGGACTATAGGTTTCCTCTGAGTCTGTCCGTCCGTCTGTCTGTCTGTCCGTCTGTCTGTCTATCTGTCTGTCTGTCTATCTGTCTGTCCGTCTGTCTGTCTGTCTGTCTGTCCCTCTGTCTGTCTGTCAGTCTGTCCCACTTGGTTTTCCGCACTTTTTTCCTAAACGCTTGCAGATATTGAGCTGATTTTTGGTATGTGAGTGTATCTTGATGAGTTACAGATCAAGTTTGCATTTCGTTCCGCTTCATTGATTTTTGACGGAATTACGGCCTTTTCAATTTTTAGGGGTTTTCCGCAATTTTCTTCTAAACACTTGTAGATATTGAGCTGATTTTTGGTATGTGGCTTTACCTTGATTAGTTATAGATCAAGTTTGCATTTCGTCCCGCTTCATTAATTTTTGACGGAATTATGGCATTTTCAATTCTTAACGGGAACGGAACCAGATTACACTTGCCGATAGGGGACTAGTATTGCTAATGCAATACTCTCAGAATGCTTGTTAAATTCACTTTAATTTTTTTGTAAATACTAACAGCGCTATTATGCAGTTTCGTTTCAATGATTCTTATATCTCTCTCCTTCAAAATACGGATACAGCTTTCCACCGTCGCTAACAATAAACTATTCTGTATCGTATATATTTTGTAGTTATTGTGCAGTTACTGCTCATTCGCATAACGAAAAGTGTTCTGTACGGTTGACTTCAAAGAAAAAACTCGCCGGGTCATGTTAAGGACGACAAATCTAATTCTAAATTTCACGCCACTGCGCAGAAAACCGCGCATATGCCTTGAATCAAATTGACTTTATTATGTATTGCAAAAGATAAAAAATATACATTTTTAATTCTATTAAAGATATTCAAACGTTTCCTCTCAATTCAAAAATATTGTAAATATTTCGATTTATATTCATAAATAAATGATTTATTTGGCCAAGGTATTTTCATTGAAAATTTCCCCCAAAATGTGCCCTACACCTGAGTTTGACATGCCTCCCTGAAAAATCTAAGCTGATGACCTATTTATTTTTTGGCATAATTTGCTGGTAAATTGTCTTGTTAACATTGTCCTTTAATATGAATAAAAATTCTATTGCAGAATTTTTTTCAATGATCACTCTTATACCATACACTGGCAATTTCCCATTACTTCCTATAGTAATTATCGATTTTCATTGCCAACTTTTGAAACCGCCCCTCATTAAAAATCTACATCGATGACCATATGATTTTTTTTTTAATTGATTTTAACTCACCAAAAGCCACATTACCTCATATTAAAATTTGAATAAAAAATCTATTGCAGAAATAAATTATTTCCGTCGTCGTTAATAACTACAGCATAGTAGACATGGTAGATGCACACCAAACAGTAGAAATGGAGAAATTATTGAAATCTTTGTACCAAGGTTAATATGATTTTCTTCAAAATACACTATTTTTTATGATAAATAATATCTGACGGACGTATCATGTGCCGTGGCTGTGCACTTTTTCCTCTTATAGAAATAATTAAAATTCTTTAAATAACATTGCTTTAATTTGAAGCGACGAAAAAAATTATCTCTTTTAAACGACCGTACATTTTCATGGAAATTGTACGCTTTCATCAAATACTTCAAGGCTTGTGATTATACGGGATGGGCTCAGATTAAAAACTGACCTCGAGGCTTAAGTTTATGAATCAGTACCACCAGCACAAGTATCGATTGCCAGACATGCAATCTTTGTTTGAAATTCCGTGATGGATAGAATAAAAGACTTCAGCAGACAAATCCAATATAACGACGCCTTGCAACAGAACATTAAGTTTCAATTAATCAAAAACGGTTTTTTTTTTAAAGATTACATTAATTGACTAAAACAGTTACGTCCTTTGCTAAATGTGATTTTTTTTTACTCAAGGCAACTCAAAGTTCCTTACTCTACATAGGTAATATTATTATCATATCTTGAGAGCAATATTAGTAATATCATTTTATTTCATGACGTGTATTACTATGGAAATGTTAAACTTGTGTAATGGAAATGGAAATGAAAGACAGATAATAAGAATACAAGACCTTATTCACTAAAAATGAATAAGACAAAAAAAAACGTTCCAATTCTGTAACGATTATATCTAAGCAATAGGAAGTCACTAAAAATCTATTTTTCTATTACATAAGAACATATTGTGAAAATCTTTTAAGACAAAAATTAATATCTTCATGAAACAAAGGAATTACAAAGTTGTTAATTTATTATCGTTTTAGTCTTGAAGATTTTATGTGTAAAGGGCTACTGATCTGTAAGCAGTGTAAGGAAACAACTAAATTGATCCCGTCAAATTATATTTACTGTTAATAAATGTTTTATAGCGAGATAATGAGTATACATGATCAAGATTGGTCTTTGACAATATAGTCAATTCCTATCCCTAAATATAAATGTCTCGTATCTCTTTATATACATAGTCGGGTTTGTTTCCAGATCAGATCTTTACATTAATACACAATGTATATTAACAAAACACAGAAGACTGACATCTAATACTTAGTCTCAAGAAAACTTGTAGAAATGCGTGGGGATTTATGAAATAGTGGGAATTGCCTGTCAACTTTTGAGGTAATGTTCTTTTGCTGCACAATTTGGCAAAACATATGTAGGCTAAAGATAGAAATACTCTCCCAGGAACCAGAGAGCGATAAAAGCAACCATTAAGTCAAATTAACTCTTCTCTTCATTTACAGCAAAATCGCTTACCCCCGGGAATTCTGACAAAGACAGATATAGAATAGTAAAATCAGAGTTTGCTCACAGGGTAAGAGTTCGTGACAGGAAGTCAATGAGATTCTAAGTTACTATTCCAAAAATGGAATCTTCTGAAAATGTCTCGTAACAATTTTGTTCCATCCATTTTACTTCGCTTTAGAAGCTCAAATGTTTAACCACCTCGCCACAGGCTTAAAGCCGTGACCGAGAGACGGTATCTGGGTGGAATGAACTTGGAACTGTTGTCCATTTTATGAATTTATCTGCCGCCGAGTCGTATCGATCTGGGATTTTCAATCATTACTCAGCATAGTTACACATTGGTAGCTTATGTGGTGTCGGATACACGGCGCTGTGGTCACACAGGAATCCCAAGTCCATTGGCAGATTAACAAGAGACTTCAGTCAAGTAAGATATCTACTTGGGGGATGAGGGCTAAATATCTGTAGAGCTAATTAATATAGAACAGAAATTGATGCACATATGAAATGTAAGGTTTCAAATATCAAATCTATAATGTTTAATGTTGCACTGGTTAAAATAGGATGCTAGTAGCCATTGAATTAATATATATATATATATATATATATATATATATATATATATATATATATATATATATATATATATCATTATATTCAAAGGACAGATTGATCTGATTTCAAGGAAAATTAAATTTGCTAATAGACTTGGCATTAGAAAAAAAATACGTTACCGTTGGGCATAATTTGATTCGTTTCAATAAAAATCGTATAGATTTATCAAATAATTTTTTTGCTTCGACAGCACTATGAGTGACGTTAGCAAATTAGAGTTTTAACCTGGATACTTTTTTTTATTTTTCCCCCTGTGATTTGGAGCATAATCTCTAGAATTTGATAGCAACGATGATATTTCGATTTAAAGATGTCCCCATAGACACTTGTTGGAAACCAAGTCATGCCATTACATTAATCTTTACTGAAACTTTGTCAATATTTTTCTTCCATAAAACAGCACAAAGCATAGAAAATGTTCAGAAATCATGCAAAATTACTACATCTTGTGTAATGATGTGATCGCCGCAGACAGTACCGCTATTTAAAGATCGATGAGTCAAATTTTTCAGATTATATTTGTCTTTAAAGATTTTGTGATAATTTTATTGTTTTTGGTCTGATGATTCAAAGCTCTCCGAATATTGATGAAGAAAAGAATCATTAAATACATCTTATTTAAACTTTAGGTTATCAAGATTCTGTGTTCAAAACTATGTGTGGTCGCCATAGTAACGGATAGTAACATTTGATTAACTAAAACAATAACAATCACTTAGATTTGGAATCAGGTTACCTAGTATGGCAAAATTAAAGTAAAAATGAGTCAGCTCAAACATTGCGGCTAACGATTTTCTTTCTGCGAAAAAAAAATTATCTGAAGGTTGAAGAAATAATGAGAGTTACTGAGCAGTTGTTGTACGGACCCATCATTCTTTTCTCTACATTGTCTCTTATTATATGTTGCATGCCAATAATCAAAATATGATATATTTTTTTTAAATACATATACACTAGCATATAGCAAACCCTGGAGTTTCCAATCTGCAAACTCCTAAAGTATCGAGCATTATAATATGTTCGAAATGTTCTTAAAATATCTTTGATATAGGTATTTTTTAGGCATCAAAATTTGCGAACATAGTATTCCTGACGTAGATTTGACGTAGCAGAGTTATTTTTGGTCTTCATGGTGGCGGAATCTCGCCAATACTATTGATTATTTTTGCATACAAATCACTAATACTATAAAGAATTTATTTTTAATCATCATCATGCAACATAACGTTGTTGAGAACTTTATTTGCAGATCGATTTTGGAACTTTTCATCCCATTAATTTCCTAGCCTCTCCCACCATTTTACTTTTACTTCAATATCGGCTTTTGGAGCAGCATCCTTTCAGTAAGAACAACCCCCGAGGAAATGGCTCAAATATATGAAGAGAAAAACACTTAATAACCATTGTTTCAGGTTCAAAATTAAAAGAATTCTATTTAGTTTTACTCTTTTTTACAATATTGAACATGGGTCGATAAAATACTTTTTCTGTTTTTAAACAATTGGACTTATCCTTTAACTATTGCTCTTAACCAAATGGATCATCACTTGCTTCTTCACTAAGGAGAAAAATTGGGTTTTGTCATAGTTGTCTGTCTCTCTATTCGTTTACTTTAATGTCTCAAAATATATCATGCTTGTTTTGTTTGAATTCGTTGACCTCGTTGTCACAAAATAATGACCATTTCTTAAATTTGGAATCCATGACTAAAATTAATTTAAACTTAAGTATGTTGTTGCCCACGGCATAAATGTGTATCAACACCCTGATTCAAGGTCATATAAAAGATATCAAAGTCACAGGATTAAGAAGGGATCCAATTTTGTTAAATATCTAGAGTATTTTTTTTATCATTGAGCAATCGGATTCAGCAAGTTATTAGATAACTGTGATAATATACATGAAGAGTCTGAACTGGAGACTACTTCAATCGTTAGAGTGGACGATTTTTTTGGAAGATGGTGCATGAACAGAATGCAAACATATTATTGTATTATATATTGTATTTCCTAAAATTGTGATTAGGCATTTTGAACTGTTTCCTGATTCATTTTAATGTTTTTGTTTATCATGAAACAGCCAAGCTATTACCTGCTCACATCAAATGATCTGCATCTTAATTCCCAAGTCAAGGGTTTCTTATCCACTCCGCTCCAGATCAGAAACCCTTAAGGTCAAGATCTAGTAAATGAAAGGTGCCTATAGATTTTTTCAAACTTGAGAATGCATGGCTGAACCAATCCATTATGATGTCATAATTATTTCACCGTATTTTACAGCTATAATATTGAATTATGTAGAAAATGGTGAATTTTCATGGCATTCAATTTGAAATTATCATTTGAAAAGCAATCCCGATACCAATATTAATATATATTCAGTTTAATATCATATCAAAGAAGAGGTCAGGAAACCTTTTCTGAAGGTAATCTGGGGAAAATGTAGGCCCCTTTCACTCACTATAGATCTTTACCTTAAACATCTGACACAGCATTTTATATTCAAACATTCAAGTCATCATGGCGTTGTTTACTAAACAATGCATTACATCAATGAATTAGCCTAGTGCATGATAATATTACCTCATTAATTTTTTCTGATTTTACACCAATCGGTGTGAGAATTTGATTAATATTCGTCTTGTTTAGTTGGGTTTCAAGAAATGTAACAAACTGTTGTTGATATTTTAAAATCCATTGATTATCATGTCTATATCATTACTTTAAGAAAATATATAGTAGGCTAGGTAATAAGACACTTATTTCATAACTCTCGGGAAGCAGTCAAACTGTTGTCCCTCGACAATGGGGAAGATCTGGAAAACTGTTGCCCTTGGCTTTCGGCCTCGGACTATAGTTTTCCAGGTCTCCCTCATTACCTCAGGAACAACAGTTTGACTCTTTCCCTCGTATCATGAAATAAGTATATACTAATCCCAGTAGTTAAATGAGCTTAAAAAAAAAATGCACACACTGAAAAAAGTGTTTGTGATTTGCTTGGAGACCGCAATATTCTCCAGCCCAAATTAATAAAGCTATCTTTGAACAATATCAGTTTCATGTTTCCCTTGACTCCTTGTTTGATTGCCACTCAATCAATATGTCCGCAATCTGGTTACACTGTCATTATTTCAGCCAAAAGCCGGTCAGCAAGAACATGGCCGACAGGACCAATCAGACGACATCCTCGTCCTTAAGTGTCGATACATCACCTTCTAATGAGTCCTTAACATCCGTCATGTGGACCACAACGCTTCACTTGTTGACATCTTCTGCTTCTAACTTTACCAATTCGTCTGCTCGTGACGTCATCCCAAATATTACAATTCTGACGAGGCCTTTTTGTACTGAGCCTGGTAAGTGAACCCTATTCATTTTCCCCATCTCTATTAAGACTTGCTTCACTTTCAGATGGTTTACTATGACAAACATGAAATATCTTCGATTGCTCCTTTGGGCATAATTTTCATTGATCATTTACTAGTTTATAATAACAAGTTGAGATTGATTACAAAATTGATTTTCAAAGTCCTTCTGTGTACCTCTAATACTGAACAATAAATAAAATAAATCTGGAACTTTAGAATAAGTAAATGATTCCAGATGAAAAGATTAAAAAAAAATATTTACTACTTCTTGTCTCTCGTTAAGATAGAATTCGTAAAAATCTGAAAATATAATAAGAAATTTTGCTATAGCTAGTAAGGGATACTTATAGCATAAATGTTGTGTTTGACAAGGCAACGTTGCAATATTGGAGTTGAAAGAAATTACAAGTAGTCAGTATGTATACATACCATTTTTGAAAGATCTTGTTTTTGCACATATATCCACATCTTATAGATCCTCATTTTAAAGTATGATATGATTCCGATGCAACATTTCTAATTTTCAAAAATTTACCCTTGTTGTTTTCGTGGCAACGACAGCCATTTTGGAAATTTTCAACTTGGGGGACACTTATACATCAGTAACATGCAGTTTGATATGTTTGAAAAAAAAATCCTTTTTTTTTGTTTGCATGGCAACAGTGACAAAGTTTATCCAGTCGTTTCATTTTCAGTGGCAGAAATTAGTGATTTGATGAAAGGAACGATTCTTCAAGATTTAAAATGAATTGGTTTGGCAAATACTAAGAAAGTTATTTTTCTTCTTTCGATTGAACAGTGGCAATTTTGAAAAAAAAAAGATGCACACACGACTACTGTGGTCATAGCATCCTCATAACTTTAGGGGTCCTGTGTCAACTCGGTGGTGTGGGACCCCTGACAAATTACTGTCTGTGTTTTCGGGCTTGCTTCTCTGATTGAGAAGCACCAATCAAATTGAAGTAGACAAATAAAATCAGTTGACACCTAGAATGCACGTGTTATGCATTGTTTATCAACGAAAAAGCTTAATGTAATTGGTTGAGAGATAAGAAAAACAATCAAGATTTGTAATTTTCCCAAAAGACGTTGCTACAGTCAGCCTGTAATATATCGAATGAAATTTACCAGGGGTCCACGGCAACGAGTTGAAACAGGACCCTCGACGTTTTGAAGATGATGGTCATAGAGGATTAATTCACTATAAATTTCATTAAAAAATGCGCTATTGCAATAAAAAAATTAAAAAAGACAAAAATGAAATGATAACCCACTTAATGGCCATACCGGTATGCTATAGACGTGGTGATCATCATTATTGTGAAGTTCCATTAAGATTGTTCAAGTCTTGTGCAAGAACTTGTGTGGAAAAAATGGTATGGAAGAAAAAAAAACAACAACAAAGAAACGGAATAATAAAAGTATGTCAGTAATTATTTTATAATTGTTAATGATCAATAATAAAATTCTGGAGAACGAAATTAAAATAAATGTCCTCAAAAGATTTAATAATTCAGTTTCTACGTCTCATGGATATTATATAACCCTTTAAGCATAAGTTGCTCTTAACCTAGACTAATCGACGTGTGTGTCAGACTTTCTAGTCTTGGCAACACAAAAAAGTTTTAAATGGATGGAATCAATCCACGCACGGTTTGATTAATCTTTTTTCCTTTTGTGAATGGGATGGCTTTAATTAGCTCGATAATTTTGTCCTCCTACACTTCTTTGTTATAGATCTTTTTTGTTGATATTAACAGTGCCACATTTCACGCCGGATATGATCAATTCCAGCTTTTTTCTCTCTCTCTTTCTATTGGTGATGGAAGTCATGCTCCCAATACAGCGCGCCATTATGTAAATTTCGGGAGTGAATGGTATTTAAGATAAGAAATACCATAATGCCCTTGAGATTCCTTATTTTTAGTATTATTCCTTTACTCGAGGAATCCCACTGAATTGTTTTAACTGTATACTTTTTATCCTTTGGTTATTGATTATAATGAGACTTGGATAGAAACCCCTTGGTATTGTATATATATACTAATGTTTACGAACTCAAATGACCATGCATATCGGGGGTACAGTGAGCTAAACTAAAGGGGGAACGAGAAAACACGGAATTTTCAGCATTTCTGACAGCTAAATTTGAGTGTCCAGAAAGTAAATTAATACACAATAGGTTCAGTTTCAACGCTTTAAATGCAGTTTTCGTCAGAAAAATTTTGGATAGTAAGAATAAGAAATAAGGATTTTGGATCGTAGAATAAAGAATAAGGATTTATGATGGGGTTGGATTTTCATCCAACGAGTTGTATGCCTTCTATCCTATACCCTATATAATTGTAAATTACATTTTGATACAAGTTACAAAACTCACATGCATATAAATATTATGTTCACAAAATAATTTGAATAACACTATTTTACAATTCTGCATATTTTCTGGCATGATTATTCTTTGAGCCAAGTACGCAAAGTAAGAGAAAAATGGGAATATCATATGTAAATGTTGATAATTATAAGATAAAAAGATGGGAAACATATTTATCGTTTACGTAAAGAAAAATGCAGTTCTTTTTTTCATTAAAAGTTTTCTCTTCTTGTCTTTTCCATTCTTTTAGTTTATCCTTTTTTCTAAAAATGACACGGAAGCACTTGTGTACGCACGCTTACCTACACCCCTGTCTATGGAAATAGCATCTTATTTTAAAGTTCTGCTTTTTTAGTTCCCAATATCACATATGCACACTTGGTCCTCATCGTCAAATTTGAAATCGTTTCTGTGCAAAATTTCAAAGTTTTACCTTGTTTGCTCCTATGGAAATAGCATCCATTTTGGAAATTTTAAACCTCTAAGGATTTGGGAGGTACAACACCAATATATGCAGTATGCAGTTTGAATCATATTTGGAAGGAAAAAGGTTAATTTTGAATAAAATTCCCATTTTGTTTCCATGACAAAAGTGGCAAACGTTTGTCCTTTTTTAAAAATAGAAATCAGTTTGACTGGATGCAAGATATAATCATTTAGGGTCCAAAAGCATTGGCTGCCCACTTACTGTCAAAAAATGAAATTTAAAATCTTCAAATGTCTCTGTATAGCTATTTCAAAAATTTTAAATGTTGCACGCACATCCTGTAGCTTTTTTTTTAATCTTTAATAATAAGATATATATAACCATAGAGATATAAAATAACACTATTCTTCTTTTTGAAGAATCTATTTAATGTGCATTGGAGACTAGAATCACTGTCAAATGACACGCGATGAGGATTCTTTATAGAAATTTCTCTTATCTTAAGACATCAGCAAAATGTATTTGATGTATAAACCTTTGATGGGGATCGTGTTTCTTGGCTTTTAGATTTTTTTTTTTTTTTTTTTTTTTTTTTTTTTTTTGATCAGGAACTTTTTTTTACCAAACATTTGCTGGAAGTCCTCAATTTGACATTAAGTATTTTTGTCTCCCGCTTTCGCCAAAGCAAGGGGACATAAAATCCTATTCGTCTGTCAGTGTGTCCATCTGTCATAAAAAGTTTAACCTTGGTCATAATGTTTGATTCTGACCTTGAAGTTTGATATTCTTTTCAAAAATTTTAACATTGGTGATAACTTTTGAATGAGAGAAGATAGAGCGTTCATATTTAATATGTGCTTTAACTGTGACAAGACCTTTCCAATTTTATCATGACTTTTAACCCCATGACCTTGATCTTGTAGTTTGACCTACTTTTCAAAAAAAATTGTTATATATGCCTGTTATAAGACCTTTCCGATTTTTACCACCTGACCTTGAAGCTTAACCTACAAAACTTTCAAAATTTTAACATTGGTAATAACTTTTGAATGAGAAATATTCCTTTTGTGTTGACACATACTTTTAGAAGAACCAGTTTGTTCTAAAATTGGCATGGCGTACAGCTTGAATTTCTCTTGCAGATAATTTAATATCAACATCATAACTAGTTAATTACATGCACTGTGTTCAATTTAATTACAATTCAAATAATAGTAAATAGCATTGTAACTTGTCCCTGCAGCCTACCTTGAATTCCCACCAGACGCATTCACCAATGAGCAGAGAGCACATGGCGGCTTCATTTTACATTTCATCATGGTCATCTATATGTTTATTGCTTTGGCTATTGTGTGCGATGACTACTTTGTGACTTCACTTGATAAAATTAGTGCGGTAAGTCTGTAAGCTTATTTGTATGGAACTCCAAATTAACCTATATTCAGATATGTTTACCTAATCTTCAAATCCATTTTACCTATCTCCAAATAAATAGAAGAAAAGTTTGATTTAATTATACCCATCTTTCATTCAATTTTCAAATAATTTGGAGATTGGTACAATTGATTTAAAGATAGGTATCACTAGATTGAAGATTTAAAGATAGATGCAATTGAATTGAGCCTAGAAATAATTGGCTTTCAATACTTACATGTTTCTTCAAATACGTTGTGGAATTGAATTGTACCTATCTAATCAATTGTACCTATCTCGATATGAATCAAAAGATAGGTATAATTAAACTGAATCTATCTGTAATTAAATTGAGCCTATCTGTAATGGAATTAAAAAATAGGCTTAATATGAACCTATGTTCAATTATTTAAAGACAGATAAAATTATTCACACCTATATTTAATTCATTTAGACCTTTCTTGAATTCAATTGTACCTATCCTCATTATTTTGAGATAGGTTCAATCAGTTGAAGATAGGTACAATTATTTGATTTGTACCTATCTTCAAATCCGAATTGTACCTATCTTTAATTGACTTGAATATAGGTTTAATTTAATCAAACCTATCTTTAATTCATTTGGAGATAGGTTCAATAGATTTGAAGATAGGTATAATTGAAGATAGGTAAAAATACTAAGTATTAAAGGTAGGTATATAATTGGTTTAAAACAAAAGATAAGTGCAATTGAATTGAACCAAGGTATAATTTATTTGCACCTATCTTCAAATCCTTTGTGGAGATATTTTAATTGTATCTATCTTTAAATCATGATCAATTGTACCTATCTTCAAATGATTTAAAGTATAATTCAGTTGAACCTATCTGTAATTGAATTGAATCTCTGTGTAATGGAATTAAAGATAGATTTTATTAATTTGAAGATAGGTTCAAATATTTAAAGATAGGTCTATTTTTCATTTATACACCCTCACAACGTCAGGTGTCCTGTGTCAACTCGTTGCCGTGGGACCCCTGCCGAATTTCATTCAGTTGATACCTAAAATGTACCTATTACACATTGTTTATGACCAAAAGGTTTAATGTGATTGGTTAAGAGATAAGAAAAATAATCAAGTTTGTAATTTTCCTGTTATTCGTTGCTGCAGTGAGCCCGTAAGATATCGAAAGAAATTTGTCAGGGGTCCCACGGCAACGAGTTTACACATGACCCCTGACATTATGAGGATGTAATTCATTTAAACCTATCTTTAATTCCATTGTACTTTTCTTCAATTCATTTGAAAAAAAGGTTCAATTATTTGAAGATAAGTATTATTTGAATATATCTGTTAAGTTGGCTATACATATATCTGAGATTCCCACGCATAAAGATTGTCACTTTTTTACATTTTTTTTTTTTCACAAAGCTTTACATTTTTTAAAAGAGTATCTAGTCATTGACTATTGTCGCTGTTATCTGACCTGAACTAACGATAATGATAATGAAATAAAAGCATCCTGGATTTTTGAGACATCTTTGAAGATTTGATTTGGTTAATCTTACTGATGTGAAACAATTGAAAAAAAAATCTTATTTTATCCCTAGAAACTTGGTTTGAGTGAAGATGTTGCTGGCGCTACTTTTATGGCGGCCGGCAGTTCAGCTCCAGAATTATGTACTGCTATCATAGGTTAGTCTGGTACTCTTGCTTTAGAGAGGAAATATTTTCAGCTGCTGTTCACCAACTTGAACTATCAGGTCACTGCTAACAAACACATTAAAGACACATTTTTGTTATCTTGTATATGGAGGGTACTGTCGAATATCTGTAATTCTTGAATAAATCCATTATCGGTATGATACCAGTTAGTGTCAAATGAGTTTTTATCGTTAAATACACTTTATGTTTTTATATTACAGGAGTGTTTATTACAAAAGGAGATGTGGGAGTGGGAACCATTGTTGGATCGGCTGTATTTAACATCCTTTGTGTCATTGGTCTGTGTGGGATATTAGCTGGCGAGGTAATTATTAAGTGTAAGAGTTATGACAATTGTCTAATAAATTCATGCATTTACTATAAACAGTTAAACAGTGTATTTATGTTATTTAGCGACATCATATAAATATCAGTATATTTTTGGATTTAATTGATTTGAGCTCTTGTATGTTCATATTATGGCCTGTGCTGAGTTGTGCTTTATAAATGGGCAAATAAAGTATAGATGGACATCTAGAATAAACATATTTTACAACAACTAAACAAAACATTTAATTATTTAAGTACACTTTTTAAAATATCAAAGCCTTCTTCGAATTTTGTTGTCAGATCCCCTTTCTCTCTCTCTCTCTCTCTCTGGAGATTCCAAAGAATATTAAAATTAGATAGGGTTCATCCTCAACTATCGTATTGACTCCAAACAGCTGCTAAAACACGTTTAAGAAGGTCGATAAAGTTGTTTACTATTGACAAAAGGAAAAACGTTTGAAAAAGAAAGAAATAACCCTCGACTTCAAACACGACCATAAGTTACTTGATTATTGTCATAAAACTAAGAAATTAAAATTGACGTCCAGGTCTTCCAGAGAGACTGTGACCAGACGAACATTTTCAGGCATGCGGTTGATATGCCCTAACCAAGATGTATCTGTATATCTGTAAATGAGTTTGAATCAAGGAATCCTTCACACCATTCTGCTTATTGAGTTTAAGAAAAGAAAAAGAAAAAATGTGAACTCAACGTCACTTTAGATATCAAGTCAGTATAATTTGTATTGCACTTAATCAAAAGGAAATTAGACTTGGAATAATTATGCACTGAATTGCAGTACAGAATCACTTTTTGAAAACATTTTGAGTGAAGATGTCGCACAAAAAATCTATATTCTTTATAAAAACAGAGACGAATAATATATTTCTCCGATGAAACTCAGTTTTTTACGCTGCTATAAGATTTCTAGACTGTCATACAGATGTCCAAGACTGAATAATCTCATTGACTCATAGCAAATGTCATTAGGTTTATAAAGCCGCTCAAAAGTTATGGCTACGACGTAGAGAGGCTATAATGACTGATCTAAGTAAGATAATATTTAGACAGTAGACCGCGGGTAATTGATTGGATTAAATGTGACAAGTGAAAGAATCGGCAAGTCTACGGAGGGTATCCTAATTAGATGAGGGAGTACAACACATCGATTGCACTACATTGGCCTCGCGCGCAGTACCAATAGAAATGTCATCACAGTGAAATATTGCCATGAACATTCAGAAATAGTCACCTTTCTAAGACAGGAGATAAATCCTCCCGTGTTGATTTATTAATTTCTCTATTCATTGTAGTCACCCACGTGGCGCAGTGGATAGAGCGTTTGCTCTAGAGTCGCGGTGTAAGGATACACTAAGGAGGGTTCGAATACACTGCGGGACGTGGAGATCGGTCCTTCGGATGAGACCGTATAAACCGAGGTCCCGTGTCGCAGTAGGTGCTGGCACAAAAAGATCCTTTACTGCTCAATGGCCCTGAGTGCCAAGTATAAGTCAAAATTTGCAGCCCTCCATCGGCAAGTGGTGGCGTCTCCATATGAGTGAAATTCTCAAGAGGGACGTTAAACAACAAACAAACAAAACTATCGATTGTACCTTTGCATTTTTTATCACCCTTTGTCTGGTGTCTGTTCTTCTGTGAACTATACACATTTCGACTTCTTCTGTGGAATATTAATTAAACGAATTTCACCAAACTCTTGGGTTAAACAGGAGATAATCAAGAAAAGACGTAGATAGAAAGGTTGGGGCCATATAAAAAAGCTTCCTCTGAAGAACCACTGCACAAGGAATATAAGTCTTTCTGGTATTATAGATTCAATTTTTACCTCACCTCGACAAAGTCGAGAGGAGCTTATGTCATACCTCGGCGCTGGCATCGTCGTTAGAATTCATAAAATTCTTAGGACCAAGTTCATTCCCAAGTAACTATAATCCCTACTTAGACCAAACTTGCAAGGATGAGGCATCTAGGGATGGACACAACCAGACTTACTTTGGATGCTGGATCTGACCTACATTTTCCAGATTATTGAAGAAGTAAAAAAATTTGGGAGCAGGTCCATTTCCAACGAACTATAAGCCCCACCTGGACCAAACTTGCAAAGAAGATGCATCTAGATATGCACACTACCCAACCTGCTTCGGATACTGTATTTGACCTAAATTTTTTAGATGAGTGACCAGTTTTGCATGGATAATGCTTCACCAACCTACTCGGATGCTGAATTTTTCCAGATGAGAATTGCTTTGGAGCAGGTCCATTCTCAAGGAACTATAAGCCTTACCCAGACCAAACGTGCAGGGATGATGCATCTAAGGATGGACACTACCAGATTTGCTTCGGATGATGGATCTGACTACATTTTCTGACGAGTGACAAGGTTAAAGGTTTTGGAGCAGGTCCATTCCCAAGGATCTATTAGGCCTACTTGGACCAAACTTGCATGGATAATCCATGTAGGGATGTACACTACCCAACCTACTTCGGATGGATCCGACTTAAATTTTCAAGATTAGTGAAAAGTAGCCCTACATGAACCAAAATAGAGGAGATGATGTAATTAGGGATGGACACTTTTAGATTTGCTTTGAAAGTAAGAATTGGCCTAAAGTTTCTAGGTTAGTGAACAGGTTAATGTTTTTTGAGAAAGTTCATTCCCAAGTAAATATAATTCCATCTTGGGATGCACATTAACTAGAAAAAAAATTAGTGTGAGATTTGCCTTCCTTATAGTTAACATTCGTCGAGGTGAGCTTCGTAATCTTTGATTATATATGTTTATTCAACTCATGAAGCCCCTCGGAGGTAGTTTTGGGCCAATTTGGGGGACACAGTTTTGGGAGTATAAATGGCAAAAGTCTACAATTTTCCTTAAAACACCATATTCAAGTATCCTCAGATAGTGCTAATTCAAATTTGTTCAATTCATGACCCTAGGGGTACCGGTTGCTTGAGGCCACAATGCAGGTTCAGTTTTACAGGGAATGTCTAGAAAAAAACATAGGTAATCAAAGATTACGAAGCTCACCTCGACAAATGTTATCTATAAGAAGGGCAATTCTCACACCATAATTTTTCTAGTCAGTGTGCATCCCAAGATCAGTATTCATGGAAGTTCGGTTTAAGTAGGACTTGTAGTTACTTGGAAATAGACCTACTCTAAAAACTTTAGCCTGTTCATTCATCCAAAAAATAGGCCAGTTCCAACATCCAAAAGAAGACTGGTAGTGTCCATCGTAAGATGCATCATCCATGTAAGTTTATTCATAACAGGCCATAAAATTATCGAGCTACTCCAAAAACATTTAACTGGTCACCCATCTTGAAAATGTAGGTCAGATTCAGAATCCGAAGCAAGACTGGAAGTGTCCATCCCTAGATATTCATTCATGCTAATTTGGTTAAAGTATGGCTAAAATTCACTTATCTGAAAAAAAGTTAGATTCAGTAGCCGAGGCAGGTTGGTTAGTGTTCATTCGTAGATGCATCATCCATGCAAGGTCCAGGTAGGGCTTATACTTACTTTCGAATGGACCTGCTCCAAAAAATCTGGTCCTTCATCTGGAAAATATAGGTCAGATCCAGCATCTGAAGCAAGTTTGGTAGTGTCCATCCCTAGATGCATCATCCATGCAAGTTTGGTCAAGGTAGGACATATTTATTTGGGAATGTACCTGCTCCTAATTATAAAACTTTAACCTGGTCACATCTAGAAATTGTAGGTCAGATCCAGCATTCGAAGCAAATATGGTAGTGTCCATCCTTGGATGCATCATCCATGCAAGTTTGTTCCAGGTAGGACTTATAGTTACTTTGGAATGGACCTGCTCCAAAAACTTTAACCTGTTCACTCATCTGGAAAATGTAGGTCAGATCCAGCATCTGAAGCAAGTCTCTTAGTGTCCATCCCTCAATGCCTGTCTGCTGAGACTCGCTGTAGACGAGTTTTACTATGTTTAGTTGCCAATTTTCGAAATTCTGAAAATCTTAATTTTGAAAATAAAAGACATTGAGAAACTGAATCCTTGGACTAGAATTGTGTATGCTCCAGGGATTTGAATTATAATTTTCAAAGGCTTATTGACACAAAATTGACTGGAAAATTTGAAAAGGGGGCTTTAACTATAACAGCAATTGATTAAGCAGATCTCTCTCTCTCTATCTTTCTAGTGACTTTTATGATCAATATTTGTGTGCCTCAGTCAGTCATTTCAAAAATTACATGCCAATTTAAAGTGTATTTGCACAAAGTTTAAGTAACGATAAAGGGTTCTTAAAATAAAGGGCATTATTGTCTCCGAAAAAGGAGAGGCTGATAAGAAAATGTGCAAATATACATTGCCTAAACTTTTTTGCACCATAGGGCCAGATATGTGTTTTAAAGCTAAAGAAGAATTAATTGAAGAGTGTCCTTATATAGCAAAAAATCAAAATACGGTCCTCGGTCTCGAGCTGAAATTGGACCAAAGTCATATGAATCGGGTGAGTGATTTGGTTTATGCATATCTCCTTTCAGGTGGTGACACTTTCGTGGTGGTCTTTTACCCGGGACGCTGTGTACTACTCCTTCTCTGTCCTTGTTTTGATCTTGGTAAGATTTACTTCAATAACAATTCTGGTAAAAGTCCAACTGATGATTTACTTCAATAACAATTCTAGTAAAACTCTGATGATTTACTTCAATAACAATTCTGGTAAAAGTCCAACTGATGATTTACTTCAATAACAATTCTGGTAAAAGTCTGATGATTTACTTCAATAACAATTCTGGTACAAGTCTGATGATTTACTTCAATAACAATTCTGGTAAAAGTCCAACTGAGATTTACTTCAATAACAGTTCTGGTAAAAATCTAACCGATGATTTACTTCAATATCAGCCAGCCTGTCATTTTCAACAGCATTATTGAAGGAAATTTTCGTTGTTATGAATAAATAAATAAAGACTATAGTATTTGGCTCTTATATAAAAAAAATTATTAATAGCCTCATTCACTCAACGGCAAATCTATATGAAAAAAATCCTTCTCGAACGACAAGAATGTTTTTGATTGACATGTGACCTAAAACACAATCAAAGAATGAAGTAGTTCCTTTCGTCATATTCTGTAGGTCGTACAAGATGGGAAGGTGACATGGTACGAATCTCTCTTGATGTTAATCTTCTACGGAGGGTATATTCTTGTTATGAGGTAAAAAATAGAAGCATCAAAATAAATCGGATTTTAGGAGCTTTGTTCCTAGCTTTTTTTTTTAAACTATTCACATTTTAATGAAAAGGGCTACATTACACACAGATTCGACGTCCCCATTCAATCATGGGTGTGCAAGAAGATAGACAGGATCCTAACTTCTAATATCCTCCCAGTCAACGGCGTCAAGACATTCAGCAAAGACTACGGTAAGTCAAGTGTAGCATCAAGACATTCATTAAAGACTACGGTAAGTCAAGTGTAGCATCCAGACATTCAGTAAAGACTACGGTAAGTCAAGTGTAGCATCAAGACATTCAGTAAAGACTACGGTAAGTCAGGTATAGCATCAAGACATTCAGCAAAGACTACAGTAAGTCAAGTGTAGCATCAAGACATTCAGTAAAGATTACGGTAAGTCAAGTGTAGCATCACGACATTCAGTAAAGACTACGGTAAGTCAAGTGTAGCAACCAGACATTCAGTAAAGACTACGGTAAGTCAAGTGTAGCATCAAGACATTCAGTAAAGACTACGGTAAGTCAAGTGTAGCATCAAGACATTCTGTAAAGACTACGGTTTGTAAAGTATAGTCTCAAAACATTCTGTAAAGATTACGGTTTGTAAAGTGTAAGTATCAAGGCATTCAGTAAAGTTTGTAAAGTGTATTATCAAGACATTCAGTAAAGACTACTGTATGTAAAGTGTAGCGACAAAACAATTAGTCAAGACTATGGTTAATAAAGTGTATTTCAAGACATTTAGTAAAGACTCGGAATGTAAAGTGTAGCGTCAAAAAATTAAAAAACTGTTTTTAAAGTGTAGCATCAAGGCATTCAGTAAAGACTACGGTTAGTAAAGTGTAACGTCAAAACAATTAATAAAGACTATGGATAGTAGTGTAGCATAAAGACATTCAGTTAAGACTATGGTTTGTAAAGTGTAGCATCAAGACATTCAGTAAAGACTAAGGTTTGTAAAGTATAGCGGCAAGACAATTAGTAAAGATTATGGTTAGTTAAGTGTATTGTTAAATCTTATATAGAATAACTATAATTGTTCCACCACAATTAAATAAAGTTTACAGTCAGTCAAATATAGGGTCAGGATTCAGTAAAGATTACAATTAGTTCAGTGTAGAGTCAAGAAATTCATTAAAGACTGATATTCAGTAAAGACTACAATTAGTTAAGTGTAGGGTCAAAACATTCATTAAAGACTGTGGTCAGTGAAAATTAGTGTCGAGCTTTTTTTTTTAGAATAACTTATTGCCAGCATTTTAGTAAAGACTATAGTTAATAAAATGTAGAGTCAAAACATCCAGTAAAACTACGGTAAAAGCAAATTAATTTCCTGATTTGTAGGAAAATCCTAAAATAGAATAGCTTAATACAAGAGTCAGTAGAGTGTAGTGTCAAGAATATATCAGTGAAATAATACTCGGTAAAGATCATAGGTAGTGAAGAAAGTGTCTTATCTGTATTAAAGGCAGAATATCTTATGGTTTACACAATCATTATAGACTAGCGTCAGTCAATTGTAGTATCAAGACATTCATTAAAGACAATTTTAGTGGTGAAAGAGTTCTAAAAACTTTGTAGGAAAGCCTTATCTAGAATAAATACTGCCACTCCTATAAGTAAACACTGCAGTCAGTAAAGTGTAGCGTCAAGACTTTATGTAAGATTATGTCAGTGGAAATAGTGTCCTCATTCGTAGCAAGTCATTATAATTGTTCGCCGAGATTACACATCAGTATAGACTACAGATTTTTAAATCATAACAATGTCAAAACGATAAGTTAGTTACAGTTAGTTTAAGCACAGTGCCACGCGTATATTACAGACTAAAGCTTGTGAAATATTATCAGGAGAATTTTAAAAAGCCTATATTATTTGAAATGCATTAAATAATATCATAATTTTTAGTATGTTTTAGTACATTTAAGATGAAATAGATGAAGATGACGAACAGTGACCATATTCAAAAAACCTACAAATAATACCCCTGGAAATGCCAAAGATGGGATCGGGTGCCTAGGAGGAGTAAACTGACCGGCCCGCCTTGAGCCCTATGTATTGATCAGGTAGACGGATTCATCCGTAGTCAAATTTAGTTTAAAAACAAAGGCCTAACAATTGTTGTAAAAGCTTGTTGTAAAAGGCTTTGGTTTACAAAATGCTGACTTTATATGAGGTTGTTGAAATCCCTGTAATATCAACATATTTATCAAAAGCCTGCATCGGTTTAAAAATTGATCGTGCCCAGAGCATGCTCTTTAGTATCAAATAAGTTGGGAGGTATAAAAACTATATACAGGTGATGTTGAATATTAATACATAAATAAGAAAAGCTTACATAAAGCAAAATTAGGAGAGTTTATGGAAATTCATTATGTCTAAGAAATCATAAAGTATTGCAGAGTGTCAAGAAATTCGGAAAAGCTTACACTTGTAGAATAATTAAGCTTTATGACTCGATACAAGTTTACTAAGCTACAAGATAAGTGTTGGTACATAGTGAATACATCACAATTTAACTGACACTTGGCGTCATTCAGAAAAGACTACCGAGTTTCTGCATGTAAACAGATAGGAAAGACGAAGCTTAACATTTTATAACAAAAACAATTTCATTACATCTATAAACTATTAATAAACATGGGTTAAGCCATACACTTAATATGGTTGTTAAATGAATATTGCTATAAAACATACCGAAAAATATTGATTTAGTTCAAATGAAATGCAAAAGTTGATATTAACGAATACGAGAGCGTCCAAAATTATTTTTGGGACATGTTTTAACTTTCAGAGGTGTTTGAGGATGATGATGACGTTTTCATTTCAATGGACCACAAACCTCCAAAAATTTCTGAACCTGATATGCCAGCCGACGAATATGCTAGATCAACAAAAATAAAGTAAGTCACTGTGTACACTTAAATTTCTCTTTAATAATTGTCGTAAGTTATTTTAAGGACCCTCTACATTAGAGGAAAATATTTATTGGACATTGAGAAAATTATAGTGTGTATAGGTGTAAGTATTGAGCTTATCTATCACATTTTCAACATAGGGTGCCTTGCACTTACCTCCAGGAAAAATGTTCAAAGACAATGAAGTACTGATGAACATAAATCACTGTTGTTTACTTAAGTGGGCAAAATACCTGCAAATTAAGTGTTCTATCTATTCATCTTGGCCTATTAAAGTGTTATGAATGCTTGATTTGATCACAAATTAAGTAATAAATTGTACATTTCAATTTATTTTATTCTTGATCAAAGGTAGATCACTCTATTTGCATAAAAATACCACAAAATCAGAACTCTCTAGTTTGCAGTGTATAGAGGGCTCTTAACTTTCTAGAGTGACAACTACACCAAAAGAGCGAAAACCGATACACCAGTCGCTAAGTTCCAAATATTAATTATCAAATGTTAATTCACAGATTCTAATACCGTATCTTAGTTATTGGATTAACAATATTCAATCGGGAATATAGTTTTTGCAACTTTTTAAACACCCGTCTTAGGCCGGGACGGATTATGTTATAGCCTTCATATCCGTCCGTCCGTCTGTTAGCTTTTTTGTGTCCGACTCATAACTTTACTACTATTAGACCTAGAATTATCAAACTTTGTCAGCTGATACGTCTTGGGTAGAAGGTGTGTCGCGCATTAAAAGAAGGTCGCTCTGACCTTTAATTAAGATTCTATGGCCAAATATGGAAAAATCCTGTCCGGCTCATAACTAGAAAACTATTAGACTTAGAATCATCAAACTTGGCCAATTTATGCATCTTAGGTAGAAGGTGTATCGCGACCTATTTGAAGGTCACTGTGACCTTTAATTTAGTGAATTTTTTTTAAAAAAACTGTGTCTTTATACTATTGAATTGCACAATCCCCAAAAATGTGAGAATGTTGCAGTATCCTTATTAAAAAAATGTTAAATAAAAAAAATACTTATTTTTTTTCATTATATACTTTACAGCAATCTATAACAAATGTAATGTTATAAGAGAAATTCCACCTCTCCCATGGGTGTAATCATCAAGCACTGGTCAAGGAGAATTTTGATAACAGAAAATAACATGTCAAATTAGAGAGAAATTAATGAGATTTAGTGTGAGGAGCCAACTGGTAGAGCATCTCTAATCAAGCAGGTGTTATCTATATCTCTTGGGAATTGGGCAAAGGAATCAGCCTTGGATTAAATGAATCTAGCTGACTAGCCTTTTAACTTTTAAAATGAATTTGGTGAAAAGTAAACTAACCTGATATTGTATAATAAACTAATTGGATATTGTATAATATAATTAAAACTAATTAGATCGGGGGGGGGGGGGGGGTATTGGAATCAGCATATGTCGGTTTGTCTGTCAATATGAACTGCAGCTTAAAACCAGTCTGACATTATAGCTAATTAAAAATCAAGTATTTCTTTAAAAAATTGATTTATGGTAGATAGTTCCTACAAATCTAAGAGTCATGCAGTAACCTTATTAAAAATATTGCATCAAGATTACAATTTTTTTTCTTTTTATAAATCTTTGTAACAAGTTAAAAAAATCTGTTTTCAACGGAATGACATAAATATGCATATTTATTTCAATACAGACTATTAAAGCAGATAGTGCAGATCCATTCATCCCTTAGGAGTAATGAATGGACATGCATCCAGTTAAAGATTATAATTAATGAGTTCAATGCATAGGAAGGCTAGCTTTCTCAATCATTTCTGTTAAGAGCATCTCTGATCAAGCAGCTTTGGGAATAAGACAGAAAATCTGCTTGTCAGTTTATAGCATATGTCATTTGATGGCCAGTCTTTTATTTTCAAAATTAATTTGGTATAGATTAAATTGTTAAGACTATATTGATATTGTCTAATATGATATTTTAATTAAATGTTTTGAAAAGGAAGGGGGCTGCAGATGGGCATTACACAACCAGTTGAGAGATTTATTACATGTATAATTAGTGCCTGCACTACAGAAAATGTATAAACATCAAATATATTATAAGGAATGGAAAAATCATGGAAATCTTTGAAGTAAGGTTGACATGATTTTCTTGCACCCTAAACTGTTTATGATAATTGAACAATATTTGACGGGCGTATCATGCTGTGGTGGGGCACTTTATTAAAGTAACATTTGGTGATCGGCAATAATTATCAGTTGGTAATTGCCCACTATAATAAAGCATCTTGCATTTTGAAGTAGCAATGCTTCAAACTAGGAATTTTTTCTCCTGCGTAAGAACTTTGACAATTCTGGAACATCCAGGCACCTTTTCATTGAATTCTTTAAATTTACTGGTATTTTGTTTTCAGACCAAAGTTCTGTGATTTCATCTTTCGATTGATGATGATGAAACGTTTTCGTCCCAAGACAAGATTCCGATCGGCAGCCTTTCTGATCATATCATACGTAGGTACATACACTGTATGAAGGGTTTCTGATGATATTATACACAATTTCTGAAGGTTATCTGATTATATCAGACATAGGTACATATTCTGTACGAAGGTTTTCTGATCATACCATACGTAGGTACATTTTCTGTATGAAGGTTTTTTTTTAATGAATGCTAAAGTATAAAAGTATAAGATACATGTATTATGGAAGTTTGCAAATGATTTGATTGAATTGATCAAACACGAAAAATGAACAAACATCTCATTGAAATAATTATTTTTTAAATTTACTTTCTTTAAAAAAAAACGATTTAATAAGTTTTAATTTAGTTAACATAAAATTGTAGAGGCGTGGCATGCTTATGGATACACATTTGCAGAAACGCCAACAGTTCCGCAAGATGGCGCAGAAGTCTAGCGTCCTGTCATATACCAGATCTATTCGAGGTTGGTGAGTGGCATTTTACTGCATCATTAAGCAAACTATACTAGTATCATCTTAAATATCCACAGTGAGCTTATTATGCATATTTGTGAAATAAAAAGCAAATGCAATGATTCAGTTGAAAGATTATAAATTATTTTGGGATAATAAAGATCAGAAAACAGGGATATGTTAAGTGAAAGCCAGTTGGTGAATTGGAACACATTTTGCATGACAGCGTTGTGCTTCCATAGTTTTTTTTTAAATTACACTTTAATACATTAAATTATTGTAAACCCTCACAGAAACCATATATCAAAATTGCCATTTCATCTACAGGTTTAATATGACAATGGAAGGAGAAAACCTTGATGGCTGGAAAACTGTACCAAAGATAGGTAAGTCATAATTTACTGTTTCTTCTTTAGAATCTAGTATTTTGTAATCTTTATGGAATTATTTTAATGATACTAACCCATGCTGATTTCAGACGAAGGTGTTCTCAAGCTTATAGGCTGGGGGTCTCTGTATCCGATAAGGTTCATTTTGTATTACACCGTGCCAGACTGTAGAAAGGAGAGGTAAGGTCCCGAATGCTTACCCAAAATACTGTGGTTACATTGTTATATAATCAGCTGATTACATTTTTGGGTGAGATACTTTTATGTAAACAACTGGCACTTGTCGTACTATTTTTTTCTCATCACAAAAATAACTTCAATTTAATAAGAGGTTATTTTTATAATTCGAAAAATTATTGCATCAAAAGCCGGTCTCAGCTAATTACATTGTTTAGGTAATACAGTGTTTTGTAAGAACTCGTTACAATTTGTAAGTAAAACTATGTTATATAATCTCACTCATAAATTTTGTAGGTGTGTTTGTTATGTAATAAATCCAATTACATTTGGTAGGTGGGACATTTTGTGGATAGGACGTAATTATGTAATCACATCATTACTTTTTGTAAATTTTATTAAATCTACGCATTGCATTTTGTGTGAGGGACATTGTTTTATGTAATCAACACTGCATTTTATAGGTTGGATACTGTTATGTAGTCAAAATATTGCATTTTCGTAGGTCAGAGATTTTATTACATTTTGCAGGTGGGAGAACTGGTTTATGGCTACGTTTGTGTGCTCTGTGTTGTGGATTGTTATATTTTCTTACATTATGGTGTGGATGGTAGGTAATATTCAAACACTGTCTACACGTTCTTAAAATGGTTTGTGTTTCCCGTTGATAATCTTCCATAGGATGAACTATTCCTTTATTTTATAAAATTACATATATGTACTTAATAATTCATACATTGAAGTTTCATTAAATAGTTGATAAATCACGGTAATACATTAAATAACTTATCAGATTATTAATTTAACATGTTTCTTTTAGAAACCTTTATTTAGTGTTTATGTATAATTTCAAGAACTTTAATGATAATTAAAACAATATTTCATTCATAACTTGAGTATACATGTAATTTATGCCTCCTGGAAGCAAGTTTAGATTTATGGCTTTCACAATGGATATTTTTAAAGGTGACGTTAAAATATGGGATACTCTTTAGTTGAGATTTGTTTATGTCAATCATTAGTTTATTATATACCTAGGCTATAACATACATTATTATATGATTCAATAATTCCTTTCTGTCTGATTGGCAGATCCAACAATGATCAGAGTGAAATCATTGTACGTAGAAAAAATACTACGTTATATTCACTTGCACGTGACCTTCCAGGTGAATATAAGGATTTACTTTTCTCACATTAAACTAAAAATATATTGGGAAGTTCCAAATTGATACAAATTGTTTTGAAAGTTAATTTCACTTGCACCCGACTTCCACTCATATGAACATAACATTAAGGCATAGATAATATAGATTCTTGGGTGAGGGGGTTGGGGTGTGGGGTATTCTTTTTTTCGTGACATTTACATAGACATTAAATAATTGAAAATTATAGATCTGCTTATGTACAGATTACGTTCATTGCCTTGGTTATTTTCACAGGTGACGTTAATCGGTTACACGTTAGACATTCCGGACAGCGTGATGGGTATAACGTTCCTAGCGGCCGGAACCAGTATACCGGACGCCATGGCTAGCGTCTTTGTCGCTAGACAAGGTAGAAAAAAAAATCCAATTTTACTCCATCACTTATTTTACCTTGAGGGTTTCACTGTAATAATGTCGAGCCTAAATTGATTGGTTAGTACACATGAAAGTGCAGAGTTTTGGTTATGACTGCAAATAATATCGAATATGAAAGAAAATGATTTTCAGCTTTTGAAATATCTGTTTGATTTAGAGATAACAACTTGAATGATATTTTAACCATAATTTTGTAAATGACTATTCAATATTAGAATGATATTTTCCTCATAAAGAATTACCTCGTAACTTGCAGGAATGGGTGACATGGCTGTTTCCAATTCTTTAGGAAGTAATGTTTTTGACATTCTCTTAGGATTATCGTTACCATGGTTTCTTAAAACTGGCATTGCTTATGCTGGAACAACAGTAAGTGTTATTTCAAATAGAATATTATGATTTTTTATCGCATTGTATCATATAAAAATTAAGTTTTACGGAGGAATTTTATTTACATTTTGAGCTATTTTATTGAATATCTGTGAACCGTCGCGTATTATAGTAGAGTACGCAATCAAGTTTGTGTGTCTTCGGAAATTGACTATATTTTCAGACATCCAGACTGAATAATAACACTTTATTGAGATGGATAAAAATTCTGTTTTCCGGAAATTTGTTGGTTAATCGTTTTCAGACATTTGATCAATATTCAGAGGGTTGTTTTATATCGTAGAGCTGCAGATGACCTTTCTCAAATATCACGAGATCCTGACCATATTTGATATAATATACTTGTATACATCATTTGTTGACTTAAAGTCGATGAAAATAACGTTTTACGGTACATTTTAGATTCAACTTACTGACGTTTAAAAATTGAAGATGTTGGTATAGCAATAGCTTCGATATTTAAACAGTTCATTTCTTTGTTTGATAAGCAGACATTGTTCAAGAATTGGTGAATATTATCTTCAGACATCTTTTCCACAAAAATCAAATGATCTGCATTTAAGAATACGATTTAAAAGACCTGCATTCAACTTATTAGCATTGATTCTAGATTAAATGTATTTTCCTTACGTTTTCCATAAATATAAATACATAGGTTGTATAATCATTTTGGGATTTTCTAATTGTGGTTTACTTAATGAATTAATTAAGGATTTATTTTTATGAGCCCTAATAAAAAGTAACACGCACACATCGGATCACAGAGTTATTTGGTTCCTAAAGCCGACAGTTGTAAGTCTTGACATATAATATTGTGTTATTTTCCATTGTAGGTGCACATCAATAGCAATGGAATGGTTTTCTCTATACTTCTTTTATTTCTTACAGTAGTTATTCTAGTAAGTATATACAGACATAAAAAAGTACCTTTATATATAAAGATTGGCCCATGAACTTTCATAACTGTTGATAATACATTTTACTTGTTACAAAGGAAGACAGTGTCCATTTTTATTTATTATAACATGTATATAATACTACAATTTTATCGATAGTTTGGAGTTAGCAGATGGTGAAATGCTTACATTCCGAAGTGTTAAACATTGACATATCCTGGATATTTCTTTTAAGAGCAAGTAGCATAAGAAAAAAAACGGTTAATCGATGCAAACAATATATTCTATCATTAAGAATTTAGAGTACGTCATCGCGTGGATTGAAGCAACACCCGAAAGTCCAAACAATCATTAAAATTGTCCTATTATTTAAGTACCTTTTCAATAAGTATGAATATAATTTTTTTTATTACAGGTTGTTGCATTAAAGTACACTCGCTGGCGACTGAACAGGAGGGTGGGGGCTCTTTGTCTCTTGGTTTACGCTGTATACATCCTATTTTCTGTCATGATTGAGTGCAATGTGTTTGGGTTTGTCAACCCTCCTATGTGTGATTAATAAAGTGTCATATACTAGTGTAACAAGAAATAAACTAAAATAAAATCACGTTTGAATTAATGCATGCTGTGTTGAAACCGTGGATTATAAATTTTCTTTCATATGCATGTATACACCTACGACGGTTGTTCGGAAAGTTCGTGGACAACCATCAAAACTTTTTTACTTAACGTCATATTATATCCAAATTTGGAAGAAATATTTCAACAGTAAATTCAAATGATGTGTATTAAAAGAATCTAAAATATCATGGTTTATTTCAAACTTATTTAGACTTTAAAAATGCGAATCACGGAGCAGGTCAAAATTTCGTAATTTCATGGCCGTAGGAACCGGAGGGGGGGGGGGCGTGCCCCCCCCCCCCAATAATTTTGCCGATATATAGATTACTATAGTAAACATAGATACTATATGCTTGTGACCCCTCAATCCCTCAATAAAAACGTCTGATGACCTTTTTTTTTTGCTTGTCAAGGAATTTTGGCAGTTGATGACGTTTTTTTTTTTTTTTTTTTTGCTTGTCAGGAATTATTTGGTAGTGCCCCCTCAACTGTCAACTGAAAAATGTATGGCTGTGCCCCCCCCCCCCCCCCCAACTGAAATTGCTTCCTACCGGCCTGAATTTACAATCAAGACAATAAATAATGTCTGAAGTCATATCTTCTGTAACATGGCACAAAATCGGAAAAATTCTACACGTTCAAATTAAGAATTGTTTCATGTCTTCTGATTCCAAATTATGACTTAATATTTAGCTTCGTTGAAAAGAAATCAGTTTCAGAAGATAGGTAGTCCTCATTGAAAAAGCCAAAAAAGATGACGTCGTAGAACGTCACGGAGCAGCAGTTAGCCATACAATTTTGTGTTATACTTTCAAAAACTCCATAAAAAAAAACTCTGAAAATGCCGAAGTAGGAAATATGTCAAAAGCGAGCCATGCATTTGTGTGTACATGGTACAAGCGTTATTTGAATGATAGGCTACTCTGCTTAGATTATGGTGATCTCTGAGAAAACGGATTATCTGTAAAAATCTCAAAAACATTGAAAAATTTGTAACGTCATGATAAGAGTTTGGCGCTTCACAGATGCTGATCTTGTGAAAGCGTATTAATGCAGTGAAAAAAAAATATAAAATTGACAAACAAAATAATGCTACTGGGACAATTGTTAGCAAAATAGATTTCAAGTGACAGAAAGTTTTTAATGAGTGCACTGGTATTGGGCAATACTGTGTGAAATGTATAGGGATAGTATTTTTGAGAACCTAATGTCGGTATGTTTTTGACGTTACAGTGTTGTTGAGTTTGCTCCGTGGTTACAAAACGTGTTGATTTTAAAATTAAATGACATGAATTCTATTAAATCACATGGAATGAAACTTCATACTTAAACAAAATAAATATTTTTACATGTGATAATGTGCTCATTTTAAATTTTTTGAAGATAGTATGACGAAGATTGGCATAGTCCACGAACTTTCCGAATAACCCTCGTACATTTATTTTATTTTAAAGAAAAAAATCTGCAAACCTTTAATGTACATGTGTATCTAGGAAAGTTTAGATATTTGAAGAAAATGTTGACATAGAGCGTGCAGTGCATCAAATTTCAGTTTTCTTCTTTAACCTTGAAAACAACCATCAATTTTCTATTTGTACTCGATTAATGTTTCCATAATGTAGACAGACTGAGATTGATCGTTTGTATTCATTATGAATATTAAGAAAATCAATAAACTGGCTGACATTCACATCCTCAATACTCGACTATTTTCTAGAAGATTCAGAGAATAATTATCAAATTAAAAACATAGCTGTCTGTCCAATAAAACTGGCACTGAATCGAAATAATTATTTTATAAGATTTCATTAAGATTTTACCAATCAACTTCTGGAACCAAGTTTAACAAAACTTAGTATGTTATTTAAGACCATTTCATAACCCTCACTCCAGTTGCTAATGCTCATCACTTTGTAAAATTTTAAAACAATATGTTTCGAATGATTATTTGGGAATTTAAAAAGTACGCATCATGTTTAATCTTTAGATGATCAAAAGCTAAATACTTGTAACAAGATTTGTTATACGCGGCGAACTGGAAATTGTTACAGTAAACAGAACCATTGAAAAGTTATGGCCAGGTATACAGTTTTTCAAAAGTAGTTCAAACTCTAAGGTCAAGGATAAAAGGTCAAAACTGTTCGTATCCAAGGGAAGGTCTTGTCACAAGAAATACACGTTACACATGTAAGCCATATAACCAACTGTTCCAACTGTTCAAAAGTTCTAGCCAAAATCGTTTTTCAAAAGTACATGTAGGTAAAACTCCAAGGTCAAGGTCAAAATTAGTGGAACCCGACGGTAGGTCTTGTCCCAAGAAATATTCCTTTGAAGAATGAAAGCCCTAGCACTATTCATTCAAAAGTTATAGCCAAGGTTAGAGTTTTTCAAAAGTAGGTCAAACTCCAAGGTCAAGGTAAAGGGTCAAAATTTTTAAACACCCAATGGTATGTCTTGTCACAAGAAATGCACAGGTTAAGTATGAATCCAAAGCACCGACCGTTCAAAAGTTATAGCCAAGGTTAAAGTTTTGTAAAATTTTGCGAAAGTGAGTCAAACTCCAATGTCAAGAGGTCAAAAATGAGGGTACCCAAGGAAAGGTCTTGTCAGAAGGAATACACGTGTGCAACATGAAAGCCATAGCTTCAACCAATCAAAAGTTTTTGCGGACAAACAGACGGACGGACATAGCAAAAACTACTTAGTATTTCTTCGATTACAGGGGCATAACAAGTATTGTAAAGCTAAAAATAGTTTTTGTATTATTGAATCTTGAAAACTTCAATGCCTGATACTATTTCTGTATCTAACTTTCTCAGACATCCCTAATCGTTATTTGTGGTATATTCCGTACTACCAGTCTATGACATTTTATTAAGTTGATGTTATGTAAGACATTTAATTATGCCCCCGTATCGAAGATTCGGAGGTATATAGTTTTTGCTCTGTCCGTCTGTCTGTCTGTCTGTGTCCGCAAAAACTTTAACCTTGCCCTTAACTTTTGATTGATTGGAGCTATGGCTTTCGTATTTCACATGTATATTCCTTGTAACAAGACATTTCTTTGGGTACCATCATATTTGACCTATTGACCTTGACTTTGGAGTTTGACCCAGTTTTGCCAAATTTTACCCAACATTAACCTTGGCCATAACTTTTGAACAGCTGGTGATGGGGCTTTCATACTTCACATTTGTATTCTTTGTAAGAAGACCTTCCTTTGGATACCAACAACTTTGACCCTTTGACCTTGGAGTTTGACCTACATTTGAAAAAACTTAAACCTTGGCCATAACTTTTGAACAGTTGGAGCTAGGGCTTTCATACTTCACATGTGCATTCCTTGTGACAAGACCTTCCTTTGGATACCAACAACTTTGACCTTTTGACCTTAGAGTTTGACCTACTTTAAATTTGGAAAACTTTAACCTTGGCCATAACGTTTGAACAGTTAGTGTTAGGATTTTCATACTTCACATGTGTATTCCTGGTGACAAGACCTTTCCTGGATACCAACATCATATTTGACCTTGACCTTGGTGTTTGACCCACTTTTGCAAAATTTTATGAGACTTTAACCTTGGCCATAACTTTTGAACAGTTGGAACTTGGGCTTTCAAACTTCACAGGTGTATTTCTTGTAATAAGACCTTCCTTTTGATACCATCAACTTTGACCCTTGAACCTTTGACCTTGGAGTTTGACCTACTTTTGAAAAAACTTTAAACTTAGTCATAACTTTTGAACAGTTAGTGGTAGGGCTTTCATCCTTCACATGTGCATTCCTTGTGACATGTTCTTCCTTTAGATACCAACAACTTTGACTCTTTGACCTTGGAATTTGACCTACTTTTGAAAAACTTTAACCTTGCCTATAACTTTTGAACCATTAGTGTTAGGGTTTTCATCCTTCACATGTATATTCCTTGTGACAAGACCTTCCTTTGGATAGCAACCATTTTGGCATTGACCTTGACTTAGGAGTTTGACCTACTTTCAAAAAACTTTAACCTTGGCCATAACATTTGAACGTTTGGTTCTAGGGCTTTCACATTTAATGAACATGTTTATCACTTGTGACAAGACCTTCCCTTGGGCACCATTTCACCTTGACCTTGACGTTTTACTTACTTTTAAAAAAACTTTAACCTTCGCCATAATTTTCAATGGTTGGTGCTAGGGCTTTCATATTTCACAGGTATATTTCTTGAGACAAGACCTTTCTTTGGTTACCAACTTTTTTGATCTATTGGCCTGGAATTTGACTTGCATTTGAGAAACTTTAATCTTCGCCATAAGCTGCCATACGGGGGCATCAGTGTTTCACAAACACTTCTTGTTTTGGGGGGGGGGTTTGGAAGGGGGACAAGAGCATGCTTTATGTATGATTTTAATATGGAGCTCAGGAATTTCAAGCTGCTTTAGTCTTTGGAGCCAATTAATGAACTCGTTCGCCAAAATACGATATAATCACAGATACATCTAGTAAATAGTTACGACACAAGACATTTAAATTGGCAGTTAAAAAGGATACAATTTCAACAAATAATTGACAATCAAACAGAATTACCCTGCAAGACAAATGATATAATTTGAATGACAAAGAGATCAAAGGTTCACTTAAGTCCTTGTTTTTCTGTAAACCCACAATGTCTATATCGAAATTCATTTTTGTATCGCTATAACGACCTAAAGGACCACGGTTTTTAGGATGAACGGGGGAGGGGAGGGGCCAAAAGATGTAATCTCATTGGATACTTTAAATCCTGTGCTGTATGTAGATTTACATTCAATCTGGCAGTGCTATGTATATCTCCAGAGGTCCCCTGGGTCTGTTTTGAACTGATGTGTTTACATAGACGTAAGTAAATGACTGTTAATGCCACTTGCTACAAAGAAACTTTTGTTCCTTCAACAATCATGAAAATACTAAATCCATTTTTAAATCAATAATATATACAAAAACTTTATTTTTATTTTAGCAAGGTAGCAATAATGTCTTTTTTAAATTAAAATTTTTAAAAAAAATCGTACAGCTTAAAAAAAATCTGAAAATTTTGAACATCCTAGAAAATCTACATTTAAAAAAAATTAGGAAATTGATATTTGCATTATTCACAACCAAAGTAAATTTAATATATACTATAAAAATAAATGAATCCGATTTTTTTGTTTGATGCAATTGTCCTTGACCCATGATTCAATATCTATTACTGGCATTCCTAAAAGTTCAATGCTTACTAATGATTTAAGAGGCAGTCCACCAGAAAACCAGGCAGTATTGTATTAATAGGCGGCACATCAAATGTGACGAATATTTGATATTCTATTGAAAACGAAATTAATGTAGTCCATATGGAATAATGTAAGTAAAGATTTGTTTGAAAATAGCTTATTTATTAAAGTATCGTTTTGGTTTGTGTTTTTGAATTCCCCTATATAAACCATTGAATGAAGGTCGGAAACAAAAAACTGTATATTCTAATACATTTTCAACAGATCTATAATTCACTCCAAACTAAATCAAGAAATATTTCATCTTTCAACTTAAAAAATAAAATCAGTGGGAAAGATATTTTCAATAGTAGTTTTCTTGCAAAATAGACAGTAATTTTTATGAAATTCTGTGATGCAAGAGTTATCTCCCGTAGCATTGGGAAATCGGCTAAACATCTTACTATCAGAACCCCTGAGAGATATTTAGAACTGATACGCTAAAGAATATCATTCAACCCAAAATAATTGGTCTATTTTCAAAAACGGAATAAATTTTCACCTTCAAACATAATATTTAGTTTAAAATTTGCTTTATTATTCAGGTTGAATCCACGTTTCCACTGATGTATCAGTGACGTCAAATACCTATCTAATATTGCGTCACAATAGTTGCAAATATTCCGCGGAAGTTGGTAAATGTATGTAAAAGTGCAAAGAAAAGGATTTTTAAAAAGTTAAGTTAAATAATTTCTCTTTTCTGTCCAATTACTTTTCCGAGTGCATTAAATAATATTGTGATCAAGAATGTATTTTCACGGGCGGTGCCTCAGCTATAGATGTTTTAAAACAATTATACAAGTCAGTATTGATAAGTAATTTTATACATGTACAAAACGTCTTTACAGTAATCACAAAAGGATTAAATTGTTTTATTTTTTTCAGTGAGTAAATAGCACATGTATATACTGGTATTTTATTATTCCTAAAAATAATTTTTCTAGTGTAATTTATTATGAACATTTTTGATAAAGCTTGGATGTGAAAAGATTAAGAATTATTTCTTATTATTCAGTAATGATGAATATTCCAGGTTTACGCAACATTGAATTCAGCAAAGTCGAGATGTGCACTTCATGAAGTGTTGTTAATACTTAAATATGTTAACTTATATGCAGTAATATCAAATGCAGCATTATACGATTGCTCACGATCGACTGTCGGACCGAATAAGTTTTAACAGTTGTAAGAAAAAGTACTCGTCACATCCCACTTCACTAATTAGCAATGGTTGTTTACTTTTAGTGTCGGTGGTTCAGATTCTGTTTAGACTTTAATTTTTTGAAAATGTAAAAACTGAAATAGAAAAACAATTACAGAAATCTATAAATTTACTACTTAATGAGGAAAATGTTGCTAATACTACTGCTGGACGCCCCACTTCAAGCTGACACTAAAACGGCAGATGATTCAATGGAACATTTTTTTTTATTTTCTTTTGAAAATTTGACAATTGTTCCAAATATCCTAAGCTTATACTTTATATGGAGTTAAAATAAGTCAGTAGGTTGGTAAATTCCCAAAATATCTCATTATTATCAAACCAGTTACAAAACGGATGCCGCCCAGACGAACCCCCCCCCCCTCCCCCCAACCCCCCGTTTTTTTTTTTTGTTTTTTTTTTCGTGCGATCATTTCTGGGCTCTCTTATCATGATTATATGTATGTAAGTGTACAGGTTTTTTCTTTTTTATTTCAAATTAAATTTCTTAGAACAGAAAAATTTTCATTAATATGATGAATGGATTAAAAAAATTGGATTAAAGCCGAGGATGTACACGTAAAAAATACTTGCTGGATTAAAGTACGGGCATGTATATTTTCGCCACTGCTGGACTATTTTTTTTTTTTTTTTTTAGATTTCCTTTTTATTCCAGATAATTTAAAAAATTATTTTTCTTGGAAATGAGATATTTTATTAAGCTTAAAATTTTCTTTTAATTGTTACATGAAATAAATATCTTTTTAGATAGGTGTGTATCAAGAAATCAATCAGATGTTTTACAAGTAATTGAAAAGATCTTCATGGACCTGAAAAACATTTAGTAATTAAGATATTTGTAATCTATGGATAAAATCATCTAAAAACGTAACTCACAGAAAAGAAATAAAATACAGACATATTCTTATGATAAAATACAACGAAGAGCGATTTTAGAAAATATTTCTAATTTTTAATATAGAAACCAATCCCGATTGAAATAAAACCGATCCCGATCGAAATTAATGCAAAATTATTAAGTAATCAAATTAATGGTAATTGCCACCTAGAAAACATGTTTAAAAATAAATCAAGTAATTTGTAAACCATATTAAAACAAAACAAACAAATTTCATGATGAAATCATAGTAGCTTTCTTCTTTATATAATTCCGGTCGGGATCGGTTTAATTTGGATAAATTTATAAAAAGTAGATAATTTGACGCCTCTCATTTCTCTCAATAAACCTGTTCCCACCAATTTTTTAAATTGATTCAACAATTTGTGCTTTGTATTCATAATAACATGAGGAGAAAGTTTTGACATTTAAATGTATTGGATTTTAGAACGTAATGAAAATTGGATAGTGAATTCATTAAGTCACTTTCTTAACTCAAGTTTAGACCACATAATTTTTTCTAAAGAAATATAAATTGGTGTCTTATTCATTGATGTTATAAAAGATAAGGGTTTATACTGTAAATAATATTTATTGACATATCCAGTTTTTGAGTATCTGTTTCAAATAAAACAAAACAAAAACGTAGTAAATTTTTAACCAACTTGTTGACCTTTTTGCACTTAAAATTAAGCACTTACCAAAAATAGGACTAGAGGAGCACTAAAAAAAATTTTGATGTTGCCATGTGTAAACATTTGCTTTAATAAATCTACATGCAAAAAATAATTAAAATCCAGGACATGCGATGTGCCACCCATTGCCTGGGTTTTTGGTGGACTGCCTCTTAATTCCATCTACGTTTCTATACTTATATAGTAGTACTATATTTAGTTGAATTCTGATTTCTGGTCAACATTGTTAAATGTATGATATACGTAGGTTGGTATAAAAGAAAACTATAAGCCATATTTATCTCAAAGAACTGCCAGGGGACATCAAGATGGCAGTGCTACGTCAAGCTATCAATCTCGTGGCACATGGCGGGGCTTAATTGCACGATTTATAAATAAAACACTTTTCCATTTACTGAACACCTACACCTAACACAGGTAAGTCGTCGTCTCATACAACACGACAATGTGTACAATATTTCGCAATAATTATTAAAAAATATTTTTGACTTGTACTTAAAAATAATATATTTGCATATACAACGACATAGAAAAGAGCGGAAAATAATCAGAAAGTAGTATGGATAATAAATAAAGTTAGTTTTTGTATATATAAAAAATAAACAGACCATAAAGTCATTTGCAAGAAAGTAACAAGATTATCAAAACGCTATAATCCATTGAAATAAAACGCCGGTAGTGATCATGTAAAGCCCTATTTCGTTTCTTTTCTAATAAAAGTATTCGATGCGGAAAATGTTAAGAAATGATCATTGAGTGTTTTAGCCAATGGGAGGTCACGACACTAATTAAATAATGACGACTGTGTTACGTACTTCATCGTGAACATCGTTGTTTCACACAACCATTTGATGAATCACAAATTTGAACGGAAACGGGAAAAGTTCCGCATATAAAATAATGATTTCATTTTATTTGCTTCATTTCAGATATGAACATAAGAAATATTCTATTTGTGTGTTTTTTGGGAATAGCATGGTTCGATTGTTCGACATCTCAAACTCAGGGAAGAGGACAAAAGCGATACAAATGGAACAACAGGCGCTTTCTAAAGAAGGTTGAAAGAAGGATCATGAATGGAAGACAAGTATTTTCTCCCAGAGCACTGGGAATGATAAAAAGAGGCTGGGGAAAGAAAAATATACACAATAAATTGAATAAAGCTTTTGGACTGTGTGATATACCTGACCAAGATGTAGTTAAAAACATGTTTCCGGGATTATTTCAATCCATTGATGATATCTATAGACTTCCTGAGATGCAACAAAATGTTTCAAAGACATCAACTGCTGACCGATTAGCAGAACCACCAGTAATACGTAATTGGCAAGCTCTGCCATCCAAAAGAGTTCGTATTCCCAAAACAGTAAAAGTATCTCAAGATGTTATCTTATCTTCCGGTACTTCCGGTCCTCAAAATGGGAGTTTCAGTCGGACCGGAAATCTATGCGATTGTTGTAAAGTGTAAGTAACGAAGCGTATGCTTTTCCTTTTATTTGGACATCAACACTTTACTTTAAATCATAGTTATATTGCTTTATACACTAACATACATTGCCGTAGTCACCATCTCAAATGGTTTTGTTAACTCTGTTTCAGAGATCGTTACTTTGAGACCTATGAAAATGTGACAGTCGGAGGTATATCTTATGAAGTCATTCGAATTCCAAATGAAGACCAGTTTTTTGCCATTGAAAGATGTCCGTAAGTCTACTTCTCATATCTAATATAAAGATTTTTTTTACCAAGTTCATAAAATATTCGAATTAAGGTTTTATTTGAATATTCATGAATTAAACATTCTCTTTTTGTAGGGAAAATCCCCGGTGTTTGTACGGAGGCTGCATACAGAGGTACACACGACAACCCATTCTTATTTGGAACGATACAAAACCCTATTATCCTCCGTTGGATTTTGCCCAGTTTGATTTCCCAACCCACTGTGAGTGGGCGAATATTGGACAGTGAGATATGACGATAATAAGTGAGATGTACATACAGTTACCATGGTGCCGGACACAATATAGATGCGCGTAAAAAGGTAGAAAAAAAGAAGATGGATCATATGATGTGTTTGTATTAGAGTGTGCCCAGCAGAGAGCCGAAGATTTGCTGATTTTCACTAATTTTTGACTGCAGAGAATGTTTAGGTTGTTTTCTAGGCTATTCTCTGTCGAAGACACACTCCTGCTAATGCACAGGTATCAGTTTCAGAATTGTACAGCGATATTTTTATTTTATCATTATTTATTTTTGATTTTTTTTTTACGTTTCTAATTCTGAATGCTCCTGGTAGTTTGTAAGAAAGTAGAAAATAATTTTTTCAACCTTACTATAAAAACCAACTTTTTTTTAAAGGTTCCGCGACAGAATATTTATTGTGCCGAATAATGAACTTACTAAGAAAATATTAATTTAACTATATATCAAAATAAATCTTTAAAATACTGTGATTGGATGATATATATACAGCATGCCTGAACCTCGTGGTAAAATTGTATACATTAAGCGACTCGTGTACCGCAATTATTTTTTCTTGGTATTGCATGATGTAGGGAAAAACGTATGCATAAGGCAGTTAGTGTTTATAATGAATCATAAAATGCCTTCAAGTGTAATCATCCCGACTATCGATTCAGATTTAATACATTAATATTAAATGATGATGTATTAAAAAATATGAGAATAAATAAATTGACTAAAAATTATGTATGTTATTTTTGATAAAAGCAGAGAATAAAAAAAATAAATATGAAGACTGAATATGTTTCCGATGGTATACTACGCAGTTCCAAAGTGTTCGGAGCACATTTTTTAAATTTTTAATCAGTATACCTTAGCACCAGAAATTTAGAATGACATCACACAAGATTTCTCGAGGATATAGCAAGATTTCTTGAAGTTATAGCCAAAATTTACAAGAAGCCGCGAGGAGAACGTGCTCGGAGAATTTTGTAAAAATCACCAAGGATAGAAACAAGAGGCCCATGGGCCACATCGCTCACCTGAGCACATTGGCTAGACAAAAGCACAAATCAGTTCAGTATTAAAAAGATTACCGGGGGGAGGGAAGGGGGCTTGAATTTTAAACTACCTGATGATGCTTCCATGTCAATATAACAAGTGGCTTTGTTGTACTTAAGAAGATTTTAAAAAAAATTTCCAATATATTCCTTTGTAAAAATTTGATCCCCCATTGTGGCTCCTCCCTATCCCAGGACAGCGGTCATCAAACTTGAATCTACACTACCTAAGGATGCTCTCGTTTCAAAATGACTAATCATGGCTTTGCAGTTCTTCAGAAGAAGATATTTTCCTATATATTTCTATTCAAGACTTTGATCCTCCATTGTGGCCCCACCCTACCCTCAGGGGTCATGATTTGAACAAAATAGAATCTACACTACCTGAGGATGCTTCCAAATAAATATGATCAATCAGGGCTTTGCTGTTCCTGAGAAGAAGATTTTTAAAGATTTTTCCTATATATTTCTATGTAAAACTTTGATCCTCCATTGTCGCTCGGCCCTACCCCCCCCCCCCCGGGTCTTGATTTGAACAAACTTGAATCTACACTACCTAAGGATGTTTCCATATAAATATGACTCATCATGGCTTTGCTCCCCTTGAAAGAGGGCGTGGCCCTTCATTTAAACAAACTTGAAACTCCTTCACCCAAGGATAGTTTGGTTGAAATTGGCCCAGTGGTTCTTGAGAAGAAGTCGAAAATGTTAAAAGTTTACAGACAGACAAACAGACGGACGCCGGACAAAAAGTGATCAGAAAAGCTCACTTGAGCCTTCGGCTCAGGTGGGCTAAAAATTGAATTATTAATTTGTTTAATTAAGTTGACGGTATAAAATATACAAATCGTTCCTTGTACAATTGTTATTACTATTTAAAAATTGAATTAGACTAAATTTTGCTCCATCCTGAACTGCCCCCCCCCCCTTTCTGAGATTTCTGGATACGACATTTACGATCTTTAGAATCAATGGGTTGAAATGAATCCCAATCAAATAAAATGAATCTATATAACTATAACATTGGAAGGACTGTAGTTATGGTTCATTGTCGGACAGGAATTGGAAAGGTCAATACATGTGTACATGTGCATTATTCTCAATGACTTTAAGGAGAGATTCTTGTCTAGTTTCTGACTAGATGAAATATTCAAAGTATTTTTGCTTATATGTTTTATATATTTAGATGTAAGAGATTTAAAAGATCATATTTTTCTTTCCTCATCACAATTGTACAACATTAAATAGAAATGGTAAACTGAGTTTGAAATCTAGCAGGGACTATATTTTGGGTGGAATGACGGCGTATGAAAATATCTTCTTTTCTGCCTCTCAAAATAATCATAGAACAATGAATTTAGTTTAATTTTTACACAATCAAAGACTTGGAAAAACATTTTTAAATGTAAGTTAAATTAATAATAAGGGACTAAAGTTTTAAAATATATCAAATAAATATGATTTTCCAAACAAACTACAATTATGTTAGCTTTTAAAAGCTTCCAATCTAAGTTCAGATTTGAGCCAAAAATCAGTAAAAAGTGTTTTTTCTCTCTTAGTAAATGGCCAAAACTTTTTGTTTTTATATCATTTTGTATCTTTATGTGACAACTTTCCCATATGTGAAATAAGAAAAATTTAAAAATAGGAAGCATATAGAAATAACTAAAATATCTTAAAATTTTAAGAAAAATAGAGAAAATTCGGATAAGCCAATATCCATTTTAGTTAAATTATTTATGTCAATTTGGTAATATCATCTTAAAGACCCTATATGGTAATATCTCTTTATGCAAAAAGAAAAACATTTAATTTATTGAAATAGAAGTAGGCATCGCATGATTGGCAACTGTATTTTTTTATTCTTAATGTCCAGGGGGAAAGGTACTGACCTTGCCTCTAATATAAAACGGTCAAATTTAATCTAACTGATACCATCACTTAGTGATATTGTCTTCTTGATTCTGTGAAAATTTCATTGATTTTTAAATATCAGAAATAAGTGTTCTTATGAGAAGAATCCCTCCTTAAAGGATATTGCCAGCAAAAAAAAAAAAATACATTTCACAGTCACAGAAATTTTTATCTTACCCTCTAAAAGGATTTATCACTAATTACTACTATCACTAAAGTAATGTCCTTTACAAAAATATTGATATTTCTTATGCAAAATTTGTACATGACAATTATTGTCATGTACAAATTTTGCATAAGAAATATCAAGATTTTTGTAAAGGGCAGTAACGTTCACGACAACTTGATCACAAATAAAGCAGTGTTAGCAATGTAAACTACATGTATATGTATGAGGTTCACAAAAGCTTTGCATTAGTCTTTTTATTTACATTATAACTAATGTATTGTTCAGTACGTTAGTATTATTACTAATCAACATCAAGACCAATGTATCTGTAATAAGAACATTTGAATACGCAACATGAGTATGCACATGAGGAAAAACTCTCTCTTTCTAATGAAAAAATCCAGTAAGGAATGCAATAACCAGCATTAACAGTAACGCGTTTGCATTGAGAAGAATTTTGGATTTTCTACCCTGGTGAAGAAATTGTCGTCGTTTCTGTACGAGAAATTCTTCAATCTGATGTACATCAGTGTGTCCGAAAAGAAAGGTCAGGATCTTCTGACAAACAGTCTTATCTTCTGCTTCTCCGTCTTCTTTTTCTTAAAAAAAAACAAAATGGAATATTTTTAAATTAGAGACACGTGACACTTACCTTTGTAGTACCTCAAGCACAGAATACAATGCTTCCTCTAGATCCCCGCATGCGCCTATCACCATGTGCTTTTTTTCAAAAGTGAGCCATAAGCATAAGGTAGAAAATAGGCTCATCCAACACACGGACCATGAGGGGGGATGGGGGTTGGGTTAGGTATAACATGTTCGCCCGTTAAACCTAGATTTACGCTGCTATCTGTTTAACTTTGCTCCACATGTGATACTTACCTCTTAATAACTTGTAAAGACTTAAAAGCAGTGCTCATGACTAGGGAAAGGGCGTATTTGTATCCTCCATATCCCCAGCGCTCTGTACAGTCCTTCCAAACTTCCAAATAA